>NW_026067962.1:6551887-6568358 GCF_014885135.2 Alexandromys fortis
TTTTTTTTTCTTTTCAATAAAAAATTATATTTAAAAAAAAAGAATTGTCATGATAGGTCAAATCAATAAGTCCTAGCCTACTTTCTTGAATTCCCCATCAGATGTGCACAGCGTAGCGACAATTCAGAAGAAATAAATTGCATTAGAAAGAAATATTAGCTTTGAAAACACCAAGAAGAATCCAGGGGAAATGTGCCTAAAGTGACGGTGTCAAATTAATACCGGGTCTCTACGGAGCAGAGCACACAAGAGAGAGCTCAGAACAAAGAGGAGAAAATTGTAAAAGACCAGTTTATATTTGTGGAAATGATTCTGCAATCGCCAGAGGCAATCTGAAACTGGCATCTCGGAGTCAGTCAGGAATATTGAGAGCTGCCCAGAGGCTCAGCTAAATTGTACTCTCGACACACCCAGAAGCAGGCATGCTCATCATCAATCTCCATGAGTTTATCCTCCTCCCTGGCTACAGGTTGTTCTTACTCCTTCTCTTCTCTTGATTCTCGCTACTTTTTCAACAGGAAACTGAATGCAAAGATGGGCAAATGGAAGCTCTGTTAGATGAAAGCAAATTGCATATGCTTTAGTCCTTCCCATGAGCCAACTGTATGGATGCGTTATATCTTTGAAGTTTGTTGCAGAAAGAGGGTCCTCTAACCACACAACGTCTCCATAATAATATAAACTTATATTTTATTATGTGAGACTTCCATAGTACATTCATTAGAAGTACTTGGCATGATTTATCCCCCTTCTTCAAATATAAAGTGAAGAGTCTTCTCAAATTGGAGGCTTTTGTGCAGTGGCATGACTTCTGTCTTATAAGCCCTGATATGTATCATTAGGACAAAAACCTTCTTTGAAATTGTGTTCAACCCTCATGACAGATGGAAGTTCTCACAGAACAGCATTCACAGAAGAGGCAATCTAATTTAGAAAAAGTAGATCGGTTTCTACTAGGAAAGGGTTCATTCTTTTCATTTTACATGTGTGTGTACGCACTTACGTGTATAGTTACCCATGTCAGTGCATACACACACATATCTATGAATCTCACATGACCTTATAGGTTAGACTATAAACATATATAGGTATTTACACATATGTACAATTATCAACACCTGTATTTTACCTAATATGGATGAACAGTAATAGTAGTGTTGGCAATGTATGATCTGTGCCTTATGCAGATCCACTTTCAGGACAGAAGCACTCGTTTTCCCAAATGTTAAGAGGGTTGACCATAGGAAATGCATCAATGCATCAAGGCGCTCTCAGAGAACAGTGCTAAGTCTAAGAGAGAGCTATGTCAATAACATCACAGCACCTTCCCTCCTACTGCGCTCTTCTGCCAATGGTTATTATACATATGTAATAATACCACCCTTTATCGTGTGTTACTTTCTCAACTTCAGTCCTTTTCTGCTTTTCCACCATTTGTTGACCCCCAGGTGTCACTTTTCTGAATTTCTTCACAATCCTTCTGCTAGAATATATGAATATGGACAAAATATGTTTTGTCCGTCACTGGGAACATTCCAAGTGCAATTTCTCTTATTTTTTAATAATTTGATTTTCAGACCTATAAAAACTAAACAGACATACCTCCTTCATTGAGTTATTCTTCTAACGGAAACTAAGAACACATTTAAAGGTTTTAGCATACATAATACATAATGTGTGTAGCATACATCCATAATGGCACTCAAAATTTTAGGGACTATTATCATCGCAACAATTCCTTAAAATATCTTCCAAATGATTCAGTCATATAGGCCTTAGTCAACACAGCTAGATGTTCTCCTGAAATTCTTGCTTAAATAAGTATTCGCCTATAACAATGCTGTAACCATTTTTCATATTTGAAATCACTTCCTAGAAGACATTTACAGAAATAAAATTAGTAGGTTAAACATTATACATATTTAATAGTAATGTCTTCCTTATAATTAAAAGCAAATCAATAAAATGCCCATTACAGATTTTTAAAGGACAAAGAAAATAAAAAGTGGCAAAAGAAAAACTCAAAATTGTATAATTTTCCATACACTTAAAATTAATATATATTACTGTAGATCCAAGATAATGCTAACTAAAGAGGAAAAGCCATGCCCATATTAATCATTTCTACATTTTTCTACATTTTTCATTATTTCTTAATCAATACAGTTCCCTAAACACCAACTTCCATAGCTTCCATATTATGATAGATATTGTACATAAGCTAGGCGTAGACCACACCTGTAAACCTAGGTCATGCGCTGTGAAGACAGGAGGGCATCAGAGGACGAGGTTCGTGCTACCTAGTATTAAAAAGAAAAGGCCTGTAAAAAAAAAAGAGGGAGGACTTAAAGCCTGTTTATGTGTGGACAGCAGGTCATCGATACAGATATCTGTTATGAATTCACTAAACTATGACTGAGAGTGAACATTCTGGGGGTATAAGTCAACACAAAACATACTGGATGTCTGGGAAATCCAAATTAAACAGTGATATAATCTGTTGTGTAACTTTTTGATAGTGCTTTTTTTGTTTAGATTTATCTGTTTTATATTACATGTATGAAGTTTTTACCTGCATCTATGTATGTTCACCACTTGTGTGCTAGGAGCCTGTGGAGGTCAGGAAAGGGTGTCAGATGCTCTAGAGCTCCAGTTACAGACGGTTTTGACCCACCATGTGGGCACTGCGAATTGCACCTTGGTTGTCTGTAAGAGCATTAGTGATCTGAAATGCTGTGTCATCTCTCCTGCCCCAAGAGTGTGTGGCTTTTGTGGGATGATGTGTAAACATGGTCTAGAAGTCAGAAGCTGAGTCCTTAGTACCCATCTTTACCAACCTACCTATGTGTTATCTGCTTACCTATGTGTTATCTTGTTGTAGGTCTGTATGTCTACTGGCCTATGTGACAGTCTACATGTGTGCCTATGCCTGCCTATGTGTAGCCTATATATGCTAGCATATGTCTTGGCGGTCTCTGCCACCCAGCAAATAAGTATGTCCTTATAGTTGCAGACTATGTAAGACTGAAGCTCCTTAAAATTGCTTAAACATCCCAGACTCCTTAGCGTGTCTTCTTTCCTAGCATTAGAGCATAGACCCAGCTAGACATGTTGAAACCACTCCAGGCTACATGAAACTTGCCACAAAAGTGGAGTGGGGATAGAGAGAGGGTATGAGGAGGAAAGGGGGCAGGTAGAGAGAGCTGGAAGGGAAGGGAAGTTCTCAAAAGGATTTACAATGTACAGAAGTATATGCTAGGTTATAAGCAAATACTACCTGCTATTTTCCATGAGCATCTTGAACATGAGTGTGTTTTGCTAAACAAAGGCTGATGGCATATTGTAAAAGATTTAGTTGAGGAATACTTCTATACAGCAACATGAGATGATTGCCAGGGTGGTTTGTTAAAATGAAAACAAACTGGAGAATACTATGTAATAAATATTCTAATGTCTACCTTTTTAAAGAGGTGACATCATTCCAATTTAAGAATACATCTACATAGAAAATCTCCAAAAATATGCTCAAGGCCACAAATAGCTCCCATGGAGAAGATGCAATGGCCTGAGCTAGAAGGTTCTTTACTGTGACTTGGATAGGTTGGTTTGGGATGGCATTATGGTTTCAAATCAACGTGCTTGAAAAGGCACACCATTCTTTGAAAATAGTTTACTGTTGGTTTAATTGAATGATTATAACTAACCAAACAGAAAGCAAATGTTCTTGATAATACAATGCAGCTAGACACATAGATACAAACACATCTTTGAATTCTGTCCATTACTCGACATTTAATTGCTTTCAATTTTTGCTAATATTGTAGGCAGAACAGTAGCACTCTTTCACTTTATTTAACTGTCTTTAGATAGCAGATTTAGACTGTATTATAAAATATATTTTAAGGTATTCTATTCAATGCTTTGGGAGAGAGGGACTTCTGCCAACCGTAATGAAGTGGTCATGAAGTCTTCCTTATGCACACCAAAACATTATACAATTGGAGAAACTTTAAATAAAGTCTTCCACTATTCCGAAATGAACCCAAACAACATCCTTAGAGACATTTCCTTGAGAGAATTGCTGGAATTTCTGATAAGAATGACAGAAGTCTGAGACTAACCCACTCAGATTGTCTGCAATATTCCCACTGAATGCTCTGCCTAGCAGAGCTGAGGATGTCAAAAGAAAGATGTCATATTCAGTGTGGGGGAAAAAACAGAGGAAAAATATTCAAGACATAAAGAGCTCTTTATTTAACTGGGGCTTAAGCCCAAATATAGAAATGTATGCAAAAGACTGAGTATTAGAAAAAAGAGGTAAAAAGAGTAGTAAAAGAATAATGGCCTCACCATCTCTAGGTTAACAAATAACGTACAGAAACAAATCCACAAGCTCAAAAGCTTAAATTAGCATAAATATAAGAAGATCCATACTTATGCATGCTATAGTTTCATTGATAAAAGTTAAAATTACATGAACTTTGTTTTCAAGAATTACATTAAATATGCGAAGGCTAGATATCCCAATCAAAAGGCTAAAGTTTCTAGGTTGAAAATAAAATAATCTGTCACATGCAAAAGACTGTTCAATTTAAAGATCCAAATTGGATAAAAGGAAAAGAATTTTAGGATGTTGCACTATATGCGAATAGAAGCCACAGGAATTCTTCTATGGCTATATCAATATTAGACATGTAGTTTAAGAAAAAAATAAAAATGAAAGGAGATACTTCATAATGACCAGTGAATTAATCAGAGAAAGAATCAATCTTAATGTATATATACAAAAAGTGTGGTAAACAAACACCAATAGATTTACAAGAAGAAGACAAATTAACAATTACATGGAGATTTCAGTACTAAAATCTCCATAATGTTAAAAGTACTAAATTTAAAATCAAAACCCATGTGCAATTTTAATAACAATGAAAAACTGTGAAAAGCATGGCCAGTGCTATGGAGCATTCCAAGGGCACACAGCACATATCTTTGAAGCATACATGAGATACTGACCAGGCTAAAGTATGAAATAATTCTCAATGACATCAATTTAACTGTGATTATCTGTTCCTGCTTACTGGTTCATTTATTTCCTATATTTATACTGCTTAGCAACACGAGAAACTCTTATATCTGATAACAATACTACATTTTAGATTTCTTGCATTTGCTACATTCATTTTTTTCTTCCAGTGTGGCTTTGATTTTCATTTTCTTTTTTCCGTTGTTGTTTATGCAGCACAGAACAACTAACAGTTTTCTTCACTGGATCTATCACTGATTTGATTAGAAATTCCCATGCACATTAGCACGTGAGAGGATTTACAAAATCACTTCTGTCATACTCAAGGTTTTTCTGACAAGTCATTTTGATTACTTAAATATTTAATTCTCCAGCCATCCGTGATTGCCTGGGGTAACCATCAAAGTTTATCTCTACTGCTAAGTATTTTTTCTAAAAAAAAAAAAAAAAAAAAAAAAAAAAAAAGAAATTCAAAATTCTAAATTTCCTCAAATTAGTTGTAATAGCTACACATTAATTTACAAGATCTCCTTTATTAGGCACTATTGACTTGTAAAATCTCAAAATTTAAGGTAGCATTGTAGTAACCAATTAAACTGGGTGGTAGTGACACACGCCTTTAATCCTAGCACTCAGGAGGCAGAGACAGGCTGATCTCTTGAAAGTGTAAGGCCAGCCTGGTCTACGGGGAGAGTTCCAGAATAGTCTCCAAAGCTACAGAGAAACCCTGTCTCAAAGATCAAAATAAATAAATAAACTGACGATTAAAGTATAAGCTTAATGTAACCCATTCATGAGCCTTATTGAAATTTTTTAAGAACGCTTCATGAAATCATTACAAATTCTCATTGGATGAATACATTTTAAAACAAAAATTGTATTCATGGTTTTTCCAAAATACATACTGTCACAAAATTAAACATATATTTCTGATGAATAAAGGATAAAATTATAATTCACCTGGACACACACATACACACACACACACACACACATCTGGTAACATGGCAGGTAGGTCTATAAATTTGTATTACAATTATGCCAAAAGGACCAAAAACAAAGGAGAAAGGTAAAAGCCACAAAAGATAAAACATCATAAAGATGAATTTAAGCAGGAAAGTTAGTTTTCGCTTCTACAGTTGAAAAAGCAGTTGGCAAGAATAAAAGCCTGTCGAACAGTAGAAATGATTGATATCTCATTGAATAGTCTTAGAGGTCAGAAAAAGAATTACAGAACAGTTTTGAAGAATGACTACAGTAGTTATTCAGTATAGAATAAATATTTCAAATTCACCTGCATACAAGACACACATTAAATATTTGACTTTATTTAATATAATATTTCAAAAAATCTAAAATTCATCTAGGAGTATATAATTTTAAAAAGAGATTAATCATGCAAGAGAAAAAAGAATTGCTGCAAATTTCATGAAAATCACTCACTGGACATGATAGATATTTATTCCAGAGTGATCTATTTTCCTTATTAAGTTTAGAATCTAAGCCTGTAAAATTAGTTTTAGAATAAAATTGCTTAGGACTTAATAAATCACATTCTTTCAAGAATGTAGTATCACATGTGGTAGAGCATTCCAGAATAAGCCATCCGCGGAAAAACTTTCCATCATTCGTCTGATGTCTTAGACAGTCAGATTATATACCTAATTAAAACATGCAGTCAAATCTACATGGAAAGTTGAAAAAGACAAGATCTCCTGAGTAACTGGGAGCATGGGGACCTTGGGAGAGGGTTGAAGGGGAGGGGAGGAAAGAGGCAAGGAGGGGAGCAGAGAGAAATGTAGAGCTCAATAAAAATAAAAAAGAGAAAAGAAAGTAAACAACTAAATTGCAATACTTAAAAAAAAACTATGATAGATTCAATACATGCAAACTAGTAGTGTCCACAGGAAACGTCTGAGAAAGAAACAAGATGATCCTGGCGGAATGCTCAGCTTCCATGGAGTTTATCACAAACAGAGTGTTTGAGTCATTCCCAAAATCATAGGCTGAAATCCTATCACCTGATGTAACTATTAGGAAGTATGGCCTCTGGAAGATAATTAAGTCATTGATGGAGACTGTTCATAAATCTATCCCAGAGTTGTCTGAACCTCTTTACACCATGTGACGACCACTCAGCAAGACATTAGCTATCTGTGGAAGAGGGTCCTGAAAGAGGGCCCTAATGAGATGAAGACCAAGGGGCATCTGACCTGGGATTTTCACTCTCTAAAACTATGAGAAATAATTGATGTTTATGAGCAAGCTAGCCTATGGCATCCTACTGTAAGCACCTAGACTTAGTGACCTTCCATCAAATGGAATCTCCATGCTCAAGATACATATACTGAATCCTTAGTATTACAACACTTACATCCTAAAAGTGGTTTGCAATTATCCTTTGGGCAAAATATTTTCCCAAAAGAGTAACAGCAAATCTACCTAGCGATTGGTCAACCTCGTTGGCAAAAAGGGTGACTCATGGGTGGTTGGTTACCCAGGAGTGGAAAATTCTGAGTCAAAACCAAAGAGAACCAAGCTAAAGAGACAGGAAGTGAAAGGAAAAGGATTACAGGATACAAAGGTCAATGTGGATTATGACCACCTTATATATGGGGCAACACAATCAGCAATGATGAGACAATAGGCAATGATAATAAAGAGAGAAAGGGAAATCATCACACTAGCCTTTCAGTCCACAGAAAAAACAGGAAGTTTTGTTGTCTGTCATCAGGATAGCTACGAAGGCTTTGAGATGAGGAGGGATAGGAAGTGATACATGTTTTATCTAGATTGTCCTGGATGTTGTGTAGAGTGAGAAGAATAAAAGCACAAGCACCCTTAAAGAAATCATTTCAGGAAAGGACTGATGTCATTTAAATAATGGTCATAGCAGTGGAGAGGTCAGATTCGAGACAGCAGAATGGAGAAGATCCCTGGGAGGCCTACTCTTCTCTGAAGTGAAAGAGGTAAGCAGTGGATCTAGGGGAGGGGGGAGAGGGGGCGGAGGTTGATGGGAGGAGTGGAGGGAAAGGAGGTTGCGGTGTGGATGTATTGTATGAGAGAAGACTAAAGAAACAAAATTAAAAAATGTAAAGAAAAAAAGGATGTCTGTGAATAATGTTAATGCTTGAGAGAAAGAAACAGAGGAGACTGTGGGAGGTGCGGGTTTGAGCAAGAGGACTCTAGAGGGAAACTCGAGTGCACATACCCACAGACATGTGCACTTGCACATAATTTAAAATCATAAAAATAAAAATTTTTAAAAAGATTTTAAAATAGTTTTCAAAGCTTCCAGGCTATGCTAAGCTAGCTTTATAAAGTGACTAGAATTTGGCAAACCATAAGCTGGTCCTTAATTTCAAAGACTCAATATATATTCTGGTAATAGTCCTCCTGTGTTTTATACATATGTGGGTTAACTCTGATGAACATCACACTAATAATTGATTTTTGTTCTTAAAGATTTGTTCAGATTAAAGTATAAAACAAATTATTTGATTTATGTGTAGATTCTGGGAAATCCTCCAGCTCTTACATATGTCCTCTAATAACTTTTGTTTCAAATGATTGATAATAATCTGCTCTGAAAAAAAATTCACATAAATCTCTTCAATAATTTTCTTCAAATTTTATCACATTATTTAACTATTTACATTTTTATCCAAATTTTAGCACCTACTAGATTTTTAACTCTCTAGAACAAGTAAGTCGATTACAAGAATTGTCTGGAATGACCAGCTATTAGGTATAAACTATACATAGGATAATTGTAACTGTACAATAGGGCCAGAAAGCAACTAAATACTGAATTAGAAGTCCATGAAAAACATGAACAGTCACAAAATGTTTAAGACTGCTTACTAAGAGAATGAACTCATCTATCACCTATGATATACTCACTGAAACACCAAATCACAAGACTCTCTAACATGTGAGGTCTAAATCCTCTTCTAAAAAAAATAGCAAGAAATGGATTTTTAAAATCATTTCCTAATAAAATTCTCTGTTTTGAAAAATCTAGTGGGTATATGTGAATCATGAGGCAGTCATTCTTTCTGGATAGACCATGAAAGCTTCCCTTCCGAACTCAAAAGGGAAGAGAAAATGGGGTGTTGAATATATTGAAAAGCTTTGTATTCCATTTATGGTAACAATGAGTCATGAGTTATTCTAGCTCCTTGGAATGATAGCTGACCTGACCAGGGTCCTACTAAGAAAGCCTCAGCCATTGGCATAGAGTGAAAAAAAAACAAAACAAAATGAAACAAAATGAACAAACAAAAAAGAACAGAACCAAAAAAACTAAAATAAACATACCGTAATATACATGTGAACAGAGACAAGTGAATGCACTATTCTAACGATCTCATTCAAGCAGCATACAATGCTTTTCATAAACATGCAAACTGTACATATCAATAGTATACAACACTCTCTTAGTAGGAAAATTCAGTGGGGTTGGGCATCTTTACTGCCCCGCTTTAGGAAAGTGGAAACTAGGAGTGTTCAGAAAGTCACCAACAGCCCATGCACTCAAAGGCTTTACTGTCACCTAAAGCTCAGAGAAGGACCACAGTCACAGATTCTTGGAAATTCTCAAGTATGAAGAAGAGTTGCTTCACCAGATAATTCTGTAGGTCACAGAATAGGGACTGACCCCCGAAAGCTAGATGCCAAGGAAAAATTTTTATTGGAAGGCAAAATTTAATGCATGATACCAGGCAAAAATACTAGTTTTCAGTCCATCATTTATAAAAGTAAGTAACAAAAGAAATATGTCAGAAAAAAATTGACATTTTTGAGATTATCTTGTATCCTGCCACATCACTGAAGGTATTTATCAGTTGTAGGAGTTCTCTGGTAGAGTTTTTGGGGTCACTTATATACACTAATATACACTATCATATCATCTGCAAATAACGAAAGTTTGACTTCTTCCTTTCCAATACGAATTCCCTTGATCCCCTTATGTTGTCTTATTGCTATTGCCAAAACTTCAAGAACTATGTTGAAGAGATATGAAGAGAGCAGACAGCCTTGTCGTGTTCCTGATTTTAGTGGAATCGCTTTGAGTTTCTCTCCATTTAATTTGATGTTAGCTTTCGGCTTTCTGTATATTACTTTTATTATATTTAGATATGATTTTTGTATCCCTAATCTTTCCAAAACCTTTATCATGGAGGGGTGTTGAATTTTTCTCAAATGCTTTTTCTGGATCCAATGAAATGATCATATGGGTTTTTTTTTTCCTTTCAGTTTATTTACATGGTGGATTACATATATTTTCGTTTGTTGAACCAGCCCTGCATCTCTGGGATGAAGTCTACTTGGTCATGATAGATGATTGTTTTTATGTGCTCTTGGATTTGGTTTGCCAGAATTTTATTGAGAATTTTTGTGTCCATGTTTATGAGTGAAATTGGTCTGTAATTCTCTTTCTTGATTGAGTCTTTGTGTGGTTTTGGTATCAGGGAAACTATAGCTTCATAAAAAAGAGTTTGGCAGTGAGCCTTCTGTTTCTATTATGTGGAACACTTTGAGGAGTATAGGTATTAGCTCTTCTTGAAAGTTCTGGTTGAATTCAGCACTAAAACCATCCAGTCCTGGGCTTTTATTAGTTAGGAGGTTTTTGATGGCAGTTTCTATCTCCTTGCAGCTTATAGGTCTATTTAAATTGCTCACCTGGTCTCAATTTAATTTTAGTAGGTGGTATCTATCTAAAAAATTGTCCATTTCTTTTACATTCTCCAGTTTTGTGGAGTACAGATTTTTTTTTATTAGGATCTAATGATTCTCTGAATTTCCTCAGTGTCTGTTGTTATGGCCCCCTTTTCATTTCTGACTTTTAAAAAATACACCAATCCAAATTCCCACTCCTTCCACTCTTCCCATTTTCTCCTCATACCCTCTAACCTCACACTCCTCTAATCCTAAGAGAGGATAAGGCACTTTTCTTTGTGGAAGGTCTAAGGCCCTCCCTACTATATCTAGGCTAAGCAAGGTATACATCCAAAGAGAATAGGATCCCAAAAAGCAAGTACATGCGTAGAGATAAATCCCAGTGCCACTGCCAGTGTCCCCTCTGTTTGCCCCAGCCATGCAACTGTCAACCACATTCAGAGGGACTAGTTTGGTCCTATGCTTGTACCTTCCCTGTCCGGCTGGAGTTGGTGAGCTCCCATTAGCTCAGGTAAACTGTTTCAGTGGATGAACCCTTCATGGTCTTGACCTCTTTGCTCATATTCTCATTCCTTCTACTCTTCAACTGGACCTTGGGAGCTCAGTCCAGTGCTCCAATGTGGGTCTCTGCCTCTGTTTCCATCTGTTATTGGATGAAGGTTCTATGGTGATATTTAAGATAATCATTAGTCTGATTACAGGGCAAGGCCAGTTCAGGCACCCTCTCCTCTATTGCTTAGGGTCAAAGCTAGGGTCATCCTTGTAGATTTGCAATCAGGAATCTTGAGAGCATGAGAGGACCAAAGAAGATGGGACCCAGTCACTTCAGTGCTTGAGATCAAATGAGGAAAAGAGACTTTTATTGTGTACATAAAGAGACACCATATCTTTACCATGACAAATTCCTTGCCACGTCTATATTTAACATGTGCATTTTGTTCATTATTATTTATTTTGTGCAACGTGATGAACCTTAAATTCCAAAAATTTTTAATATTATACAACAAATTTAAATGTTTCCATGCTCATTAATAGTAGAGTATGTGAGGGAAAAATACTAATTAATATAGACCAACGGTCAGGTTTGTATATTGCTTTTAGTTCCTCAGGGTTTCATCTTAATTTACACACTATTGCAGAGCAAGAAAAAGACACAGAGCTAGAGAACAATTGCAAAATCAGGACCTACTTTCAAGCAGACTCTACAACGCCAAGATACAGAAACTGTACTACTTCTCTCTCCACGCATTTATGTTAAGTGGTGGCTCATATCTTCACGTCTCATGGACTACTACACTCACATTGTTGGAATGCTTACATTCAAGCTTTTAATTTATTCATGAAAAAATAATAGTGTGGAATTCCACTTCCCAATATGGAAGATTGACTTTCACCCACATTTCACATGCATGAGGTGTCATAGTTATGGGTAATATTGCTGTGATGAAACACAATGAAACTTGAGGACGAAAAGATGTATTAGAGAGAAATCAGGAAGACCTTAAACCTTCACCTAGCACACTAAACCAACAAAACCTAAGAGATAGAAGATAAAAAAAAAAATCCTCTCAGGACTCACCATCACAACTCTCAACACTTTTTGAGAAAACCTAAACAATCCATTATTCACGATACATCAACCACACAAGGATGAAAACAATCCAAAAAATTGAAACACGCATAAAACATAGAAAAATTATGACTCTCTCTAAATAAATACAACAATGAATAGAAAAATAGTGCAAACACTCCAAGATAATACAAACATTACAATAAACAGAAGCCAATTTTAAACAGCTAACAGTGAGATATGTGGAGGTTTAAAGGAAAATATGATCTTAATGAGTGAAGAGACAAGAAATATTAGAAAATTCAGAGGCAAGAGGAAGAGGAAGGGTGGGTGAGGAGGCAGAAGGAGCAAATGGGACAAGAGAAAGTCAGGAATTCAGAAGTACAGAATCTGAAATGAAAAGTTCACTTTAATGAGCTTGACAAATCTTTGGAGAAGGCAGGGGAAGGGGGCAGCAAACTTAATTATTTGAACTGAAATCACCTGAAAAGCAGACAGACAAAAATGGAGCAGATATTAGTTATTCTGCAATAACCTGTCGGGAAATAGCAAACAACAAAATATCTGCAGTCAGGATCTCAGGAACATGCAAAGTTATGAAAGACAGGAAATAGCTGTTTGGAAATTTAATAGTGGAATTTGTCCAATTTATGAAAAAGAGTCAAATTATAGATACAATTTATTAAATCTAAAATGAGGAAAACCACACCTAAACACATTATAGCAAAATTATTTAACCCAAAAGTTAAGAAGACAAGCAGAGGAAAGAAGAAATATGCAAAGAAATCAACATGGAAATCTGAAATGTTTTGAAATGTATACCCTAACAATGCTGAAACATGTATGGGCAGCTAGTATATAGTGGTTCTGCTCAACTTGTCCATATAGGGTTTCACGGTCTAAGTTTATGAGGACGACTGACCAGGTCTCTTCCTCAAAAGGGCACCAGATCTCATTACATGTTGTGAGCCACCATGTGGTTGCTGGGAATAAAACTCAGGACCTTTGGAAGAGCAGGCAGTGCTCTAAACTGCTGAGTCCAGCCTTAGAGAACCACAAAAACAAACAGCTGACTTTTCACCAGAAAATGGAAAAAATATGACAAGTTATGAGTAAATAAAAATGATTACTTAACCTTTTTTTTCTCTCGATTTCTCTTAAGAACAAGTGCATCATTAAAGCAAAGATAATATAATCAGAATTTATTTTATCATCTATGTGAAATGAAAATATTTATTAACAAAGGCTTCACAGCACAAACATAAGGACTTGACTTCAACCCTCAGGACCCATTTGAAAAAAATTCACCTAGCAAAGTGTGCCTGTCATTACAGCTCTGGGGAGAAAAGACATGCTGGTCAGCCATCTAGTCTACCATCTGAACTCCAGGCTAGTGAAAGACCCTCTCTCAAAAAACAAGGCATCTAAGGAAGGTGCCCGAGACTATCCTCCAACTTTCAAATACGCATGCACACACATGCAAGTGCATTGACACTCACAAGCCACACACATACGCAGAAGCAAATAAGCAAAAAATATTTAAGAAATCACAAAAGAAACTATACAGGGTAAGTATATTGTTGTTAGTTTCTTACAGTGGTCTATAAAAGGCAAATTGATGATTGGTAACACTAACTCTAAACATCAAGAGGGAGTTAATTCAAGTTACATTCAGTACCAAATCCACATCACAAAAAAAAAAAGACATAAAATCTCATGAGAAAACAAATTAACAAAGCACAAAATACATTCAATTAAACCAGAAGTAGCCATTGAATAGACAATAAACTAGAGGTAAATGATACAAAGAGGAAGAAGGTAAACTAAGTGGGTCTTTCTCTATACTCTGAACTAGTTGGTGAAAGAATGATATTTTGATTTTTTTTTTGAATACTTGGTAGAAATCAGAGTGGAACTGAACATCTATTTGTAGAGAATATTGTTATTATTATAAACTAATTTATTTAACAAACAGGGAGTATATCAGATATTTATATTTTCCTTCTTTTGTCAATTTTAAGATTTTTATCTAATTTCATTGATAGGGTTGGTAATATTTTCACATTATCTGAATGCTCTATAGTAACTATCTTTCCCATTGGACTTTGTCAGAAAGTTATCAATTCTAAGTATTTTGTTGCTGTTTTGATTATTTTCTTTTAAAGAACCAACTTTTGACTTTTTTTAACTAGGTTGTTTATCACACAGAAAATTCGGGACTTTTTTCCCTTCTTTAGTAATTGGTTAAATAAGTAATATTCTTTGTATAGACATTCATTTAAATGCCCATATCTTGGTGAGAACATGTAGATGGATTTTGCCCTTTTTATTTATTATAATATGTCTTTTTAAATGTTTGAATGTCCAGGTATACATAAATGGTTTGAAAAGTGAAATAAATGGCAAACACATGTTAAATAAGTAGAGAGAAACATTAAAACTTCATATCCCTAGTATTCATAAAAATCTATTATTCAATATGAAGAGTACTACATGAAATAAAAAGGTTAAATAATAATAAAAATTCTGCTGAAAATGTAACAATTTATATATGCATTTTAATAAGAAATTCTTAAAAATCATGAAATGGGCTCTGAGATGGCTCTGTGGGTAAAGTTCTACATGTACAAGTATAATATTTGTACTGAGTTCAAATCTCCAACTCCCATCTACGAGGCCAAGGATGGTGGTAACACCTGTGATCCCAGCACAAGAAGACAAGAGGATGCCAGGGGCTTGCAGGCCAACCAGTATAACAGAATTTGTAATCTCCGAGATCAGTGAGAAACTCTGTATCAACAATCAAGGTGAGATCTAACTGAAGAAGACATCAGATGTTACTATCTGGCTTCCACCCAGAGACATACTCAGGTTTACATACCCATATATATGTATGCAATGTGTATGTGTGTGTTATATAGTACATATGATTAAATATGCATATAATGACATGGAAATATTAATGTATTAGGAACAAAATTGAAGTAAAAAGGAAAATACAGGAACCAATAGTCATGATTGGAGCATAGAACAACTTTCTCCTAGTTACTGATACTGTGTGAACATACACAAAAATAAACACATAAAAAATCTGTACTTTTTGTCTAATTATCATTAATAAAAGATATGTACATAGTCACCAACGATAAATAATTTAATTAGAAATTAAAATGTCTAAAATAGTTTCAATATTTGAAAACTAAATAGCATATTTTAAACAAACAATGGCTAGAGAAAAAGACAAAGAAAATTTGGACTGAGTAATAATGATACCAAATATATAAAAATTTATGGATGTACCTAAAATAGTTCTGATATGGAACTTCATGTTTTTTAAGGTCAATATCAGAAAAAGAAAAACATATGAAATGAATTATTTAACTTTCTTTGTCAGGGTGATAAAAGAGAAAATGATATAGTCTTCATTTCAAGAGCATAGAGAAATGAATAAATGTATGCATGTTACTTCTCATCCAGGTCTCTCCTTTCTGTTCAGTCAGGAGTCCAGCCTACTAAATAGCACTGCCTCATTCAGACAGGTTCTGCCTCATTTAGGCCACTTTAAAACATCTCACATGGACATTTCCACAGGCCAACCTAATGGAGACAGATATGGGATTCCTCTCTGTATGTTGTGAATACCATTGGTTAATAAAGAAGCTGTTTTTGGCCAATGACTTAACAGAATGTACTCAGGCTGGAAAAGATATATAAAGAGAGTAGGCAGAATCAAGGAGAAGCCATGTAACTGCTGCAGGAGACAAATGCTGGATGCTGGATGGATCTTTATGGGTAAGCCACAACTATGTGGCAACATACAGATTAAAAGAGATGGATAAATTTAAGATATAAGAGTAGCCAGGAATGTGCCTAAGCTAATAGGCCAAGCAGTGTTTTAATAATACAGTTTATATGTGATTATTTTGGGTCTGGGCTGCTGGGAAATGAACAAGCAGCTCTGACTACAGGAGACAATCTCTCACTGAGATTTCCTTCCTAAGCAATTCTGAACTGTAACGGGACAACAATCAAAATTGGTCATCATATATGTGTATGATATATCTAACTAGATATACATATTATATATGATATGTATATGTTATATAGTATATTATAATGATATATGTCAGTGTGCAATCTTTTTTTACTTCAATTTATTTATTTATTTATTTATTAAATATTTCTGTCTCTTCCCC
>NW_026067962.1:6573964-6575559 GCF_014885135.2 Alexandromys fortis
CTCTGTTTCCTGGCTCCTGCCGGGGGCCAAGAACCCTGTCACCCCTAAGAAGGGTTTTCCGGAACAGGTCCCGGCTCCCCGTTTGCCAGGGCCCTCGCCCACCAAAGGCCTACCTCTTTGATTTAATTGTAGTGGGGCGATCTGCTCTCGGTGTTGCGCGCTGGTCCCTGCCGCCTGCAACCTCTGCCACCGCGCCGGTCCCCTCCAGTCTCGGCCACAGCCGTCGTTGCCTGCCTGCGCCTCCCAGCTCCATCTGCCAGCGCCTGCACCTCCCAGCTCCGTCTGCCGGCGCCCTCAGTGTGCAATCTTGAAGCCAATTGCTAACGGAAAAAAAAGAGAGTACTGAGTTTTCTTTGAAAAATAAACCCAAAGTTTAACAAAGTGGTTCTTTAAAATATACATATATACTAGGTTGATAATTTCCTGACAAAGTCCAATGGGAAAACGAAGAGTTACTGTAGAACATTCATATAATGCAGAACTATTAACAACTTTATTCAAGAAATTAGATAAATATCTTTTAAAACTGACAAAAGAAGAAATAGAAATACCTGAGAGGCTCCCTATCTGCTAAAGAAACTAGACTAGTAACAACAGCAATACTCTCTACACAGTGATATTCGAAACCACTCTGATTTATACCAAGTATTTAAAATAAAATCAAAATATCACTCTTGCACCAAATAGTTCAGAGTTCAGAGTGAGACTCACGTTTCAAGTCATTTTATCCAATAAGTGCCTCCAGTTTCAAGACAGTGTAACTAAAAACCTTTAAGGATACCATGAAGATTGAAAATCCAAACTTCCACCCTGTCTCAGTCCTGAGATGAAAGAGCATTGCAAAAAGTTGACCAAACTAAACTCCATTGACTTTTCGTGGATCCCTCAGGTACTTGAAATAACAGAACAACTAATAACACAAAATCAAGTAACAGGCAAATGTGGTCATGCTGAGACGTCCTTATCCAATGGAGAAGCAACTAGAGCCTCAGTGGCTGGGCACTCAAAGGGTGACTTTAACCAAAGTCTGGAACCCAAGATTTGGCACATTTGGCAGGTGCTTTAGGACCACTGAGGGGGAAGAGCCTGCACACTTCCACTCCAGTAACACCACTAGGAGAATGTACTTTGGGTGTTTGATTACATGAAGAACTGTGAAATTTGTGCAGTGTTCCCTCTGTGATACACACCTGCTCTCTAGTGGGAAAGGGCACGCTTCCTCCCCAGGAAAGGGCATTCCTTTCCTCGTGTAAATAAATGGAAACTCAAGAAACAGGTCTTTGGTTGGTTGGTTGGTTGGTTGGTTGGTTGGTTGGTTGGTTTTAATACTAGCAATCAAAACACACTTCAACAGAAATAAAAATAAATGCACTGGGAGGGCTCACTACTGGACTGGGCATAGCCAAAGCCAAGGCAAGACTGGTGAAGATACAGTAAACTTGTCAAGACTAGTTATACAAAAAACCCAGGATAGCCAAAACAATCTTATACAATAAAGGATCATCTGGAGGCATTACCATCCCTGACTTCAAACTCTATTACAGAGCTACAGTATTGAAAACAGCTTGGTATTGGCATAAAAACAGAGAAGTCGA
>NW_026067962.1:6576262-6597060 GCF_014885135.2 Alexandromys fortis
GGGAGGGGGAGAGGGGTAGGGAAGTGGGGGTAGGTGCGATGTGTGCGAGGAGGGGGAGGGAAATGGGAAACGGGGAAGAGGCAGAAATTTTTTTTGCAACAACTAAAAAAAATAAAATAAAACAAACAAACAAACAAAAGAATAGTTAGAGAGATAAAAAGGACAAAGCCTGAACAGTGGGAACCAGAACTTCCATTCAAGAACATGAAAGAGTTTCAAATCTGTAACCTACATGCACTGGGAATGCCAGAAGGAAGAAGAAAACAGAGGAGGTCTTTTCAATAATAAAATTTTCTAAATTAGTGAAATATGACAAGTCATAAAAATCTAAGAAGCTCAGATAACCAAATCATATAAGCATTTAAAAAATTATGTTGGAACATATTGTATTCAAATTATAGGAAACATGAGATATAATCTTACAGTAGCTGCCGCCAAGAGGGATCAAGTTTTGAATACAGAAACAAGGATGAGCATTACAGAAGAAGGCAGCAACAGAACAAAGCATGCAGCATGGAGGCTGGAGAAAAAGGTAAAACAATAGCCATTGTCCTCCAAAAGTTAAGGTTGAAAACTGCAGAGAAAAGAGGCTTCTCTTGGGAACAGAATCCAAAAGAGACTACCATCAGCAAACATGCTTTGACATAAATGATAAAATATTCTTCCAAAAGGTAAAACCTAGCATGAGACATGAGTCCCACACACAGAAAACTCTGACAAAGAGAAAATTAGGAGTTGATAAAATGCTTCATTGATTCATTTTCCCTTAGTCTATTTGGTTTAGCATTTTGTTAAAAGATAATGCAATACCCTCTCCATTCAGAAGGGAGGTGTGGATAGGAAGGGGTTAGAAGGGAAGCAATGGGGGATGTGTGGGTACAGGAGAGAAAGAGGGAGAACTTCAGTCCTTATGGAAAGTAAATGAAAAAATGTTATATAAACAAAAAAAGAAAACAGAGATAATACAGTATGTGGTGAAGCATACAGGCAAAGGAAATGAATGACTGCAACGTTACAGAGAGCAGGACAGAGGACTGGATACAGTATTAAAATGTAACTACTCTGCTTGGGAGGCATCCTCATGGTAATTGGTGGTGGACTTAAGTAGATCTATGTATAGACATATTGAAAAACTAAGGCTACTAGATTTTTAAAAAGACACATAATTGATATCCAGAGAACATAACACAAAATTCAATAAAGGTCTCAGTTAAAATTTAAAAAAAAAACGGTAAAATAAAATTACGTGACAGTGTCTTTCCTAAAATATTTTGAAAAATAATAAAATGATACCTAGTAGAATTTCAAAATATGTAAAAGATGAAGAATTTCAAAATATGTAAAAGATGAAGGGAAGTTTATTAAAGAACTAATAGTTAATTTTCAATACTTGAAAATTAATCAGAGTTAATTTACTACATTAACAGGACAAAATGGAAGTCATAGAGTAACTTCAATAGATGCAAAAAATTATTTGAAAATTTCAGCATTTAGTCAGTAAATTATGCAGTAAATTAGGAATACACAAAATGCTCACATATTTGGCAAATCTTATGCTTAACAGAATATGTTAAGATTCTAATATATAAGGCTAAATCATTACTTAGTGTTATATAAGGTGCTTTTTCTCCTAATTTTGTAAACAAGCAAGAATTCTGCTCTTTTTTCATATTAAAAATTATAAGGAGGTTCTGAATAAGGAAACAGGCAAGGAAAAGAAACAAAACACATAACTACTAGAAGCAAGTAATTAAAACTTGCACGGGTCATAAACAGCACAATTAATGTTATAAACCTTTTAAATTTTTCCTCTTATAACAATTTATTGTTTAAAAATATATGTCAGTACAATTAACTTTCTCTTAATTTTTTATTTCATATTTTTTTATTTATTTTACATACTAACCACAATTCTCTCTCTCTCCCCACTCCCTCTCCTTACCTTTCCCCCAACCCCCTTACACTCCTCAGAGAGGGCAAGTACTCTCCTGGGGAATCACATTGAGGCAGAACCAAGCCCCTCCTCCCCGCGTCAAGGCTGAGTAAGGTATCCCACCATAGGGAATGGAATGCAAAAAGCCAGCTCATGCACCAGGGATAAATCCTGGTCCAACTGCCAAGGGCCCCCTCAAACAAAACAAGCCACACTACTGTCACCCACACGCAGAGGGCCTAGTTTGGTCCCATGCAGGCTCCCCAGCTGTCCATCCACAGTCCCTGAGCTCAAGTCATTCATAAGAAATAATTATTAGTTCAATAACGTAAGAACAAAGGTAGATCTAAATTTCCATGAAAATGATTTTGAGGTACAAATGCAAACAGGCAGCAACAAATGATTATATTAATATGTAGAGAGCACCAAAACAGAGAGTTCACTAATCAGCGAGAGGACGAAAATATTTGAGTTACCAACATTGAACAGAAGAAAAAAAATGACAACAGAAACACCGCCTTCAAATCTTTCACTCTCCCAAACGGGATTGGCTCAAAATATAGACAGGTTAAGGAGCATCCCGAAAGATCTGGAAGCTTAGTGAGTCAGAGGTATTTTCTGTTTTAGTTGGTCTTCCTTTTGTAAGTTTGCTGTGGCTTTAAAGTTGTATAAATATATGTATCAAATTTACTACATCATCTTAAAATTGAAAGTCATCATAAGGATGCTTTCAGGAGTGGGGTGGCTGAGCGCTGTGAGGGAGAAAGGATGGCTGTTCTCTGATTATCTGCCCATTGTGATTGTGAAATAGCCTCAAAATAAAGAGAAATCACCGATTCCACTCATTTTTGCATTAATCTATTTCAATATGGATAAATTACATGACATATAGTCGTCTTGACCTAGCTTATGGAAGGAAAACACGGAAAAGAATTCCTAACATTTTATTCGTCACATTATTAGGCCTTCATATAAAAACTTGTATCTCGGCTCCTTTAAAATTGGTAATAACCATAATTGTCAGTGACACATGGACGATGATGCTTTATGGAGTATAAACAGACACAGATTCAACTGTATTCTAAAGCAGCACAGAACACCAAACTCTGGTTTTCAAACGGGTTAAAAGTCAAGGCACTTTTGACACAGTTTATACCACCCAGAACATCAAGATATCTCAGAATACATCACCTTTATTTGTCAGAGGATTACAAGAGAACGGCCCACTAGAAAACTCAGCTCTGCTCTCTTTTATGTTCTCAGTTTGTCAATTTGAAACTGAAAAAAAAAAAAAAAAAAAACCAGTTTCCCAATAACTGTTACTTGAAGGCCAACCCAAGTCTCCGAATCCTTCTGAGAGCCGCTGAAGCAAAACTAAATTCCGAGCTCTGACACTTAGGTGGGAACAGGTGCAGAGGGAATCCTGTGGTGTTTATCCCACACCTGGTATTTAGAAATAACGGTAACAGCATAGAACCATTCTGCATTGTTTTTATTGGGGTTATTTATTACCCCAGCTAGGCTAAGTTTCTTTTTCATAACTAGCTAAACGGAAATGACAAATGCAAGACTATGTGATGTATATGCACTCCTTGGCAAAGATGAATCAGTGGCAATGGATTCTTCGCTGGGTTTAGAAGACCCCTGACATTTTAGTCTATGCAAAATAAGGAAAGATAATCTGATTTGACATGCCCTGAGAAGCCTGGAGGCTTCAGGAACCCCACTGGACTAGTGCGTGGTTAGTTAATAAAGCAAAAGCAGACTGACGCCAAGGTGAGCAATAATTAAACCCGCTGTGAAACCCTCTAACAGGAAGCAGTACGTGGCACGTTGTTAGCAGAGTGATGTTTCTTCTCATGACACCGATGGGCAAACCTCAAAGTGAACAGAGATTCTGCTCAAGGCAACATGACTGTGCTCGGGCATACCGTGAACTGGCTGCTCCCAGGTCACGTTCTGGCTGGCAGTGTCTGCCATACTCACTCTGTTGGGTGTCTACTGCTTTTCATAATTTATGCAGGGGTGTTAGGACCTTTCATTTATGGATATAGCGCTCAGGGCTAGGAATCAAAAAATAAAATAAAATAAACCCGCTATCATAAAAGGGCTTGAAACAGTATAAGATATAAATACATATAAAACTGCTAAGGCTTACAAGAAGGCTGTGTCTAACTCAGCATGTAAGGACCAAGAATATAAAAGAATAAAAGCGATGGCATTTAGGAGCATGAGTTGGGGGCGGGGGGACAGGAGAAGGCTCAAATTATGACTACACATTTGTAAGATAAAGACATACAGCTGCCATCTTGTCCTTTGCACAACAGACCATGGGGGAAAAAAAACAAATCCATCAGAGAAGGACCAAACTGTGAAACACCCTGATGTTGAGTAGACGCTTTGATGGCAAACAAGATGATCCTCAGCTGAGCATAGATTACCGGAAACATTAAAACATGTTTCCCAGGCGACAGTTAAAATTCTTTTTGTCTAACTCAAACACACTTGAAAGATGTCTGAACATGAGTAGTCAAAGAAAAAGATGCATTAAGATGTCATAATCACACACTTTATTTGTTGTGTAAACAGTGAAGATAAAGTAGTGGGGTGAGACAAGAGGCTGCGTTAATAGTTAAGAGTGCCCCGAGATAGCTGAGATAAAATAAGAGCCAAGCCCACACAGAGGCCATGAAAACTGGGTGAAGAGAAGTGAGGAAAGATCTGGAGTTGAACCAACACGTCGTTTCTTTGAGATAAAGGGAGATGATGAAGAGATTGTTGAAAAATAGTCAGCTCCAACACGTCGTTTCTTTGAGATAAAGGGAGATGATGAAGAGATTGTTGAAAAATAGTCAGCTGGGACAGAATGCTTGGTGGCATTATTACAGGTATCATTGAGAACACAAAAAGAAAAACAGGATCATTATCCCCATTGATGACGTTCAAAGTCTGGGCTTAGGTTTCCAGAAAGCAGTCCTAAACCAAAACCGGATTTGTTTCTTTAACGCTCTGCACTGCTTTGTTTGGTCAATAATCATTTACTCACAGTTTACAGTTACGGAATTCTTTCAGAAATTTTATTGGTCATTCATCTTTTCTTCTTCCAAATATAATTCACCTCTCTTCTAGGAATCCACAATCTAGTTATGTTTCAATAACTACATGCTGGGTTTTCTTTCATGGAAAACAGGAGAGGAGGTTATGTTTGTTTCTCACATGGTAGGTTGTAGTGTGAGCAAAACATAAAAATTAATATGAGGTTATCAACTACATTACACTCACGAAGGAAAACTCAGAACACGTTCCCATGCTCAAGTGTTTACAGGAGGTAAGGGCTCGGTGGGTTGCAAAACTGTCCTCTGAGGATATCCTACTTAGGAACCTCACGTGACCTCCAGTGAAACCAGCGTGAGTTCCTGCTTCTGCAAAAGGCTCCCTCTAACTCAGGAAAGGTTTGGGAACAGAGGTGGAGACAGTATGACACCCGGGAGTCCCTTGCTTTCCTCCTGAGCCTGTTTTGCTATGCACCCCACACTCAGTCTCCTTGAGCAAGCATTCTGTGACAACTTGGAGAAGCCTTATTTCAACAGAGTAATGCGGATCTGCCTAGGAGAATTACCTGCTGGAGCTGAGGTGTGAACTTCACCCTGGACGCTTTTTCACATGCTGATTGTGGTGATGCGGATGCTGTTGAAAAGCACCTGGAAGAAAAACAAAAGTTACATCAAGCTTGAAAGTTACATTGCTGAGCCATGTTTATGGAAACAGGTTTGAGCAAGCCCTTTATTCTCATTAGAAGTTCTTGGTAGAACGAGGAGTCTTTGGCTCACCAGCCAAAACCCTGCTTCTACCAAGTAGCTAGCTCCCATCCCTCTGCTGAGGCCACAGGCTCCCACACAGAGGGCTCCTAATGGCCTGCAGCCCAACCTTCGACTCACCACACCGCTGCAGTGTGTCATATTCCATCAGGAGCAACTGTGCAAATAACATATTTCCATTTTTAAAGTCTGAAAAATGTCACAAAAAGCTTTTGGCATTTACATGACTCAGGCTTACACCCTCTAATTCTCTCTGCAGCTAATTTCTTATGTTCGATACATATCCACCACAGGAAACCAGGAAAAACGATTACAGGAAAAGCTGAAGTTCTGCAGCCTAGCCATTAGCATTCACAAGTCTAAAGAGTCGGGATTTAATGGCACGATCGGCAGTTATTTCTTATATAACGAAAATTAGGACTTTCAACATGTGAGACATTAAAAAATATTCAGTAATTTTTGCTATAGCCTATAGGGCTTTTTAATGCATTTCTGAGAACCAGCAAAAATCTACAAAGATGTGCACCGAGAGGGTCTAATAGATCAGAAGAGGGGAATTATAGTCAGTGTGGGTAAAACAGTTTGCTGTACGCTCTCCAAGCACTGATCGTATCGGTGGTGAGCCTGCCCCATGCCTCATTTAATGTTGGACCACACTCACTGTGAGAGGATATTCATGCTTGTGTTTTATGAAGCTCAGCATGTAAAATCCACATGCAATGTTTCTACCTCTTCAGTCTCAGTTTACACAGATTGAACTTTTATCTATCTGCTGAGTAACGTTTGTTGTTTTATTTTCTACTGTTTAATATTATAAAAGCTTATCAAAGGACATGGAGAGACGGGGGTGGGGGAGGTCACTCTTAGCCCCAGGAAGAGATTCAAACGCACTCTGAACAATCATTCATTTGAAGTTAATTGAGTTGTGTGTCTTGCTTCAAAAGGAAAAAATGTGCATGATCATAACTATTTCTTGTAAAGTCGATAAGAGCAAAATGCACCAGGTCCAATCATGTAGAAAGCCACATACATAGCAGGCTAGCAGAAACTTAGCAAATAAGTTTGTTACTTACAGGAACAGCAGTGACCACAGCCTTTTGCAATTCTAGATCCCTAATTCCTTGGCTGATTCGCCCACAAGTGACTGACTTAATTATTTTTTTGTTACAATATTTTTGTTGGTTGGGGGGGGAGTTTTACATAATAGTTTTTTTTTTTTTTTTGTCTCCAAACTATTCTGCTGGCTAGCTGTGTGGTTTGAATGAGAATGACTTACATGGACTCAAATTTTTGAATGCCGATCCCCAGTTGGTAGAACTGTTTGGAAAGGAGTAAGAGCTATGGTCTTGGAGGAGGGGTGTCACTGGCTTTGAGATTTCAAAAGCCCAGGCTACACCCAGTTAGCTCCCTCTTTGCCTCTTACTTACAGATCAAGATACAAGTTCTCAGCGGCTGCTCCAGCCGTATGTGACCAGGCCTTCATATCAACATCTTGATTCCAAGTCTCTAGAGTGGTGAGCCCAATTAAACTATTATATGAGTTACCTGATCAGAGAAGCTTATAACAGCAATAGAAAATACCAGCCCTATCTTCGTATTGATTACTCAGTCTTTGACTGAGTATTATTGTAAAAATAAAAGAGCTAATTCATCATAAGAAAAGCAGGTGTCTAGGACCCTCTTTCCTTGGTCCACATGCAAGGCAGAGTTCTTGGGCCACTTTTACATCAACTTATCAATTAATGTGTTTCCAAATATCCTGAAATGCCCTAGTTAAAGGCACGCTTCAGGAAGACCATTTCCTTGAAGAGTCACACCAAAGACTAGGGGAGAAGAAACACTGAATGAAGCAAAAGATTGTCCTCCTATGATGAATGGGTTAGACATCTTTCATATACACAACATATTTGTAAAAATTAGCTGTGCATATATAATAAATACCAACGGGATGCAGTACTAACAGATGGTTTTTTAATTTAGATTTATCTTGACTTTCTTCTGGAAAAAGGAGCTGATATTGGGCATTGTCTCCTCATTCTCTGCTCAATGGTGACAATGAGATTGACAAAATTTCCTCAAGTAGAACTTACAGAAATATTAACGACAATCAATATACTTCTTCCACACATACTCATGACATAATGTAGTTTTGATAATTCAATCAACTTTATCGATGTATGCAAATTCTTAAGAACTGTCAATTTTCACTAAATTTAAGAACCATAGACTATTCTTAAAAATCTAATTTATCCTAGTGGGAAATTAAGGAGCTTGAACAATAAGAATAGCTGTCAGTCACTCCCTAACTTTTCGAAGAATAGCCTACTGATCTGTTGGCATTCATTTCCCACTAACAAATATGTACTGAATATCTATCCATATTTAGAGATTTCTAGGGGCAAAGAGTTTTAGGAAGTCAGTTAAACCTGCAAGTCATTTTCTAATATTCACTAATCTATGCATTTATCATTTATTCAGAGAACATTTTACTTATGATGGGCAGTTGTAAGTAGACAAATCAAAGGAAAACTCCATATCTGGGCTCTACAATGTAAAGGACAACACCAGTATATCCGTGCATTTCTTAGCACATATTACAAATGCTAACTGCAGTCTGTATTAGATGACCGAGCAACCAATGGGAACACGGGTTCACCCAATAAGAAAAGGAGGGGAAGGAGCATCTTAGAAAGCCCTACAAAAAGGATGATATGTTGAAAGGCAATTAATAGGCAGAAGATCCAAAGCTGGGCCAGTTGCTGAAGGCACAAAGATCAAATCAAATAGTGGAAAGAGGGGCAGCAGGCTGGAAATTGCTTGAATGTAGGACTTGCTGTTTCTCAAACCTGAGGGACAGGGGGCATGAATTACGTTCACTACAACTTTCTCCATTCCTGAAAACACTCCAGAGTTTAAAAAAAAAATAAAAAGAAAAGAAAAATTTCAGAGTGTGAGCAAAAATTACAAAGTTGCACACTTTGAACTTTTCTTTAAGAACCTCTAGAAGTGTTGTAGTTAACTGAAAGAGTGTTTTAATTTATGGATAATTTGCAAAAAAAAATTCACATATTGTCAAGTTTAAAGGCCCCCCTCTTTGGGGGTAGGATCTCCCTGTCTATGTAAATCTACTAACTCTCGCCCCCGCCCCTGCAAGTGGATTATCAAGGTTCATTTGAAAAAGTAAAGTTTTGGCAAATCTGGGCCAGAATAATCTGGAGATGAAGAACAGTACAGAGGGCTGTGCGCCAGTTCACTGCCATCCTCTCTTGGCCACCTTCAGTCCTTACTCTTCTCTGGCAGGCTCAGGTTAGTGTTCTCCTTAAGATGACTGAGCTAAGTGGTTTAAGACGTCTGCAATGGCAATGCACCTAGAGAGTAAAAGGTGAAATGTAAGCTCTGAACTATGATTCAGTATTTTGCCATTAACACAGTAGAAGAGACCAAGCGTTTGGATAGTGAGCTGGGAAACAGAGCAGTACTTTATGAAGTCATACCTTGGGCATGATCAATCAAGCAAACTGAAAGCTACTTCGGTCCAACAGTGAGCTAAATTGTTGGTCTTTCCCTAGTGCATGTTTTTGCTTATTTACTTATGGTGCTCATGTTTGCAAGCCTGTAAGCTTTCTCTCAAACATATCCTGAAAAGCTCCTGGTGCAACATCCACTCGCTGGATTTAACCACAGACATTATCTTCAGGTAAGTAAAATGTTCACTTCTTAAAAAGAAAGAGGAGCCAAGTATCACAGCATTGTTAACCTCCACAGATAACACAATGGGCATGAAAATTCCCTGCAAAAGCCTTAGGTTACTTTGGTTTTTAGGTTTTGTCTTGTCTTGTTTTGTTTTTGAAGAGTGAATATCTTTGCACACATTGTCAGCATACACCATGTAGGAATAATTATCGTCATTAACCTGAGTCTTATTAGGCAGCCCACTTATTAATATGTATTGCCATTCACTATAAGTGCTAAGTTGTGGCAGAAAAACAAAAGAGGTAGCTGAATAAAAAATGGCATCCCAGGCTTCAGGAATGTTATTAAAATATTTAGAAAGTGACGCTAATGAGTTCACCTTTCTTCTCAAAACACACATACTCAAACGCTCTTAGCCTTTCAAAGAACATGTCAGCTCAACGAGATTATGTAACCTAATATATACAGAGAAAGTAGAGGAACTCTTACAAAGAAGCTCGACATCATGAACTGCTCATTCACAGAAGACAAAGAAGAAAATCAATGACTTGATCAAAATGCTTTAAAATTCCTGAGTTTTACATTCCAAATGTGACATTTGGAAAGCATGTGCTCAGAACCCACAAACCAAAAGCAGATGAAATGTTTGCAATGGCTTCTAGCAGACATTTAAAGAGTTTCCCAAGCTCTAGGGGGAAAATCCTATGGGGTCAAGGGCCTGGCTTTTGCAACTGTGGTAGATTACTGCTACAAATCAGGACTAACCAAAAGGGCAGGACCCAGGACAGAAAGACAGCACCCTCACCACGGTGAGCAGCAAGACTGAGCTTCTCAAAGTCAGGATGTTCTGTGATTCTGTGAATAATCAAGGCTTTATACCAAAGGTAGATGGCAAGGGGCACAAATCTACTCCAGAGAAAGGGGTGGAAATTTACAGAAGTTTTTAACAGTGAAAACGTTTCATGGAAAATGGAAGAAAATAGTTAGGATAAGTCAAAGATAAAAGTTCTAGTTGGGACCTATGGGTGTATGGTATGTTACTTCCTTTCAGAGCACCCTGGGATATCATCTCTTATCTAGAAATTGTACATTGACCTATTATTTCTATTCTATTTACTTAAGAAGAATGAATAAGACCGCAAAGTGTACTGTCAAAGACATGGATTCATAACTTCACTACTCTGATCTTTATCTTTACTTGCATGCCCCCACTCTGGACCTAGGCAGAATGCAGTTTTTCTTGATTCAATGACAAAAATTTATGTCCCTGTATATAATGTTGGTTGTTTTCTTTCAGAAGTTGTTTACATCATAAAAGCAAAACTGAGTCTGAAAACAAATTTAATGTGAGGGAAAGAGCAGGGGAAATCAGATCCTTAAAGAAACTGAAAATAAAACAAATATTACAAAAGTCAAGAAAAATGTTAAGGAAGATTTTTATTTGATAAGTTTTTAGATTTCTTTAATATCATCCTTTCCCTTCTAATTGCACTTTCTTTTACTGCTTCTTATGATTATCTTTTCCTATAAAAAAGAATGGGAAAACAGCCTATTCTTTCTAAGAGTGGTTAGAGTTTATTTTAATTCAGTCATTGAAATGTGTAACATAAAACTCTGAAAGAGGCACAATCATTGTTTATGTAACTGCTATGAGTTTATGAATGCTAACACAAAAATTCTGGTAAGTTCTTTTTTAAGTACCCATTGGGAAAAAAATGAAGGACAGAGTTGAGTTCATAGAAATATATAACTTCATGTGTTCACAATAAAACTTCCAAACCTTAATGGCAATGCTAACCGAGTTTTCTACTTAAAACTTAAGACACCTAATTTGAAATATTTTCTATGAGCTGTCTTCTGAAATTATGCTTTTCAAACAATGCCATCATTCCTGGTACTAAACATTATAAATCAGATTCACATTATGGTAAGACCCTTGGCCTACACACATGGGCAACTCAGCCCAGTAGGCAATCTGGACAACTTGGAAGGCAAGTAGCTAACAGAGACTGGAACCATGTAATTATATACAGAAAACACAAATACTATCTATCTGCAACCCAGCATCCCCATGTCTTGCCTCAAGACACAATGCTTGCATCCCCATGACCACCTGACTGAAGGAAAGGATATGAACATTAATCAATTGCAGGTAAGGGACTGAAGTGAAGGCTCAGTTGCTAAAATGCCTGTCATGCAATCATAAAAATGACTTCAGATCTGCATTAGCCCTGAGAAATCTGGGTGCAGCAGTGGGTTCGCTAACACTGACACAGGTGGATACAGGCAGCTTCCTGGGACTTGCTGCCAAGCTAAGCTTGCTCAACCAATGATCACTAGGTTCAACAAGAAACCCTATCCCAAAAAGCAAAATGAAGAGTCATCAAGAAAGCCCCTGGCATGGATCTCTGTCCTCTATGTGCAAACACACCTACACCCATCCTTATGAACAGGTACAAACACTATGCACCTTCCCCCACACAAACCAGAAAATAAAACTTATAAACTTCAGTTGCAGTTAAAATATGTGCTGTAGATTAACATGTATTCTCTATCCAAGCTCATGTGAACTTCTGTTTCCAAAGTTACATATTTGAGAAGTCGTGAGTCCACAAGAGGTCACAGGGTCTTAGGGTCACTGAAGCTGGTGAGGCTATATTCATCACTGAGAGAGTGGGATGCTTTCAAGCAGAAGCTTCTATCACCTCCTCATATGCGTGCCACGCTGTTGGAAAATGAGCTACATAAATTTCTCTTTATAAACTACTCGGCTTCGTGTACTTTGTTACAACAGAGCACTGGCTAAACAATAATTACCGTCAAACTCATTAAGGATGTATAATGCTGAGGATGTGATCCTAGGACCCCTCTTACAAATTTCTTAAGCTGAAAGCTTCAAAATGAATTTTCAATGCCAAATTATCTGGTTATTTTGTGATTGACTTGACTGTAAACTATTTCTAGTAATAAAAAAGTTTTATAGTTGATTACTTTGTGCAAATATCACAAGATTGTTACTAAGCCGAAAAATATTGTAAATGTAAGAAACCATGGGAGTTTCTTTAACATAACTTTGTAAAATTAATATTTTAGTTCTATATAGATATATATTGAATTATTCTAACTTTCTGTATGTATATCTGTACATACCATGTGTAAGCCTGGTTCCCTTGTAGACCAGGAGAAGGTATCAGATATCCTGGAACTGGAGTCACTGAAAGTTGAAAGCCACCATGTGTGTGTTGGCCATCAGTGTCAGGTACTCTGGAAGAGCAGTTGGTGCTCTTAATAACCAAGCCATCTCTCCAGCGCCTTTAGTTAGACATGTCAATGCTAACCTAAAAACCTCTATGAGAGAAGTTTGAAGGACATAGCCATTCACTTAGCATATCTAATTCACATTTTAATAATCGGCAAAACCCATTGACTCACAGAGATTGACCATACAGTGTTTAAGAACCAGCATTCTAAGAAGTAACGGAAGTACCTATCAAATACTTGGCCCTCATCATTTTACACTCTACCAAAAATGAGCTGCTGAACATCGTGTTATTTGTTCTAGTCCCCTATCGGATACTGCAAACCATATGCTTGACTAACCTATGCTAATGTATGAGTCACTACAAAGGCTTTTCTGACCAACTAAAAAAGGGCAAGGGTTTCCTTCCCCATGGATGATAAGATTGTTCAAGGGTAATTTTAGCAACTCTCCCTTTAGCCGTTGGTGTAAGTGCTTAACCCTTTGGGGTAGATTACATGCTCCTGTGCCTCTGGTACTAGAAACAAGGAGTTGAGTTTATAAACTTACTTGGGTACCAAGCAGACTGCTGTCATTGTTATCAGGGATAAATGTGCTCTTCTACAAAGAGTACTGAGGGTTGAAGATTCAGGCCCATGGTCTCAGTTTGGGCATTGGCATGGAGATTATTCTCAGGACAGTGATTTCTATGATACATGTGATCTAGATGATCTATTTACTGACTATTTAAGCTCAATTGAGCTCACTCAAATATCTTCAACAACGTGATTGATACCCACGAAAAATGCCTCTTAAACCCTATTGCTGTTTGTACAACACAGGAGCTTTATACCTAACCACAATTGCTCTAGATACATTATGAATTTTACACTTAAATGGGTTTCCATTTTAATATGCTCCCAAATAAAAGTTATATAGTCGCCCTGCAATAAATACCTTATATTATTATTCATGTCCAATATTCTAAGACCATTCACAGCTGCAATGCAGTCGTCCTTCAGGCAGCTGAAAATTAGATTCATTTCATCCTCTTAGGATTTTAGAACAAATCAACCCGTGGAGTTTCTGAAAGCAAACCATGAAGGACCATTCTCAAATTTTTAAATGTTTCAACTTCCTGAGGAACCACTACTCGTACGAATCGGAATCATGCAGTAACATCCTTCCAGGTGCATCTGCTCATGAAGCACAGACCACTTCCAAAGCTGTACCCAGGACCACTCAAGGCTTCTCATTTGATATTAATGACGCCATAATGTCTTCTCGTTCTCTGTCGCCATCCAGAAGAAGACAAGTCTTGCTTAAATCCGAGAAATTGGCACCGATAAGTGAGAAAATCATCCAAGCCTCCCACGGCAAACGTTTACGCCCTGGAAATAAATTAAGCACATCTGGAAGTCACATTAAAACTCTGCCAGGCCGCTGGGGTGCAGCTGCAGTCATTTGTTAGTGAACGACACCGGTGCAGTATAGACAAGCACGCTGTTAAAAGCCTTTCACTCCAAGAGAAAAGCTGAAGGCTTGGGGAAGTCTCAGTGACCATTCTAAATATAATGAAATTTAGACCACATTTGCCATTGATCTGCTTTTTTTTCCCCTTTCTTTCCATATTGGTTTGTGCGTGCATCCACTGTGCTTGGGCCCTGTCCAGAGATCCAGAGATTAATCTCTACCTTCATGTACTTTAAACCCAGCTCCAGAAGCTGAATGAATTCTTCCTGTCCTTCATTGCTTCCCTGATAATTGTTACTTCCAGTAACCTGAGCCATTCTCAGATTTTTGACAGACTATTGCCACTGCTAATTTTTCAAGCTCTCCTAAAGCCAGGAACTATCTGTATAACCTGAGGACCTGCTTGTTGGGGTTTCTGTCCTGCCCAGTTCCCACAGCCAGTAAATCCCCAACAAAATCACACAGAGGTCTATATTAATGATAAACTGAATGGCCCATTAGCTCAGGCTCCTTATTAACTCTTATAACTTACATTAGCCAATTTTTCTTATCTGTGTTAGTCACATGGCTCAGTACCTTTTTCAGCAGGGCAGGTGACATCTTCCTTCTGTGTCTGAGCGGGACTGGGGAGGAATGGGCTTCCTTCTTCCCAGAATTCTCCTGTTCTCATTAACTCACCTCTACTTCCTGTCTGGTTGTTCCGCCTATACTTCCTGCCTGGCTACTGGTCAATCAGCATTTATTTAAAACATAATTGATAGACTATAAAATTGTCCCACACCATACCTGTTTAATTTGTCACAATGTTAAAAATAATAACTGGAAAGATGAGTGAGTCATGGCATTATTATTTGGGGACACTGACAAAGGGACCTCTAGGGACACTGGAAAGATGGCGGGGGGGGGGGGGTCCCATTGCTGGGCGGGGCTGTAGCAGCAAGTCTTAAGTGAGGATGAACTCGACCAGGAAACAAGCTGTGGAGGGTCGTTTCCCTCTCAGGACACTAATGCCTTGAAACTGCTTACCCTGTGCCCTTTGATTGCCCCTATTTCTGAAATTTCATTACAATAAAATAAATGAATGAAAATGAAACCTTTTCAAAGTATTTCAGCTGTGCATGATACTTGTCAAGACCTATTTTAATTGGCTGAGGATAATGTGCAATGCTACTTTATCAAAACATCCAATATTTTAAATATTGCATTGTGCCAAGGTAATAATACAATTAATTGAAGAAAATCATCACCTGTCTCAAAGTGCCATTGCTGTTGTCATCTGCTGCCTGTCACTGGACTTACAAGTGAGAAAATATTTCCACATCCTGTGAGTGACAGTTTTTAAATTAACAGTACCTTCACGTTTTTAGAAGAGAGTGCAGGAAGGAAAACACACCAGTGTGCTTCGCGATAGGAAGCTGGCCGGTGTTATCGCTCAAAAGTGAGAACCATGGGACGTGAATGCCCCGCAGTCCTCGAGCTAGACACCGTTTCTCACTTCCAAGCCCTTGGCTGCCATAACTCACAGATCAACGCTGGACGTTCACCAGCTGCTGTCCACGAAACTGGGCACAGTTTCCAAAATATAAGGTTTGTCTCTTTTGTCCTACCAACCTGCTCAAGACCGAATTTCTTCTCGTAGCCCAAAATATAAAGGGTGGCAGAATATTCTTCTCCCTTCACTTTTAGAACCTCAGCCTCCGGCAGAAGCCTTAATGTATTGTAGCTCCTACAAGGAGCTACAGTTTAGCATCAAGGACTGTAAGTCAGCTTGAGACATCCAAGCCTTTCAACTCCAATTCATTCGGAGTGAGGGGAGATTTGACCATTTATTTGCCCGCTAAGAAGATCTGTGCTGTCTCTTAGAGTCAAAAGTGTTTCAGAGGCTGTCTAGGGTTCACTGCAGCGTTGCTGACAGTCATGCCTAGAGGAACAAGTGACTATGGCAGGGACTTGAATCATCAGGTGCCACAGCCCAAAACATCGACCATTCTAAGGCATCTCTGCCCCAGACAAAGACAGGCGCTGACTGTTTATAAGCAATCTTCTAGTGCAAAGGAGAGGGCGGCTGAGAAGCACCGTCCACAGGATCCAAGAAGGTCAAAGCGGGAAAGTCTTAAAATTCACAGACTAAACTGTGAACAAATTTCACAAAATAGGAGATTAGCACAGTCAGTATCATGTAAGTCCCATTTTTCACTATGAAAAAATCAAGCAAAACTAACACTACCCAATAACTTAGTCAAAACTCCAAGCATGTATCTCTGACTAGGTACATGACTGATTGGTATAATGGCTGCCTGGTTGTGTGGGGAGCTGGGTTTAGGTACCAGCGCTATGTAACAGCCAAGGGCAGCAAACCCCACCACAGAATGAGGAAATAGCATCCTTGATATTTGACGAGGACATAAACAAGCAAGAAGAGACATTGTAAATAAGCACAGAACCATTAGGAATTCCAAGTAAATAATAAATAATTGTGCAGTCAATAATGACTCTTGATGATCGAGAAGGAAAAATTTTAAAATGTGAAACAAGATTCAAGGAAAGTTTTTTTTTTAATTTTAATGAATAATTTAAGTGAGTCCTTAGGGGAAAACATTCGGAGTTCAGTGACCACATTTCTCAACATTTTGCTCTTAAGAATATTTGAAGAGTAATTCGGGCCATGGGCAGAGCTCAGTGGTAAAACTCTCTTCTACTGTTTGTGAGATTCTTGCTCTACCACAAAGTTTTGATGGGACAAAATCATTGGCTTTTATGTGCCTTTAACCATGTACAGGTAGAAAGTGAAAGAAATGATTCTTGCGAACTATATTTTAAAGAAATACTAGCAAAGATATTTACAAAGTAAGTTATAAAATTTTTAAGATTTTATCTTAGATTGTTTTTAGGAATATATATTTAGAGTAGTATGGGGAAGAAAGAGTTAGAAATCTGTCAGGATTAGGCTACAATGCAATCTATTAGCAAACTGGAAATTTCATTTGTACTACATAGACTTTTTTTTGAATTTTCAAGACAGGAACATTTTGTAAACAAGCTGTTATTTCATGTTTTTTTTTCAATATCTGACTGAGGTGTGTAGTTCTCCTTAGCTTAAAAAATTCTTGGTCATACTCAACAATATATTAAAGAAATTTAAAAAATGTTACTAAGGTTTGAAGTTCTCATTCAATCCTGAATACCTGATGAACAAATCTTAAAGACTAGTAACAGAACATAGTCAAAATAGATATGGTATTATTTTATTTTTATTGAAAATAGATTCTTTCCTCATCCAGGACAATACATCCTGACTACAGTTTCTCCCCCACCATCCTTTTGTCCAGAACCATGCCTGCTCCATTATTACCTCTTCAGGAAAAAAATAAAATAAAATAAATTAAAAAAGGCCTCTTAGAAAAAGCAGCCAAGCTGGACAAAACAAGATACAGTAAGACAAGGCAAAAGCCTTTCATTTCTAGCTTTCATTGTTTAGGGATCTTCAAAGGACCTACATAGCCGACAAATTAAGTCAATCTCTACCCCCACATTCCATTCATCATTCATACTTATGAAGATTTCACCTGTCCTTAGAAATACAAGGGTTAGAACTTGACAGATGGAGATAAATGTCTATAATTCTGGCACTTGGGAATTGGGAGCAAAATAAAGACCACATGAGACCTTTTCTCTAAAAAGACCGAAAGAAAGATAGGTGAGTGTTGGAGCATTTAATTTCTCCACTAAAATATTTTAAATGGTTGATATTTCATTTGCCCTTTAAGTATATTTCTTGTGCCTGATTTAGTAAAAATGATAAAATATTCACACCACTACTATGATCAAAATACACTGCACGAAATTTTCAAAGAATTAATTAAAGTGTTATATTACTTTTAAAATGTTATATTACTTTTAAAAGAACACAATTACCAAACTTGAGGTGTCAAAAACCAAACCTTGTGAACATGAACAAAATTAGTCATGGTAACAATGAAACACAAGATATTATTTCCAGGGAAACCAGATGTGCTCTAACTACCTGTTACCAGAGAAGTAGTATACATATCTGAGCATGGCCCCTGGGTTTTCTAAAGAAGGGACTATAATGGTTTCATGACATGAGCCACTGTGATAATGGAAATCAGCAGAGAAACATACATAACAATTGTTTCATTTGCAAACATAAAGAATGGAACATTGCTTCCAGAAATTGTGCTCTAGACCCTTTGTGAATCAATAATCAGCTTCCATTTTTACACACACACACACACACACATACACACATATTGCATAGAGTGTAGCAAAACATCTTCTGAAGTCACACTTGGGATCAGCTGAGTGGGAGAACAATGGCAGGGAATGTTTAAATTTAAACTGTTTCGGAAAGCATTGTTTTATGCTGGAAGAATTACACAGTGTGCCAAAGCGGGCTTAACATGCTGTTAGAAATTGTTCATTAGCAGTATCCATATCTTTCCAAAGGCCCGGCCACTTCAAGAAAGTAGGAATGTGAGTAATCCCAACTTCCTGTGTCCTTGCCAAACAAATAGTCTTTGTGTGCAACAAGGCTGAGATATCAAAGCAGGCCTTGCTTCCTTTCTTCCATTCACACACTTAGATTTCTTAAAAAATGAAGCTCTTAAGAGAAAATTATGGAAAGGAGCAATAGCTAAAGGCATGGGCTTCTCTAGTTCCGCTTCATCAAATTCGCAGATGTGGACCTGTCCTCCTTACTTTCTGACAGTGTAAGAAGATCCTGAGCAAAACCAGGTTGTGGAACAGTTTGTTTGGCTTGCATATTCAGATCATAGCCTTCAAGAAATGGCAGGAACTCAAGACAGGAACCTGGAGGCAGAGAACTGCGACAGAGAACCTGGGAGAATGCTGTTGACTGGCTTGCTGCTGCTGGCTTGCTCCGCTTGCTTTCTTATACCACCCAGGACCACCTTCCCAGGGGTGGCTCCGTCCATGATGGGCTAGGTTCTCCCACATCAACCATTAGTCTACAAAATCTCCCACAGACACTTCTCCAAATGAAATGCCTACCAGATCATCTCTACCAGATGACTCTAGTTTGTGTCAAGTGACTAAAAATTGAATGACATAATACCCAAAACTTCACTACTATTTGTTAGATTTTTTTGTTATTTATGTATGTGTATCTGTGTGCATGTGTGTCTATGTTCATGTGTGTGAAAGTGATTAGACTGGATTGCCTGGAACGGAAGCTATCGGAAGCTTTTCAGCAGCCCTATGTGGGTGTTGAAAACAAAACTCCATCTAAAAGATCAACAAGCACTCAACTACTGAGCCATTTCTCCTGTTCAAAATAGACAAGCATCTCACGCTGCTGTTGAGAGTCTCATTGCCATTCATGAAGGTATATATGAATACTTTGATTTCCTTGGTTGCTCAATAAATTATCACTTTTCAATACAGCAAGAGAGCTTGATCTTTATACTTCATTATTCTTGCTACTATTTAATCATTATGAAGCTTTTGTGAACAACTTACATGTTTAATATTGCAAACAATATAAATACTTTTTGATCTTACAAAGTACCACCTTGCTTGTTGTTTTGGTTGTTGGCAGTATGCACCTCTAACAAGTCATCACAGAAAGAAATATACCCAAGAGAAGGTTGCAAGTCATCTCTGAGAGCACTGATCCAAATAAAATTTCAGAGTCACTCATTTTAAGTCTTCTGGAAGTATTAAAATCATAGATTGCTGGTGCCATTTCCATATTTGATGCTTATCATAATGTGTGTCACCAAGCATTTTCCCCAACTTCACTTTTTTCCATAAACAAATTAAAGTGGCAAACTGAGATAATTATCCAAATCATTCAAGCCAAAAATTGCTTTTGCATAAGTATACACAAAAATCAAAATAATGAACTCGATATCTACAATTATGAATTCTCTGGCTATTAGAGGACCAGCTGCCTTGCACTGGTCATGTTTCTATTGCCTTTTTCACTGAAAGAATCTTTTAATAACTGCAGGAGCTTTGTTCTTAATCAATTGATCCATGTCCCACATTTCAACCTAGAGCATACATAGCAAAAAATAATATTAAATAATGAGGTCAAAGAGTAGTTGATGAACAAATTTTAGTATTGATTATTCTGATTGCCTACACATAGGGACCTGAACATGCGTAGGCAAATGACACTTACATCGTAAGATCATGCTTTGAATTTTCTTTTCCTCAAGAAAAGTACTAATCTACAAAAATGAAAGAATTGAAAGACAAAACCACACACAAAATGTTGACAGACTCCTCCACAAGGAACAATTTGGAAATAGAAGCTAAATCTTAGGTAGGAGCTGATTCATTTTAGTTTTATAGTTTTGACTTAAAATTTTTACATATTTTGATCATTTCCCCCTCCTCTTATCACTGCCAGATTCTAGTCATCCAACTTCATGCTTTCTTTCTCTCCCTCCCTCTACCTTTCCCCACCTCACTCATTTGTGCTCTCTCTTTGTCTTTCTCTCTCTGTCTCTTTCTCTCTGGATGTCCTTTACTCTCAAAAAACGGAAATAAAGAAGGAAAGAAAGAAAGAAAGAAAGAAAGAAAGAAAGAAAGGAGGGAGGGAGGGAGGGAGGGAGGGAGGGAGGGGGGGAGGGGGAGGGGGAGAAGGGAGGGGGGA
>NW_026067962.1:6597123-6599077 GCF_014885135.2 Alexandromys fortis
GGGAGGGAGGGAGGGAGGGAGGGAGGGAGGAGGAAGGAGGAAAGGAGAGAAAATAGGAGAAATGAAAGTCACCATTAAACTGCGAAGCTATGCACCGAAAGCATGCTGACACAACTCTCCATCACCTGAGGCCATGCTACCTCTAGCTCTCAGAGGTCGAAGGACCAAAGATCTTCTCCCAGTTGGTACTGAAGCTATACTGCTTGCCATCTCAGGGTTGACATCTGGGTCAGCATCCCTGGGCAGGAAGAGCCACGCAGAGTGACAGCCCATGGAGTGATGAGGTCAGAGTATAGAAAAACAGGCAAAGAGGAAAGAGAAATTGCTGAAGATAAATCCAGGATCATTCTAAAGCATATAGGGATTAGTGCTAAGACAGAGAGCCTTAGAATCAATTTTAACATTTATTCCTTCTAACAAAATTCTTTTAAATTCAAAATCATTATAGTGGAAATCTTTAAGCATTTTATAAAGTACATATAAGCATAAGTTACAACCAAGGAAACAATTCAAATAAATAAACAACAAGAATGAAAAGGAACAAATTAGAATCTTAAGAAGCTGGCACTCCCCACTCAACCACAGGCCACACCTGCCAGAAAACTAAGGAGGCTGCCCACAGAGGTTCTCTGCTCTCTCTCTGCTTCCCCAGACAAAATTCCTCAGTCTCATCCCTAGGACTACAATAGGACGCCAGCGGCAGCCTCCCTTCCATCGTACCCACATCTTCTGTGAATCCCACAGAACATTTTCCTCCTAATGCCCCCCCACTTCTCACTATATCCCAGCCTCCAATAGCAGCAGACATTCCCTATGAACACACCAGCTGAGCAAGCCAATGAAACAGGCTTTCACACTCTCCATCCCACTTGACGACCATCCCACTTTCCAAAAATCCCGAGAGGAAACAGAAGCCAAGGAACAAAACACCTACCCAACAAAGACATACTCAAAAATCAGCACCTAGGCCTATCTATAATCATCCCCAAACGAGATGCCTAGATACCAGCATAAGAACATAATCACTAATAGCTAGGATACTGTGTCTCCACTAGAGCCCAGGTATCCTACCACAGCAGGCCCTGAATATTACAACATAGTTGAAGCACAAAAATGACTTTAAAACCAACTATACAAATATGGTAGAGTTGTTTATGAGGAAATGAAGAAATCCTTCATAGAAATATATGAAAATATAAACAATCAGAGGAAATGAATAAATCCGTTAAAGAAATTACACAACAAACAGTTGAATAAAACTGTTCAACACCTGGGAATGGAAAGAGAATCAATAAAGAAAACATAAACTGAGGAAATTCTGAAATTGAAAAATTTAGGAATTTGAACAGGAACTATAGAGGCAAGCTTCACTAACAGAATAACAAGAAATAGAAGAAAGAATCTCAGGCAACACAGATATGATAGAAGAAATGGATACATCAGGCAAAGAAAATATTTAATCTGAAAAATTCCTGACACCAAAACCTGTAGGAGATCTGAGATACTATGAAAAGACAAACTCTAAGAATAATATCAATAGAGACGGAGCTGGGAGGCGCCCGCGCCGGCAGACGGAGCTGGGAGGCGCAGGCAGGCAACGACGGCTGCCGCCGAGACTGGAGGGGACCAGCTCAGCGGCAGAGGTCGCAGGCGGCAGGGACCAGCGGCAACACCGAGAGCAGATCGCCCCACTACAATTAAATCAAAGAGGTAGGCCTTTGGTTGGCGAGGGCCCTGGCAAACGGGGAGCCGGGACCGGTTCCGGAAAACCCTTCTTAGGGGTGAGAGGGTTCTTGGCCCCCAGCAGGAGCCAGGAAACAGAGCGAGGGCAATTAGTAAGAGAAGCCTCTGGCCAGCAGAGAAACCTGATCTGATTTTAAAAGACCAATTAGATAGCATTGAAAGGAGGAGATGGGCAGGCGCCAAGGCAGAACATCACCCATTAATCAGAAAA
>NW_026067962.1:6604946-7055721 GCF_014885135.2 Alexandromys fortis
CTCCCCCTCCCCCAATTAACTCCCCCCTCCCTCATTAGCCAGAAGAGTAGTCAGGGTTCCCTGCCCTGTGGGAAGTCCAAGGACCTCCCACCTCCTTCCAGGTCTAGTAAGGTGAGCATCCAAACTGCCTAGGCTCCCACAAACCAGTACCTGCTGTAGGATCAAAACCCAGTGCCATTGTTCTTGACTTCTCAGCAGTCCTCATTGTCTGCTGTGTTCAGCAAGTCCGGTTTTATCCCATGCTTTTTCAGACCCAGTCCAGCTGGCCTTGGTGAGTTCCCAATAGAACATCCCCATTGTCTCAGTGTGTGGGTGCACCCCTCACGGTCCTGAGTTCTTTGCTTGTGCTTTCTTTTTCTAAATAAAAATAAAAAGGAAGGAAAAAGTAAAACATACTGTACATACAAAAGAGGAAAGAAATTTTCCTCTGTAACATAATATTCAAAACACTAAGCATACAGAGTAAAGAAAGAATATTAAAAGCTATGAGGGAAAAGCCAAGTAACATATAAAAGCAGACTTATTAGAATTACACCTGACTTCTCAATGGAGACTATAAAAGCCAGAAGCCCCTAGACAGAAGTGCTCCAGACTCTGGAGAACAGATGCCAGACCAGACTACTATACCCTGCAAAACTGTCAACCACTATAGGTGGAAAAAATAAGATATTTCATTATAAAGTCAATTTTAAATGATATCTATAGATTCAGCCCTACAGTAGGTGCTAGAAAGAAAACTCTAATCCAAGGAGGTTGAGTACACCTAGGAAAACAATCTCCTGCCATCAAAAGGGAAGCACACACACAATGGCAATAGCAGCAGCAACAACAATAGAAACAACAAGATATTAGGACTCAATTGTTAGTCATTGATGTTTCTCATTATCGATGGTCTTCATTCCCCAACAAAGAGACATAAACTAATAGAGTAAGTACAAAAACAGGATCTGCCCTTCTACTGCATTTAAGAACCACATGTCAACCTAAGTGTCTAAGGGTTTCTATCACTTCAACAAAACACCATGACCAAAAGCAATTGGGAAGGTAAGGGTTTATTTGACTTACACTTCCACATTGCTGTTAATCACTGACTTGTTTCTCCTGGTTTTCTAACCCTGCTTTCTTATAAAACCCAGTACCACCAGAACAGAGGTGGTATTACCCACCATGGGCTAGGCCCTCCCCCATTGATAACTAATGGAGAAAATGCCTTACTGCTGAATCTCATGGAAGTATTTCCTCAACTGAGGCTCCTTCCTCTCTGATGACTTTAGCTTGTCTCAAGTTGGCACACAAACACAGCCAGTATACCTGACCTCTTGTCAACTTGACAAACAAATGCATCACTATTAGGTCACAACCTAATTTCTTATTCATCCCTGAGATTTAGCGTTAAAATCACAAATAATTTTGAAAGTCCCACAGTCTTTACATATTCAAACACATTAAAGTTTCAGTCCTTTTGAAATATACAATATCTTTCAAAAGTTCTAGTCTTGCACCACTGAGGCTGCCCCTTCCACTGAGGGTGAACCTTCACTGATGACCTCTTCTGGCCTCTCACAGTGTGCAGCCTCATCTGCTCTTCATGACCCCTTCAAGCCTTCAAAACCAGTATCACCTGGGTGATGCTTACACATTATCAAGTCAAGCTGCTGGCACAAGGTACAATCTTGACCAGCTCTGGAACACAGCTTCTCTGTGCTCTCACAAAACACGTCCCAGAAGATTTCACCTCAGTGATACTGGTCTCCTCCTCCTCCTCTTCCTCCTCTTCCTCCTCCTTCATCAACTTCTTTTTTCTCTTTTTCTTTTCTTTTTTACTAATTGATTTTTATTTATTAGATTTAAAAAAAATACCAATCCAAGTTCCCACTCCCTTCCCTCCTCCTCTCTTCCCATTCTCGTCCCCTCCCCTCGCCTCTTCATCCCCTTCCTTCTTCCTCCCCTCCCCTCTACAGACCCACCCAACCCATCTCCTCTAATTCTCAAAGAGGGTACGTCTTAATCATTGCTAATTTCTTAGCTCCAGCTGATCAGCATCAATTGCCCCAGTAAAGTAAAAGTTTCAGTTTTGCAGTTCTGGTATCATGTTAATCACAGCTGATTCTTCACCCCCAGCTAACCAGAACCACAGGATCTTAATTCAAATTAGCAAATGGTTCTGACAGGGTCTTTAAACTTCCCTCTGAAACTTCACAAGCTGCCTGTCTTCTGCTGTACTCTCAACATTATCTTTCAAGTTCCTACAGAACATGGAGTCTCAACACTTAATGGCTTTTCTAGCCCAAAGTTCCGAGGTCTTTCCACAATCCTTCCCAAAACATGGCCAGGCACGTCACATCAATACCCTCTACACCGGTATCAACTTGTCTTAGGGTATCTATTTCTTCAACAAAACACCGTGACCAAAAAGCAAGTTGAGAAGGTAAGGGTTTATTTGGCTTACACTTCCACATTGCTGTTCATCAGTGAAGAAAGTCAGGACAGGAAGTCAAACAGGGCATGAGCCTGGAGGCAAAAGATGATGCAGAGGCCATGGAGGGGTGCCGCTTAATGGTTTGCTTCCCCTGGCTTGTTCAGTCTGCTTTCTTTTAGAATCCAGGAGCACCAGCCCAGAAATGGCTTCACCTACCACGAGTTGGGCCCTCCCCAAGTGACCATTAATGAGATAATAATGCCTTACAGCTGGATCTCATGGAGTCATTTCCTCAGTTGAGGCTCCTTCCTCACTGATGAACCTACTAGAAATAAAGGTGTGTGCCATCACCACCCAGGATTAAAGGCATGTGCCACCACATGTGTCTTGATTTGATTTGGAACCCAAAGAAAAACATATAGGCATCCTCCTGAATATTAACCTTCATCAGGCGATGAAAGGAGACAGAGACAGAGACCCACATTGGAGCACCAGACAGAAATCTCAAGGTCGAAATCAGGAGCAGAAGGAGAGAGAGCACGAGCAAGGAACTCAGGACCGCGAGGGGTGCACCCACACACTGAGATAATGGGGATGTTCTATTGGGAACTCACCAAGGCCAGCTGGCCTGGGTCTGAAAAAGCCTGGGATAAAACCGGACTCGCTGAACATAGCAAACATTGAGGACTACTGAGAACTCAAGAACAATGGCAATGGGTTTTTGATCCTACAGCACGTACTGGCTTTGTGGGAGCCTAGGCAGTTTGCATGCTCACCTTACTAGACTTGGATGGAGGTGGGTGGTCCTTGGACTTCCCACAGGGCAGGGAACCCTGATTGCTCTTTGGGCTGACAAGGGAGGGGGACTTGATTGGGGGAGCGGGAGGGAAATGGGAGGCGGTGGTGGGGAAGAGACAGAAATCTTTAATAAATAAATAAATTTAAAAAAAGAAAAGAAACATACAGAAAAAAAACAAACCTTTAAATTATAAGCTTAAATAAAGGAGAAGAGTCCTAGGTCACTGGCATTGACCAGCTTTTCAACAATATTGTACAAGATTCTTAAACTAAGTAAAGAAGACCTTGTAGATGCAAGAATAACACACAACACCAAGTAGAAAGGTCCATAAAAGAAACTCCACCAGAGTATACAACTGTTAAAATATCAAATATGTAGAACAAATAAAAATATTTAAAGCTGAAAAAGAAATAAATCTCATATAAAAGGAATAACATATCAGGATAAAATCAAATTTCTCAATGAAAACCTGAAGGCCAGAAGAACTAGAAACAATACACTCTAATTTCTGAAAGACCATGACTGACAGACAACCTAAACCATTGTATGTAGTAAAACCATCTGCCATCGGAAGGAGAAAAAAAACATACCATCACCACTTAACTCACTCTCTGCTTCATGTTTGTGGATCACTTCTCGAGCGCCATGCCAACTTGCTTGCTGCCATGCTCCTTGCCATGATGATCTAACTCTCTGAACCTGTGAGGCAAAAATTAAATGCTATCTTTTATAAACTGCCCAGTCATGGTGTTTTGTCACAGCAATAGAATAGTAATTAAGGCCAGATCTGAACAGAGATCTCTCAAGAGAAGAAATTTAAAAAAAAAAAACTTGAAGAAATACCTCAAAAATTATTTGTTGTCTTTAGCAATTAGGGAAATGCAAATTAAACAACTTTGAGTTTTCCTCTTGTCCCAGTCAGAATGACTAAACTTCAACAAAACAACAGTTAAGGATGCAGTTAAGGATGAGGGAAAATAGGAACCCTCATTCATAGTTGATGTAACTGCAAATAGTACAGCCACTCTGGAAACCAGTATAGAGAATCCTCGAAAACCTGGAAGTAAATCTACTACCTTATGACTCAGTTATACCACTCCTAGGCATATTCCAAAAAGGCTCTACATCCTACTCCACAGATAACTTGCCCATCCACATTCATTGCTGCCCTTTTTACAATATGTAGGTAAGGAAACAAACTAAACATCCTTCAACCGAGAAATGGGCAATGCAAACATCATACATACACAGTATGGAATACAATACAGCTTTAAAGAAAACTGAAATCATGAGATTTCCAAGTAAATGGATGTATCTAGAAATGATTATATTGAATGAGGTAAGACCAAAAAAAAATGTTACCTGTTTTCTCTCATCTGTGATTCCTAGGTCCAAATCCTCAGAAGCGAGTACACAATAGGGAGTAACCACAAAAAAAATGTATAAAGGGTCCCAAGGGTTGGGGGGACATGAGAGGGGGGATATCAGAATAAAAGTATTTTGAAGAGGAAATGGGGAAAAACGGGGAGTGGACTTTAAATGGGGATGAAGAGGAGAGTCAATACAGGAGAAGGAAGGAAGGAGGAGGGACAAATAACACCAAGCTTGTTTGAAAAAGGCTCAAGGGACCATACTATTTTATATTTTATATTTACCTAAAATTATATGCAATACATGTATATATATATATGTATTGCATATATATAAACATATATATATATATTCATCAAGTTATTTCACTTGGGATGACAATGCTTCTAACAAAAGTTGTAGTCTATTTAACAGAATCCCTGGTACCAAACATAAGTACCCTCCATTTGAGCCCTTAGTCAGGGTAGCCCAAGTGACTCCCAATACAACATAGACTATTGCTGCTGCAGCTTGGTTGCCGCTCAGGGGCTGAAGGTAAGTCCCTATTGCTGGAAATGTTGCACATGCAGGACACAGAACTCAGATGATTTCAGCTGGCTCTAACCTGAAAGTCCCCTTTCTACTGTCTAGTTTCCAAGGTACCAGAAAGTGCTATGCAAGCTGTCAAGGGAGGGGAGCCACCCATAAATCTTAACCAGCTATGATGCCTATGGACCACAGTGGCCATCATGGTAAAACATGCCTAAAGGTGCAATAGTGGCATTCATATGTGGCTGGTAACCAATGGCTGTCTAATCAGACGTACGTCTGACTCATTAGGAGGGAAGTCATGGCTAGCCAACTACCCTAGATTAGGGAAGTCATGGATCTTTAAAAAAAAAAAAAAAGCCTAACTCTGCCACTTTACTATACTGCTATAATTTCTAACTACATTCTTAATCATATCCTCACACCTACACATAAGTATAACTCTCACCCCTCATTAAGGACACTTCCCTTTATACCAGATAGGGACTATCCCAATAAAATACAACTGGACAGTGCAGAGATCAATGGATCTTAGGAAGCCCAGACTCAACAGACATTTCTACAACTCCTACATGGTCCTAGTCACCGTCCTATTGCTGTGATAAGACACCATGACTAAGGCAACTTACAAAAGAAAGCATTTAATTGAGAACTTACAATTTCAGCGGGTGTGTCCATGACCATCATGGCGGGCAGGCATAGTGCTGGAAAAAGAGGCTGAGAGCTTACTTTTGCAAGAAGGAAGTGGTGTGCAAAAGAGGTTCTGTGGTAGAAAATTAAACTGGGCATGTTCTGCAGGTCAATTATTCACTAATGTAAGCCAAACTGTAAACTGTATTTGAGGTTCAGCCTATTAACCACGTAGTTATGAATGAGAAAATATGGCTGGGGTTGGAGATATAACTCAGCAGTTAAGAGCACTGGTTGCTCACCCAGGTACAATTCCTAGAACCCACATGCTGGCTCACAACTATAACTCTAGGGGATCTGACACACTCTCCTGGACTCTTTGGTACTGCCAGCGTAACTGGTAGTGCACAGACATATATATGCAAAATCCCAAACACATAAAATCAAAGAAACAAAAGCTTTTAAAAGAAAGTATTGACATCCAAAGCTTATCTATTCAGGTGGGTATAAATTTGGGGAAGGGCAAAATCTCCTCTTTATATTCAAATGCTTCCTGTTTAAAATATTAGGGTTTTTTTTTTTGCAAATTAGGATACATCTTTCTCTTCCACTCCAGAACTGTAGTCATAATTAACCCTTTTCTGCAGCTGATGGATTGCCAGAAATTTTCTCTGAGGTAGAATGATCATAATTAAATTCCTCTTCTTGCAAAACCTACCTGCATTACGTGTCTTCTAATGCACTGTTCCATACTATGATTAACCAGGAAATACTCTGTTGGGTTGGGAATAAGGAGTCATTGTTCAGTGGATACAGAATTCTAGTTTAGAGTAAATAAAACAGTTTTGGAGACGGTAGCAAAACAGTGTGAATGAATTTAATATTACTAAACTGTGTGCTTAAAAACACGTGGACATGCCCACGTTTACACCATGCCTGTTGTGTCACAATAGAAATGTAAACCTTACATGCTGAATAACTTCATCCCTGTCAAAGAAGGAACTAAGCGGTGTCTGTTGTATGCCAAGAATGACTTCATGGTCACGGCTGCGACTCAAGACAAGGCATTGTCTTACAGGTTCCTGGTTTGTGGCTACCCAACTGATACTTTCAGTCATGCCACTTTTTCATTGCCCATGTGGCAGCCCTCCAAGGGGAAATCCACCTGCCATCAGGACAGAGCACCAGCCTTTGCAAAGCTCTCCCCTCCTGCCCAGGCAGCTGAAGCAGCCCTGTCACTTCTTTTAGCCTCTTCATTGGAGGCCATCATGGGAATTTCTTTCACAGCAATTGTTTGATCCTCTGGGGCTCACTCTATAACTAGGATGGATCAGGGGATTCTAGGCTGAGAAACTTTGAAAAGCACCATGACCCCCCAACACCGGCACAGCTGCTCACAAGACATACTCCCGAATGCTGTAGGTGGTATGGCCCTTTAAATCTCTCTCCAAATCCCATCCCTTGGGAAGAGTTCTCCTAAATAACGCCAGCTAGAGTCTAAATGGAACAACTTTCTTAAGTCAGTTTTTGTTCTCCTGGCCTTTGTTGAAGTAAAATAGGAAAGAGGGGAGTTTGTCGTCTGTGCTTATTTCCTTACAATATTTTATGTGTTATCTATTCTTCAAGGATTTCATACAGTTGTATGGTGGGTTCTGATCATATCTACTCCCTCACTCCTCATCCAGCTTCTTTACAACACACCCCATCTCTCCCTCTCGAGTTTGTATTTCCTTTACGTTTTCCCCCTCGTATAACCCACTGAGTCTGTTATGGCTGCTGGTGTGCACAAGGCTGTTCAGAGTGTTCACTGGAGCATAGATTGCCACAAGAGGACACAATCCTGTCAGAAGACAGAAAATTAGTTTCTAAAGGACATTGTTAATCATAAAATCAGATCTTTTCCCATCTCTTTCAGAGCAAAATAATTCCTATTCTCAGAACTTCCCCTCACAAGGATGAATTTCCCTTCTTTACATAAAATGGATATAATTTAAAATTTTTCTTCCAGAGACCTTACGTTTCTCCTGAAACTCAGCAAAGAAAAGAACACTCAGATTATTTATTAATTTATTACATCATGGACCATGTTATCATAGTTCTCATATTATCATTATCAGGTTAAAGGGAAAATTTATACTCTGAATTTACACACAGGGATTCATTGGCCTCAGAGTCGCTTGTACTTCATTTGTTGTCGATTTACCTTCGTCAGTCATTTTTCTAATTTATATTGATCTTAGTCTATTAATCCAGATTTTACCATCATGAACCATCTTTCCTTCTGGCTAATACCAACTAAATATTCTGATATGAAATAAGACTAAATACAGAAGAAGAATAAATTAGAATGCATTTATTAACCACATAAACATGACAAGATTTTTAAAATAAAAACGGTCGTGCATTTGAATATCTCAATTCAATATAGCTGACAAAACACACTGTCAATAATTACCCACAAAGGTAGATGTTCTCAATATATGGTTCCCAGTATATTGACTTGCTGCTCCGTGTTTTAAAACCAGGTTATGAAGCAAAGGCCCTTTGAGTTTGTATCACACACCAAAATACTTCGTAACTCTAATAGAACATCTATGTTATTCAGATATTTTTTTGCAACTTCCCTTAAGTGGAAAAGGCAACGCAGGAGTCAGAACCCTCCATTACACAAGGAGTGTGAAATGCACCCTGCAGCTCCTTCACATTGCAGAGAGTGAGCCATGTGCATTCAGGAGTGGGTATACTGTGCTGAGACACACAAGCCCAGAAGAGCAGCGCAGAGCACTTGATCACCATCACACTGATGATCTTAATAGTAGAAATACCTCAAAAGTAAATGAGTGTTTTACAGCAGGCACACCCTGTAGCTCACAGCCTGCCGTTCATACATAATCTCTGATCTGTTCTGGGCTCCAAACATCCCCAGTTAGGACTGCAAACTCTCACTGCCAAGCAAGACCAACCAGATTCCTAAGCAATGATGAATGTGAAGAAAGGAGGGAATAGGGCATCTATGCCATGGCAAACCTGTTCTGACCAGTCCCCCAAGGTGATGAAATGTGTGACTGTCACAAGACTCAGTAATACTGTTATAATTGGGATGTACAGGGAATAGGTGCCAGCTGCAGAAACAGTGTGGGCTTTGACAAGGAGTGTGTCGGAAGCAACTGCCAGCCCGTGCCCGCTGCCAACTCCACTCAGCTACAAATAGAAATGGCGATGCCCACTGGGCCACAGCTCTTGTCGTCTACTTCACCAACCACTGCCCTAGGACTGAAGAGGATCTGGAATTCTGAAGGGCTCGTGGCAGACTTCAAATCAGTGACACGCCGCAGAGCTGTGCCACTCCATGGTACCCAGGACTCGCCTGTGTTAGCATCCCCAGAAAAGCAGGCCAAACCGAGCCTTCATCCTTACCCCAGCCCTACTGAATCAAAATTCTTGAGGGCAATGCCTGGGAATCTGCATTCTCAAAGACCATTCTATCCTGTCATTTCTTAAGTACATAGATTTGAAAGCTAAAGGCCAAGCAAACCAATTTAAACACACACACACACACACAAACACACATACACACACAAACACACATACACAAATGTACACAAACACACATACACAAATACACACAAAAATACACAAACACACACACACAAACACACATACACACACAAACACACATACACACACAAACACACATACACAAACATACACACACACATTCACACACAAACACACATACACAAATACACACACATACACACAAACACACACATACACAAAGAAAGCACAAAGCAAGGTAAAGTAGGAGAAAACTGCATTTTCTTTTGTTTTGGTTCATAATAATCTGTCAGGTGTTTTATATGCACCATTATTTCAGCACAAGATTGGATGGAAACCTAATCACTTGCTCAAGATGTGAAAAAAATTATTAAGAACAAGAAGGCGTGGCACATATCTGTCTAGAGCGCTGTTCATTCCGCTGCTTTCTTTCACGTTTGCAATAATTGTGATGACATGAGGAACACTAAGAGGAATAAAAGTGACAGCAGCTCTTTAGATGGGCCAAACATACTGCTAAAATTTTACACTCATTAATATATTTAATCTCCATAACAACACATAAGACATTATACTTACAGTTTTACCGTCCACAGAATGAAGTCATGAGACATTTAGATTCCTCAGAACAGAAAGCCAATAAGTACTACACCTAGAAACAAGTACATTCTGCCTGTTATTAAAGAGTGAGCCCCAGACTCTGTGTTCCGTACCCCTTGGTGTGAACCACTGGGTCCACCTACAAGCTGCACCACTGTGGAAGGTGACCTGGCCTCTTTCTCCTCACTACCAGGTCTTGCCAAATGGTCCTCTCAGTGACTCTTTCAGGATGGTGTCACCAGTGTTCCCTCTTCAACAATGTTTATATGCTCACGCTTTTCCATACATGGCTTGGCAATAGGAATACAATGATAAATAAAACAAACCTGTGGCTTTTGCCCTGGAGGGTAAGTGTTGGGCTATACCAGTCTATACTATGGCACTATTTCCCATGACCAAAAGCTAATGATCTGAGATGACCCCATTTTCCCGTGGTCAACCGTTTATAATAGAAACAGCCTGATTCTTATTGCTTCCAAGGGTCCTTTGACTGAGATAAAGTGTAGTGTCTGTTTCTAACAGTTTAGTAAAATATATTGACTATATCAGTCTCTCAGTTCTTGCAAAGCTCTATGAATTTTAGCAAATCCAGTTCCTTTATTACTAATAGCATCAAACAGGCTCAGATCCCACACTCAGAGAGGCCTGAGTTCACTCTATCAGAAATAGAGTTGTCAAAGGAAAAAGCCCGTATACTTGGCTTTCACAAAAACAATTATTTTTGACTCAACAACTGAAATTATACAGGATTTAGACTAGGGAAATGTTTCGACTAGGGAAAACACAAAGACTGTACATAACTCACTTAGCATCCCTGTTTTCTGCAATCTTTCATCATATATGCTCAGCCATTCTTCCAGCGCTATAAGAGGATGCGAAAACCTTTTCCAGAAGCTAAAACCACCACCTCTAAACCTATTTGTGGGTGCAAATGAAAAATAGGACTCATTTTCCGACGTTTTCATCAAAATTCCAGGCTTGGGTCTCATGAGCCTAGTCGAGGAGCCAGCATGTAGCAGTCTGTGTGTTCCGGCTAGAAAATAGGCCCTTGTGGAAAGAGTTCCGGGTCCAAAGTGCCTAACTGGAAGGAATTTAACAGGGGATGCTTCTCTAGAGGAAAGACATGGTGCTGCTAGTAGAGGCCATGCAAACAAAAGAAAGCGTCTAGAAAGTCTCCTAACTGGGACTTTAAGAACAACAATGCTTGATGCAGTCTCCCCCGCCCCTCCGTAGCTGAGGAGACATTGGCAGCACCGTCTTTATTAGGCGAGTCTCCACAATAACTTCTGAAAGTGCACGAACAGGAACGGCAGCACCAGCTCTCTAGAACACTCCAGGATCCCCGTGAGTACTGACACCGTGCAGAACGGCCACAGATGGCCACCCAGAGACAACCATACGACTGCATAGACTTCTGCAGAGAGCAATATGTGCTGGAAAGTGCAGCCAAAGTCTCCATTCGAAAGTCGCCCAGGAATCTCGGAACTTGCACTGCTGCCAGAGGGCTTCCTGAGGAGGAAGGAGGCTGAGCAGGTGTCTCCGCTTGAAAGCCCCTGCCCCTTCCAGAACAAAGACATTAAGCCCTAGATGGTATGAGAGCCGCTGTTTCTCTCCTCTGCAGAGACTGTTGCGTGGTCAAACATGTTCCTCCCAGTCTGGGCTATTCAACTTCTACTTGTACACCTCCTGCACTTCACGTGTTACTAGTGCCCATCTAATGGCAATAGAAACAGAGTGTTTTCTATAACGAAGTCCACCGAAGTGCACAGCCAAGGCACCATTCTAGGTAATCATTCTCTTGACAGCATTTGCTGCAGAGGGCAAGATGCTGCCACACCTTGAAAACAAGGGAGGGTCAGCCTGTTCCTGGCTTCAAAGGGAGAGCTCACGTGAGTGAAGCAGAAGCAATCACTGAAAACAAATGGCCGCCTTCTAAATGTATGCCTTTGGGGGATCCAAAAAGCATATTTTTTAAACTGCATATAAAATTAATAAGCAGACACCTCCTCACCAGCTTAAGAGTTAACTTTTCTGTGACATCAAATTTCTTTTCAATACTCGAGACACTATGAATAAATTTTCCCTGTCTCCTCTATTATTTCTGGTACTGATCACTCAAGCAGCTAATGGCCCCAAACTATCTCTATTGTAACATTTTGTTCCCTTCAGCTTTTTTCTTTAATTCATTTTTTAGATATCTATTGACAGCTTAAATTTACCGTCTACCTGGCATGTTTACTTGGGTAGAATCATGATTTCTGCATTTGGCTTCTTTTTATTCAATAAATGAAATACAGTGTGGTTTTTTTACCTTGGCCACTTGTACAGTGTCCTGTTGAATCAGTCAAAATATTAAGAGAAACTTAAAATTATTTTACACTCAATGATAAGAAAAATTAATCTATTTTCAATTAGCATTTGAAAAAGTAAAAGAGTCAAGGTATTTCTATCTTTAATGTCTGTATGCCTAAAATTATTGTTATAAAGCTAAAAAACTTAAACATGCATCTCTTTGTGTTTTAAACTTAAGTCAAGCAGATAACGTTTGAATTCACATATTTACATGAGGCTTACCAAAGTCATAATTTCAGGTTTAAACTGTAGGACCAGAATTTTTTGTAAAATAAAAAATCCTTCACTCATTACAGTTACAATGGGTAGATGCAATAAAATTTTCATCCGCAGACAAAGTAAGTTATCATTTTATTTATCCTTTAGAATTTCAGGACATTCCTAACATGCCATTATATTAGATTTATTCCAAGGAATAAAATGCAAAATAAAGACCCATATCATTTGCTTCTGGAGTCCTGGTGTGACTCACAAAGTATCTCCACGTTAATTGGAGTCTGCTTGTTCAGCATTTTATGACGGTATTGCCTTCTCGGAGTTCATTACACGGTTGCACAGGTTCTGAGAACACTGTTAAAATTGCACAAGCCTAGCCTTGTGCAACAGTGATGAAGACCACAGAAAAAAAGCGCATGCTAGCATTAGATTGCGCCACTGCGCATTGCATGCCTATTATGTCATGCCAATTAAGTCATTTTTAAAACAAGAATTTTCTTGAAGTCAAATAGTTGTTATTCTTAACTGGCACTGTGTGTTCTGAACATGAGGCTCAAAGTGAGCAATTTCATTTGATAGCTAAAATGACAAAATCCTTTTCCCCGTACAAAGGGATCCTTGGCTTCTCGTCTAAGAAGTTTCATGAAATCTAGCAACTGGGGGAGGCCAAATAACATATTCATTGTGTCGGATTTTCAAGGGCCATCTCAGGAATGTTTGTATTTTATTAGTTATCTCTTGCCAATTTTTACCTTTGTTTTCAGTGGCTTCTGGATATTTTGCCTGCATGTGCTTTGCCTGTATGTGCAAATACACCATCTACATCAGGGTCCCCTGGAATTGAAGTGACGAACAGTTATGAACTGTGGGTACTGAGTGTTGAACTGGGTTCTCTGGAAGAGTAGCCAGTGCTCTGAACTACTGAGTCAGCTCTCCAACACCATGTCTCTTTAAAAGCAATTATTTTTATTATTAATTTTTTGAGAATTTCATTTGATGTATCAATCATATCCATCTTTTCTCTTAACTCATCTCAGACCCACCCCACCTTCCCACCCCATACAACTTCATGTAATAATAATAATAATAATAATAATAAGCCACCAACTCTAAAATGTGCTGTCCAAGTATTCTGAGTGTGGAACTATTTGCTGAAATTTGGTTGACTGTCTTAGTTAGGATTCCTGTTACTGTGAAGAAAGACCATGACCATAACAATTTTTATAAAGGAAAACAATTAACTGGGACAGTCTCAGAGGCTTATTCCATTATTGTCAGGGCAAGAATTAAGGTGGCATGCAAGCAGACATGGAGAAGGAACTGAGAGTTCTACATCTTGGTCTGCAGGCAACAGAAGGAGATTGTGTACCATACTTGGTATAGCTTGAACATACGAGACCTTAAAGCCTACTCCCACAGTGACACACTTCCTCCAACAAGGCCGTATCTACTCCAACAAGGTCACACCTCCTAATAGTACCACACCCTATGGGCCAAGCCTCAAAAATATAAATCTATGAGGGCCATACCTATTCAAGTCACCACAGTCGACCTAATAGAGTCACATTCTTAGAGAAAACTGATTCTCTGCGAATAACTTGCAGCTCTCCATAGCTCCTCAGTTATAATGCATTCCTAGTCCATGCTAGAACATTGACTGACTTGATTGTGTGCAGGTTTCCACTGCAGTTTTGAATTCATGAGTATAGAAACCCTTGAGCTTTGGGGGAGAATGTGAGATAGATAGATAGATAGATAGATAGATAGATAGATAGATAGATAGATAGATAGATAGATAGATAGATGATAGATAGATAAATGATAGATAGATAGATAGATAGATAGATAGATAGATAGATAGATAAATGATAGATAGATAGATGATAGATGTCTGAGTTGTGTCTATCACTTCTCTACACTATAACCAGTTGTGAATTTCTGTATTAACTGCCCTTCAACACACAAAGAAACTCCTTGGATGAGATCTGAGAACTACATTAACCTATGTGAACAGAAATACAAATTTAGAGGAAGTTTGATTCCATGCCCATTTATGAAAATAATAGTAGGTGGTGCACCCTTGGGACCTTTAACCCCCAGTCATTTATAGTGCTAGATATGTTTCTACCAGTTAAATGGACCTTACATGCAATCAGAGAATAATTGGTTATCCCCATACCATTGGTGCCACTATTGTACCCTTGGGCATGTCTTGCCATGCTACTCAGTGTTCATCACTTGGATAAGAGTGTTGATAACTTCATTTTCCCCCAGCAATCTGAGAGGTCATTGATTGAAGCTATGAAAGTAAAGCCTATTGTGTAGGCTAGTGATCTTAAGATGTTCAACATGCCAGAGATGTGGGATACCTTCAAAGGAGCGCTGCACAGAGAATAGAGAACAAGCCCCAAAAATATAAGTATGCTACAGGAACCAAAGACAGAAGAGTGGAGTGTTCTACGCTCTCTGACATCAGACATGGATTTGAGCTTTGACCTGATGGATTCCAGTCTTATTCTAGTTCAGTATTTTCATACTGTTACCCAGATTCTTGCCTTTTTGTATGGTAATAGATATCATGTTCCATTATGTGTTGGAAGTATATAATTTGCTTTTTTTATTGTACAGGATGTTGCAGTTAAGAGGTTGCCTTGAGTCTCAGACGAGATTTTTAATTTTGTACTTTTAAACAGTTTGGAGTCTGAAAGAAAATAGGGACATTTGAAATTGGGGAAAATCCTTTTTGTATTATGATACAGGTCAAGGCTGGGGGCAAAGAAATAGAATGCAGAGGTTTGAGCGAGATGCCCCCGTAAGTCTTGAGCACTTGAATACTGGGTCTCAAGTGGGTGGCTATTAGTGGAGGATTGGTTACAAACCTTGCTGGATGAAAGATATCATTAGGAGTGGGCTTTGATGTTTAAAAAAGACTAATGACATTCCCGGTGTGCTCTATGGCCTCCTATTTGCAGTTCAAGATGTGGACTATCAGTCATTACTGCTTCAATGCAGGAACAGCTCTGTCATCATAGACTCTGACTTTCTGGAACTGTAAGCCCAATTAAACATTTTACTTTAAAAGTTACTTTGCTTGTGGTGTTTTATCAGAATAATAAAAAAGTAAGCAATGGATATAGTTTAAATAAATTCATTTGCCTTAGGGTAATGCTTTCCCCAAGAACCATAGCTATGTAACAAAGCCCCAGTACCAGACATAATGAACCTCCATTTGAATTACTGAGCAGGAAAGTCCAAAAAATCCTAGCACTTCAGACACAGGATATAGAAGGATAGAGCTAGATCTGACCCGAAAGCCTCCTGTCTGAGTTCTAGCTTTCATAATACTGGAAGTGCTATGCAAGCTAGCAAGGGAGGAAAGCAACCAATATTCCTAGCTGGCCATGATGCTTAAGAACTGCAACAATGACAAGCAGGTCAAGATATCCTAGGAGTGCAAGAGTGGCACTCATATCTTGGTGGTAACCATAGCTATCTAATCTGATAGCATCAAAGATCTACTGAACAGGAATGAAATCATGCTTGGTACTGAAAACCTAGCCAAGCCAATCACCAATGGCTAATGAAGTCGCATTGTCTTAGTGGAGGACCCATGACTGTCTCTTTCCTAGACATGTTTAATTCCTAACTGCATTCTAAATGCTTGCCTCCATACCCAGATAACTAACTGTAGCTCTCACCTCTCATTAAAGAATTTTTTTTGCTTCAGAGAATGACTACTTCAGAAAATCTTAACAAGCCAGAATGCATAAGCCACCGTACATTTGATTCCATTTTCTATGCGTGCATTCTCTTTTTATGAAAAAAATATTTTAAAAGCTAACAATATTGTCATAATATAAGCCCTTAATATTATTTTTAAATGGAAAGAATGAGAAAACATATATAACCTAACCGATGTTACTAGAGTTGACAGAATTATACTTTTCCTTCTTGAGTTTCAGTGATGATTATTAGAATTTGAAATTAAGAAATATAGGCAAGACTTCAGAATGATAAGCTAATGGGTAACTAGAACTCTAATATTAAAAAAGTAAGAGTACTGACCTCCAATTTAATGTTTAATAGAAAGAAAAATTTCCTCTATTACACACTAAAACTGAGTGCATCTTATCACAAAATATAGTAAATGACACCTCATTATTTTATGAGATTCATGGTTTAGTGACACTAAGAGCAAATCAATTTCAAGAAGAATACATTAAACTTGTTTTAAAGAAAAACGATTGTCAAATGCCAACACATCAACTTTTCTATTTACTCTATTCCCGTAAAAATACATTACAAAAAATAATCATTCCCTTATACAATTTCAAAGTATAATTTTCTTATACTAATTGTATACAATATTAAATGTGTATTTGGAATTTTTAATTTGACTTATTAAGCAACTATCATGTACTTTAGCTGAATGTATTCCATATAGATTCTGATCAGAATACAAGAAAAGGAGGAAAGTCAAGCAAAACAGCTTGAAATAAAAATTAATCATAAATTTCTTCCCTCCATAGCTGTCACCTGGTTAGACAAATTCAAAACGTGGGTTTGGAGTCAACCGGTCGCTGCTGCCTCCTTCCCTCCACTTGTCTTCAGGTAAACACATCAACTGTCACGAAGCAGGACTCTCTGATGCTCTGACCTTAGCTCTTAAACACTCCCAGACTTGGTCTCCTGCCCTGTTTATGAATTTGCTTAAGGTCACTTCCACCGGCTCTGCTACTGAAAACCTTCTCAGACTTCTCGCGCACTGGTTCCATATTTGTGAAGTAAGTGTGGTAATAGCACCATCTCGGGTCTCCAGCGAGTATGAACTATGACCCCACACTTGGCACAGGCACACCCTCATAGATTCCACCTTCTGCCGTTTACATCTACTGTGATAAAGTCTGGGCCATTAATGGGTAACTTTGTGAGAAGTTAGACTTCTCCAGAATGTGCCCAGCTTGTCTATTTCAGTCTCTTTTCCCAATCCCATGCTTTGTGCTGCACCAGATTTGTCAAGGGATGGTGTCACACATAATAGGGACATAGAGTGGAAACTTTAGAGAATCAGATGAAACACAGAGGGAGCACCAATATGTCACTGTCTATTCTGCTGGGTCCCTAGTATTCTCCCTTCTCCATTGGCTCCCTTGTTCCCACATCTGGGTTCCATTCAGGATCCTAAAGGAGGAGTCCGCGGCCCATCCTCTTGGCATCCGCATCAAAGTCCATCATATGACAGATTCAGAGTCATCTCCAAATCACTTTCAAATGTGAACCCATCTGTCCCACACTCATCCAGTGCTCAGGAACGGCACAGTAACCATGGTGAAAGCCCTACTGGAAGTGAGATGTGTGAGAGCTATGCAGAACCCACGGGTCTGGAGCAAGTCTGAAGTGTGCAGAGAGTCTGAGGGCTGGTAGACGCAGGGGACAGTCCTCTGAGTGACCCACGTTCCACACATGGGAAGGTCTCCCTGGCCGCAACCTCTATGGAAGTTCTTTGCCTTTTCAGTATCTACTTGACTACAGCCCCAGCGAGGCTTCTCAGGCCTCACTGTCACCGCCACATGAAAAGAATGAAGTTCCAAAACAAAAAAAGTGTTTTGAGTCTTCAACAAACAAATCTAAACCGAAGCTCACGAATCTCATTGCCGAGTGAATTTTCGTTTTCAAAAATTGATAAATATCAAAGAAGCTTCTTCTCGCAGTAGCTAATTGACACAGAGACCCTCCACTGGTCAATATGCAGAGCACAATGGACTGCAGAGAACTCATCCCTAAGTGAGATGGGCATTTCACACCCTCCCCAGGAGGCACAGGACACTTCAAAGTGGAGTCAGGGGTGGTAGGGCATATAAAGGAAATTGTCTTTATCTGGACTCAGTAGGGCACATATGAATTCTCAAGAAAACTGACAGCACACACAAGATTGGCTCAGGCTCGAACCAGAAAAAAAAAAAAAAGAATCCCACCATAAAGGGGACAAAATCCCACAACTAGTTGAAGAGCTATCAGCACTTGACAGCTGCTGAGAGCTGGAGAGTCGGTGCTCTTTAATGATGTGACTCCTGGTACAAGGACCACATCATAGGGCAGGCATCACACTCCGGAGTGTTCAGCAACTCAAAGAGACTCAATGGAGGGGAAGAAGAAATTCCAATAGATGGGTATGGAGGGGAGGGTGGACAAACAGTATATTGGAGGAGGACTGAATATGATCAAAATACGCTATATGGAATTTTCAGATAATCAATAAAAATACTATTTCAAAAATTGATAGTTTTCTGAATGAAATTCCAAGCGTTTAAGGTAAAGTTGATTTCTATTCTTTCTTAGCAACACCGCCATGACTAACCTTCCCCTTTAGTGCACACCACACACACACACACACACACACACACACACACCATATTTTTATTTTAACCTAAGAACCATTCCTTAAGACTGCAGGCCATGTATCTAACCTAATACCCCCCAAATGCCCTGAGTTAGGTGAACACTAGGTATGTGTCTCTATCACAGGCTGGGTGCAGAGGTCTCTCACAACCTGTGGTACCGTGGATCTACCAGGTAACAGAAGCTTGGATCCCTGTACCACTCCATCGAGTAAACAGAAGCACCCACTACAGTGCTGTTAGGCTAGTAGTCAACAGCTACTGACTTAGGCCATTGACATTTAGAGGTTGGTTTCTTAATGTGTTTAATGGTCCCCAAGTTTATACAATCAAGTGCTCAAAAGTATTCTACAGATATCACTGCATTGTACTGTGATAATGCATACAACTGTTCTCATTATTTAAAGCTCAATAGATAGCAACTGGTATGCTACTTCATCCATGTAACATTCATTAATGCTCGGAATGAAAAAAAAAAACAATCACATCTCAGCTTGTCAAGAAATGTGAATTATTTATTGCTCATGTTTTCTATTGATCAAATAAAATGGCATCATAAAAGGCACTTCTAAGGCAAGAGCAAGGTTTGATAGTATTCATCTGAAACTTACCAGTTACAATGAGCATAAACTACATACGAAACAAAAAGTCACATGGAAATAGTCAAAGTTTTCTCAGTATGTAAATATTAAATGTAATGATTTTGAAATACCAAAGATCGCCACAAGGCTGTATTTTTGACTTTTGAATTATTGATGATTTAAGGCCTAGGTATACAACATTCTCTGTAGGTATTATATACACTGTTTATACAGGTGGATTTGAAATTAAAATAAAGAACTCTAAATTAGGTTTTAAATACAGAACATAACAATACAGATTTGTCTGTCCTTAAAACAACAGAGTAACAAAAACTATGGTTTTGCCTTTACTTCGTCTACATAACTCATTAGCAAATTGGCAAACAACTCTCTAATATTGTCCCAATTTGTTTTAGTTTATGCAAATGAATGTTTATATTTGAGGGACGCATAACGAACAACCTAAAATTATACTTTTGAGTATCTGAAAAGTAGTTAACCCCCAGGAAATCGGATACAAAGAAAGGTTAAAAGGAGGAGAGCTTTATTTTCTCTTTCTAAATGATACATTGTATAATCTTTGTAACGGTGTGCATGATTCACGCTTGTAAATGGTTTCAATAGAGTACATTGTCAGAGCTGAAGGATGGAATCTAGGATGGCTTCATTTATAGTTGGTGCCTAGAACAATGCTCTGCCCAAGGTAGGCACTCAGTAAACAATTGTTAAATGAATAAATCAAGTCATCGCATTCAGAAACTGTTGGTACATGAGACGAGGGAAGAGTTCGTGTTGTTTGATTTCACCACAAAGAGATCTCAGTTGTGATAGAACTGACAGCTGACATTTGCTTTCCAGGGACGCATTATAAAAAGACTTTGTTCGTATTGTTCTTGAAAAGCTAATAATAAAATTAAATTAGCTATTTCAAAAATAGGTTTAATTATATATTTAATCTTTGGTGGAGGATTTTTTTTTCCTTTAGAAAAACACAAAAGCCCAAATGGTTTTAAAATGGAGACTCCACAATCTTATTTAGCTTGGAACACCCAAGTTTTTGAATGTGCCACTTTCTTTTATTAATGTCTTTCATATAAATTTCAGAGAGAAGATAGTTTGCCATTAAATAAAAGGGACTTCTAAAAATACCGTCTCTGTGATGAGCTGGGTCTTATGTCAGGTTGGAAATATAAGCTGATTAAATCCATGATGATCACAAAAAGAGAGGCAGATTCAAGAAATATTAGGCAGAATTGTACCCAAGATAAAAATGAAATCATAGGAAGATTTAGCAGTCACCAAACCAGCAGGAGGAGTCCTGAAGTTGGCAGCAGGAACGTCCTTCCATTCCTTGGTGAGCTGAACAAAACACATGAGATGCCAATATCAGGTTCTACCAGCCCTGACATTGACCAAAGCCCTTCCAGGAAAGAAATAGCAGCTGAAAACAAATAACCTGGAATTCAAAGGTCTATTTTAGACATACCAAAAATACATGTGCATCCTTAGAGTAAAGAGCATTGTACTGGAAAAGGTATACTCTGAGAAAGACAATATGGAAATCATTATCAAGGGGAGTCAGAGAATAGAAGAAAATAATCCTCCCCCCCCAAAAAAAACTCACCTTTTTTGGTGTTCAAAATGCTTTTATCATTTATTTTGAGACTTGCATACATGAGTACCATATTTATATCCTCTCCACTCCTCTTTCTTTCTTCTCTAAGTCTTTCCTTGTCATCTTTACTCCCTCTCCAATTCATGGCTTCTTCTGTAATTATTATTGCTACACACACACACACACACACACACACACACACAACTAGATCTTGCTGAGTTCATTCCATGTTGTTCATATGAATATGTGTTTAGGTCTGAGCACTTGTAATTGAAGTAATTCTTTAATAAAAAAAAAACAGATTAAAGAAAGATATCCAAATTCTGTTCACGACTCCTAAGCTGGAGGTGTAACTCAGTGGTAGAGCACATGCCTCCCATTCTCCCGTCCCAGTTCCAACCTCAGCACAATCACAGGAAGAAAAGTAGGAGGGTCTGGATGTACTAGACAACGCATCAAAGAGACACGTAAGAAGCTGACAAGCATATGAAAATACACACAAAATACATTTAATTAGCGACTGAAAGCAAGCACTAGGACACACCCACTAATTCAGTCAAAATGAAACACGAACAACATTCAGTGCTGGAGAAAGCTTGACAAAGATTCCAGACAGGAACTCCCAGCTGTTGCTGATAGGAATGGACAATGAGACTGCTAGTTTTGAAAAGTCTGGTAGCTTCCTACACACCTACACAGACCTTTGCTATAAAACACAGTGTTGGTGTTACTCAGTTATTACCCAGTGGCGAAGAAATTCTATCTTCACACAAAAACTTGAAGATTAGTGTTAAGTACGTTTGCTTACAATTTCTAAAACTTAGAAACAACTATGTGTACCTCTCCCCCCTCTCTTTCTCTCTCTCTCTCTCTCTCTCTCTCTCTCTCTATATATATATATATATATATATATGTGTGTGTGTGTGTGTGTGTGTGTGTATACATATATATAATTACATAGATATGTAATTTTATCAGTCACTGGAGAAACAGAAAGAGATAGAATTAGAGATAAAGATAGAGAATCTGCCAATGAAAAGTCACAGGGGAACTTAAATATGCTTGACTAATTTGACTAATTGGAAACTGAGAACACTTTGTGGTGCCAATCTAACTGTATACCATCCTGTGAACGGAAACCTGCAAAGACTGCCAAAGGGCATTTCCCAGGGGAAGGAAGGATTGCTGGACATGTGTAGAGTCAGAAAGAGATACAATGTGTTTATAGCTTACTTTTGAATGAATGTAAAATTGATCTAAAGTGTAAAGTGTTTATGTTTAAAAGAAGCTAGACACCCATGGCCTGTCCTCCAGGCCTTGTATTTAGGCAGGGGTTCCAGACTTAAAACACTAACCCCATCCATCCTAATAGCCCACTTTCCACCCTCTCTCCAGGTAAGGACCCTAGACTCTACCATCAACTCTGCCCACACTATGGCCTGTGCTCCAGCCCTTAAATCCAGGTAGGGAACCCACCCTTGTTGACAACTCTGCCCATCACTGCATCTTGCTTTCTGCCTCCTGTTTCCAAGTAGGGACCCTAGACTCCCACAACCAACTCCATCCATACTCCATAATCAACCCTTTATTAGGACACAAAACAAGTCTCAACAAGCATTCCCTAGCTGAGAAACTTCTTTTGACCATAGATGATGGTTTACACAGAAAGTCACAGCTGCTCAAAGGGTAGAGAATAGTTGACAATGGAGTGCACAATCCCAAACTACAAAACTATCCTAGCATGAAGGGGGAATTAGACATGGAATCCCATTCTTAGCTGTCTGAGTGATCAATTGCTATCTGATAGGGATGGCTTTCTCTCCTGGCCTGGGTCCTGGTAGGTCCGGCACACTCTAGTTCATGGCCACCCACCTAAGGGTATGTAGGTGCACTAGTGGGATTCAGTGGGTTTTAAAAATTAGGTCACAGTATTATCTTGGTATGGAATAAGTGGTGAATCTTGGAGGAGATGGGAGAAGGGATGAACATGATCAAGATAGAATTTACAAAATTCTAAAAGAATTATTAGGAAGTAATGCATGTGTGTATGTGTGTGTCTGTTGTCTAAGAAGTTATAAAAACCAAAAAGGAAATGAAAGGTTAAAATGGGAAGGAAGGAAAAAAAAAGATTTCCCTAAACTTTGGAACTCTTAAAAGTGAATCACTTGAGTCATTTAAATTTAGGATTTCCTGATATTTGATTAACATGGATTAACTGTTTAGTCATTTCTCAGTTTATACAAGATTCTTGTTACCGAATTAAGAGGAACCCAGATTAGGAGAGCTCTAAATCAAGTGATTAGAACATCATGTTTACTCTGAAGGAAATTCCTTTTGTCTGAGCTTATATTCCACTTATGGGACCCCTCACAATCACATCTAAAAACTGGCCAATGTCAAACTCCCCCAGCCCCTGGCTTCTCTCATTCTAACCTTCCATGGTGGCTTTATTCCTTGAAACATGATTGAGTGCCAGCAAGCTAAACACTTTGGGTAAGAATTCCTGAGAAACTTTACTCTCTTCCCTGAAACACTAAGGGTCTCCATGAGCTAAGGACTGAGTTCATGTCTGTAACCACCACAAGAGAGCCCTTGGGAGTAGCTACACATATGTCATAGAGGCAATGCTCAACAGAGCAACCTTCTGGAACTTTCATTTACTTGATAACTGGAAGTGAATGTATGTGGTATGTTTTAATGAGTCTCAAGCATTCTACCATGATGAGCTGTGAGATTTTTATCAGGTGTAAAATAGTTTTGGGGTGTGGGGGAGGTAAAGACCTTTGTAAACTTAACATATTCAGGAAGAAATTGTTATTAACATTGTAGATTGCAAATAGGATCTGCGACATTTTTCTTCTCATTTTATTAATATTGCCCATCTCTAAATGCCACTTTGTATTATGGAGGAGCAGAAGAAACTCGAAAGATCCTACCAACTCTGTTTTTGACTCAACAGTGACTTTCCCATAGAGCCGGTTACTTAGACACTAGATTCCTTTTCAGTCCCCAACTACTACAAAGACATACAGTTATTCCAATTATTTTGATTGCATCGTTCTCTTCCACTTCCTTACAAGAAAATAACCATCAACATATAATTCAAGTATAATTTTAGTATATTTCATGTTTCTCCTCTTTTCAGATAACCATTCAAAGGCTTGTAGTGTTAATAAACTGGGGTATAATATACAAACTTCTCCCTAATCCTTCTCTCTGAAAACTGCTCTGCTAGAATTTCCCCTGTTCTCACCTCACATACATCTCTCCCCTGTTGAAACCTTACCCACCCTACGAAACTTTCTGGATTACACGCAACCAGATGTGCTCCCACCCCTGTTGAACCACACAGTACTTCGTACTTTCCTTACAGTGATTCTCACTTTGGGTGTCATGTTAATATTCTTGACATATTGCCTCCTACTCAGGAAAGCCCCTTCCTTGAAAGATGGCCAGTGTCTTGGGTGTCTTTCACCTTCTTTGCCTGTTGCTCCTTACCTACTTTTTAATAGAGCAATCGGTGCATGTTTGTGCTGTATTGTTCTAACTGGCCTCTAAGGTTTGGGGCAGAATATGGTTAATTTGTTGAATTGCTTAGCTTTAATTAGTTAAGGGGTTTTTTTTGGGGGGGGGATTTTTGTTTGGTTGGTTTTGGTTTTTAGTTTTTAGTTTTGCTTTCTGATCATTGGTTTTGTTTTGAGACAAGGACTTTCTACATAGCCCTAATTGTCCCTTTTAAGACCGAGTACTGAGTATTCCAAAGTCTCCTACTCTAAGCATTGACTGTAGGTCTCTGTATTTGTTCCCATCTACTGCAGGAGGATGGTTCAGGGGTGATGGCTGAATCAGGCATGGATCTGTTGCCCTTACCTGTCTGTCGTGGTTTTGGATGGAAGAGCAGAAGGACAGCAACAAACTGGAAGCTTCAGACTCAATCAAAAGCACGGAAATCTTTGTTTCATTTTCTCGATAGCAACTCAGAGGGGTGTCATAATGCTTATTTCTGGAGAGCTGGTCCTTCTGTGATGACCTGATCTATACGCAACACTTTGTTTTTTCAAATCCTTCTCTAACTCCTAAAGATTACCTTGTGATCATCCCTAGAATTATGAATCACAGAGAAGTTCATTGCTTTCCTGTTTCTTTATCTTTAAGAGACATGTTATTGATATTAAAACATCTGCATATAAGTAGAGCAATACACAATGAGATCCACAAAAAGAAATATTTCACTGATTCCCTCTCCCCCCAAGGAAGAATTCTAGACTCTAAAATAAATGGGTGAGCTGTCAACAAGTCTAAAACGGAAGCAAGGAACCTAAAATGCAGTCCAGTCTGCCTTTTGTGTGTGAGAGATCATAAGTAAGTCACTTAATTGTCTACAGACCTCATATTCAAATTATCAGTTTTTCTATGTTTTGTCTACTTTATGCCGTTATGCGGCTTGCGTAGGCAGCACACTAGACTGTGTTCAGAATGGGGCATAAAACAGGTCAGCCTTAAGCAATGGGATATGGCTCTGGCCTTAGACTCTGGGTTGGAGCATCACTCCGCCCTGTACCCCCTGTGAATACCCTTCTCTGACACCTTCTGTGTAACCAGAGGAGACAAAGGAACACGACTAGAGATTTTCAGAGGAGTAAATGAGAAAATCTGGGAAAGCGCTTGGCACTGTGTCTATTACTGTTGTAACACTGTGACTCCAATAAGAATTTTGTTCAGAACTTTTAGTTTCTCAAATACCTTGAAGCTGCATGGCATGACACCAGCACATGGTTTTTATATATAAATCTCCTGGAAGGATTGAAATACTTAGAAAATTTTATGGAAAAGTGTTTGCATTTAACTATTGCATCACACACTGCAACTCTCTTACGCAATGTGAAGTACAGAAAAAAAATTAAAAAGGCAGACAACATTCAACACTCAAACTAAATTCTTGTCATTCAAAAGTAGATGTTGGCATGGCATGGTAGAGCACGCCTTTAATCTCAGCACTTGAGATGCTAAGGTATGTGGATCTTTGTGAGTTTGAGTCCAGCCAAGGCTACCTAGTGAAATCCTGTCTCAAAACAACAACAAAGTAAGTATGATTTTTAGCCCCATGGATGAAATTTCAGTTACTACTGATTTCTATGCTCCCATTTATAAAACAATATTCTCTCAGTCCCCAACACTTTACACCTTTCTTATAACTCAATTGGTCCACTTCTGTGCACGTCCATAGAAAACAAGGCGGCTATGTGTACCCTGCAACATGCTATTCGTCTTTGGTTAACAAACTCCAGAGTAAAGAAGTTTCCTAGTAGCCTATTTTGACAACTCTTGTAATTTGCGGTGGTGTTTTCATTACAGTGTGTCATACAGAAAGCCACAGAGGATTAGACATAGACCAGCTCATCCGCATTTTGTCCAGTCAGTAATCACAGCGCTTCCCACCAGCATCCTTAAGCGTCTCCCTGCCCACTTCCCACTTGCCCTACACGACATCCAAACTCGGTAGGAAATAGATGGGCCATATGGTCAACAAAGTGTCATTATCTGCATTTTATTAGTTTCTGTGATTTGACCCTTCAGAAATACCATGGCCCACAACAAGATGAATATTGTGTGTGTCAAAAGGATGGGATTTAAAAGCCACAAAGAAACTTTAGAGGAACGAAGAGGACAAGAAAACATGAGCTGGAGAAAAACAGAGCCTGCGTAATCTGATCCATGCTCTACCTTCCTCTCGGCATGATAGACCTGATTTGTAAAACTCCATAAATCATGTGTTCTCCATTCAAACCTGAATTGGGGAGAGGGACCTTGTACCTTTATGAGACTAACAGAAACCAGGTGATAACCTTTGTCACCAGGGTGGAACGGCCACACCCAGAACATATTACCTGATTTATTTCTGTTTCCTAAGTTATTTTTGGCAGGATACATTAAGGACTAAAAAAATCATTTTAGAACTTTGAGCCTGCTCATCACTTCAACAAACTATCTACAGTTTGGTCCCTCTTGCCTGTTGTACTTCAATGCCATCACTCTGGTTGAATCATTTGACAAGGTTATTTTTGTGTGTTTTTGGTTTGTTTGTTTGTTTTTTATTAATTTCCCCTGCTTGACATGCTAATTGGTCCCTAGGTTCTGATTTAGATTCTCTGGACATTTTTCCAACGTTTCTTTCCCAGGTTTCTCTCCTGAGAACAAATAAGAAGAGATTATTCTTAGCCCTCTCTTTGTTTTGACTCTCTGAGTGATCTCATTCATGCTGGCAGCTTTCGCCATTGTCTACATACAACTCCTAATCGTGAAATATACTTTATAATCCAGCCTTTGCCCTGAATCTCACTCTCAAATTTTAACTATTGAACCATCTCTTATAAAGATTCTGTATCTTTTACGAATTCAACTATCAAACTCGATTAATTTAAAATGGTATAAACTTATTTTTATGCTAGGAAGGCTATGTTTGTTGGTATGAGATTATATACACATGGAGAGGTGTGTGTGTGTGTGTGAATGTGTGTGTGCATGTTTGTATGTGCATGTTTGTATGTGCATGCACACTCACATGCACAGGAAACTATGAACACTGCCTTTTCTCTTGAAATGCTGCCTCTTCACATTTAAATCCTAGATACTACAAACAATATCATTTTGTGATTGGTTAGATATTTCTTTCTTATTACCTCCCATGGTACTTTTTATGTGACTCGATCATGATATTTTTGCATAGTAAGTAACTATTATTTCACCTACCTGTGTATCTCGGTTGTAAAGAGAAACAGAGAGCATTTTTTTGTAAATCTTGTATCACTATCCAGAACTGTGCCTGGCACAAGTGAAAAATCCAATCAATATTTACAAATGGATTGGATACATTAACCAAGCGATTCAAAGGCTGACTTTATTAACTTCACCTTTTTCAATGTGACATATTTAGAACAGATTATACACAATTACAATGTTTTCCACTTGCCCTTCATGTGTTGTGTTATAAAACACATCTCCAAAAGAAAAGCTTATGGCTCAAGTTACAGCATTACTGAATTTCAGGACTTGAGCAAAGTGATGATGCATGATGTCATATGTTTCTCAGTTAATACTTCTAACCATCTCAGAGATACACAACACAAAGGCCTCTGGGCCCTTCCAACAAGCTGTACCTTCTCCCTGGCACTCATCTTCCCAATAAAGAGGTGAAATTGACAGCAATGGCAGGACCCATTCCCTTTAACCTCCTTCCCACTTCATCTGGGACATAGATGTCTACGATATCTCTTTTAACTGTGTGTACCATCAAATGTCTTTCTGCAAGCCCAGTTTTAGCATTTAGGAATTTACAATTGAGTAGCTTCTTTGTGCCTTGATTACTTATGTAATGAATTTTAAAGTGTTTAAAAACTTTTGGTAAATAGATAAATTATCTGAGATTATCTGTCAATGTTCCACCTCCTTAAGAAAAAAAAAATCCCAATTTTAATTTTTCAGTTTTAGTTTTATTTCCCGGGAAATTTATTCATTCAACAAATATTGAGAAGTGGCTATAAACAGCAGGAGTGTGTAAGTGTGTGTGTGTGTGTATATGTGTGTGTACCACATACTATATATATTTTCAATATAACATAATACTGAGGAATATAGAAAAATAAATAAAATATAAAAATAATATAGTAAAATAATAAGTAAGTTAAACAACAAGTAATGCTATTCGTTGGGTTGGAAAGAAAGAGAGAAAGAATGCTTGCATTATAGAAGCCAGTGGTGTGATATGGGGGTCAGATGGTGGGTTTGTAGGGATATGTGGATGGGAGAGGAGAAACAGAGATGACAGGCTGTGGAGCTTTTTGTAGATGATAGAATTTTACTCCACTCAAAGAACAGAAGGAAATGAAAGATACTAAGAAGCATGTTCTTATATTTTCAAAGTAAATTGTTGGCTATAGCATTGAGAATAGTTTACAGAAAGCCGAAGTGGAAATATGAAATCTAAAGTGCTGTATAACAAACCAGGCAAGAGTAGATGGTAGCTTGGTGTAGAGCAGCAGAGGAGAAAGACATGAGAGGCCACTGGATTCTGAATATTCTCTGGGGATGAGCATAACTTTTTTCTATGGATTGGATGTAAAATACAATACTTTAATACCAAGTTCCTTCCCTCAGCATCTTTAATGGCATCTTCAAATCTGCACAGCATTACAGAATCCTTTTTAGAGTGTCTACTTGTCTCTGTAAAAGCAAATTGTTACAATGTTCTTTCATTTCCAACTCCAAACATCAACTCACCATTCTCAACATTCTCATCATCAATGTGTTGACCACTCTACTTAACGCCCCCCCCACTATTCTTACGTGGAAATTGCCGTTACCTTTTATGTGCTTCAACTTTTCCAGGTTTTCTCATCTCCAATTCATCTTCCCTACCAGAGCAGTGTTTTCAAAGCACATGCTTATATCTCTCCTCTCTCCAACAAGCCCCAAAGTCCATACGTCTCCAACTTCATCACCCAAAATTTCTGGAAAAAAAAAAAAAAAACATTATTTGATTTTCAAGCCTGACATAACCATCTCGATTTCATATGATCTCTCTATCTCATGCTCACAGGCTTGAACATACTCAGTGACCACAATGCCGTGTACCTACAACTTCTTCATAAGCACTTCAAGACACTCAGGACTCCGCTGCAGCATCTGGCGTGACTATCTACCGCTCTATCCTGTTATCATGAAAGACACTCAAAATGCTCACACCCGTGTTATAGAAAAATGTGCCACGCCCATTGCTTAGGCTCACACTTGACCAGTCAGTGACCACTCCTTTATTGTTATATTGTAGTAATATTTAATTCAAAGCTACCATGCAGAGAAATGATCCCAGTAAGAGATCCTGAGGGAAAATACAAATAGCCTTTTCTTATTCTGCATTAACCACTCATCAGCAAGCATATTACTTAACAAAGCCTCCTCTATAAACAACCCCCACGTTCCCTTTTCCTCCTATTTGTGTGCCATCCCCTCTCTCCCCCTGTGCCTCTCCAGTCATTTATCCATGTGCTATCTTCACACTGTTAACTACCACTACAATCAGTTTTATTGCCCCTGTTGATGATGCTGAAACTAACCTACACCCTGACTTCTGGTCTCTCATCTCATCCAATTTCCTCAAATTTCCTTATCACTCAGATGCCAAACAACGTCCCCAATGCAAATGTCACAAATTTCACAAGTACCACTTGCTTCAGCTCTCTCTAAACTACTGATCTGATCAAACTACTATTCTATTTGATCTGCATAAAATATCTAGGTTAACTTTTTCTTTCTTCTAGATCCATATTTTATACTATAAGTAATAAAGAGAATATTCTCATTTTTATTAACTTATTTCCTTGACAATTTCATTATATAGACAGATTTTCATTGTATAGATAGAATAAATTTATATTAGTCCCTCCCGTTACCATGTATTATCTCCTTCTTATCCTTGTGACACGCAGAGATCCCTGCCAGTCCCTTCCCCAGATTCATGAATTTGGGGTGGTTTCAGAATCCATTTTTTGACCCAGGGCCAAGTGTATAATCGTTGTATTGAAACTTTCCATTGAAACCTGACAGGGTACCAAGTGGATACACAAATGAAGCCAATGACTGTCCTCTTCTTGTGTCCATCAGTGGCAAAGAGTTCAGTAACAGGAGATAGGGCTGCCAAGGCCCTTCTCCGTTCAAGACTGTCTGTTGGTGGGCCTATTCTTGGAGACTTGCCATATACATCTGCAGTTGCTATAAGTTTGTGACTTACAATGGCTGCATCAGTTCGAAATATGGCATTCTGTTTGCGGTCTTCATTTCCTTGGCTCTAACATCAATCTCCCCTACTTTATGTCTGCAAAGGAATTTCAAACGACCCTATTCACCCCAGGTACCTTCTTCCTATTCACCCTAGCTGTGGCTAAAAGACTGTAATGTCATCCAATACACACACACACACACACACATACACACGGAGGGTGGGGGCAGAAAGAGAGAGAGGGAACATAAAGAGAGAGGGGGAGCGAGAAGAAGAAAAAAAAAGAGGGAGAGAGGGAGAATCATGTATACACTAATACAGATGCTCCTAGCTGAGCAATTTCCTATCGGGAATTCCAGATCTTTTTATCCAGAGGTTCCATCTCACAAGGCCTGCACTCAACCAGAGAGAAGATGCCTGTTTCTTAAGCACTAAGCACATTAGCACCAAGTTGATACCTATCAATTCATTCAAGTTTCCCCAGCACAAAACTCAGACTCAACATCTTAAATAACCCAAAGAAGATAGGAAAATTAATCTGGTGATCTGACCAGAAAATGAATTTTTGTGAATGCGTTAGCCGTCTCTGCTGGGTTCATCTTACTAAAGCTGGTCCCCACTCCTTGCTCAAAAACACAGTTTTAGAAGAATTGATCTCCAGACCCAACCTGAGTGTCAGGCTCCTCACAAATTTGATGGCACTGGTGCTTGGATGAAGGATTGCCTGGACTCCTCCAACTTTTAGAGTGAAAATAAAGGACTCTCCTCTACCTACTGCCAAATCCAAACCTGATGAGTGTAACTCTTAACTTTTATAATTAATTATTAAAACAAGCAGAGGACGATGCCACCAGGTCTATGACAATTTAGAATTTTCGCTTAACATTACAGGACACTTAAGACAAAACCTATATGTTAGATGCTGCTAAGAGAAGCACCAGTTCACTGACCATCACCTGTAGCCAATTAAAAAGACCACTTCATTTTTAGGGTCATCCTTGTGACTCAGTAACATCAAGGGGACCAATTGTAGACACACATTGTTGCCTTAACTTGGAGCGAGAGGACAGGTACAATTGGGTCAACGCAGCCATGGCTTTATTATTCCCATTCAACTATAGAGGAACCTTGTTAAGGAACTATATCCAAATCTTAAAAATAGATAAGCTCAACTCTTAGATGTTTCAAGAATCTGTTTTCCCTTTATGAAATGAAAGATTAAATCCCTACTAGCTGTCACTTGTAAAGGGGAACGACGCAACTGTTGGCAGAAGATATACACATTGATGTAGGAAATGTGTTCAGACTTACAAATCTGTCAAACTGTCAATGCTTTCTGCCTTCACCACCTCCTCCTTGAAGCCTCAAACCCAGAATGTATTCAATGCAATGGAAGTTGAACAGAAGTTTTCTGAAGGTAAAGTGACACGCAGCCATCCACACGGCCACTCAATTAAATGAACAGAGACACTGGTCTATGTGTCACTCAGAGTGACAGCTGGCCTTTTACTCATTGGACAGTCATACATATAATATAATAGCTCCACCAATTGTCAGGAAGAAAAGAGCAGGCAGTAAAGGTAGCTATTGCCTGCTTCCCAAGTGGTGAGAAAATTCAGTATTGCATTATGTAGTGAAAGCTGAATGTAAAGACAATTAAAAGCTAAAGAGCTGAGAGATAAAATCCTCTTAACTTCTTACATGGCTGTGATGGTCTCATTGTTGTTTGGTGAAAACTGTGAGTTAACTGAGGTGAGGCTGGGCAGGGAGTTACACACATGGTGATGCTGGGCAGGTGTTACACATGAGGTGAAGCCAGGCAGGGTGTTACACATAGAATCCCAGAACGTGGGAATCAGAAGCATGTGAGTGGTCAGAGGTCACTCTGAACTGCATAGCAGAATTCGAAGGAAGGAAGGAAGGAAGGAAGGAAGGAAGGAAGGAAGGAAGGAAGGAAGGAAGGAAGGAAGGAAGGAAGAGAGTGTTCCAATGTAGTTTCCATAGCTACACAACATAGATGAAAATGTTCATGTCTCTGCTCTAAGAAAACTATAAGGGATGCTGTGCAGAGGCCCCAGGAAGTGAAGGGCTTGCTGTGTAAGTGTGAGGACCTGAGTTCTGATCCAAGCTGGAACCCAAGGAGAAGCCTAGTGTGGCAGCACCCACCTGGGACCTCAGAACTCTGGGAAACAAAGACAGTAGATCACTGTCTCACTGCAAAGCCAGCCTAGCCAAATTGGCAAGCTCCCGGTTAAGTAAGAGATCATGTCTCAAAAAGGCAAGCTGGAAAATGATTGAGGAAGATAAAGTCAACCTCTGATTCCCACATGCACATACAGAGGAAAACATGTACACACCACACAAACACATACATATACACACACCACATGTCATACATGTACACCACACACAAACGCCATACATACACACCACACACCTATACAAACACACACACCACATACCATACATATACACCACACACACACCATACATACACACCATACACACACAGAGACACCTGTGCATTCATCATACACACCACACACAATACCACACACACACACTTTAAAAAAATAAGTATATCATAATCCAAGTATATGTGTGTCATATAACTGAAATCTTTCTTGCTCGTGTGTGTGTGTATCATATATTTAAAATTGTTCTTGCAAGCAAACTGAAATTCACTCCAAAAATACAGCTAGAATGAAGTAATACATGTTACTAAGGCTCCCAACGCTGCAACTAGTTAGTGTAAAATACCAAAAGCACCAAGTTTAATTCATAAAGAATGATAAATCTTCTGTTTATTCAACAAGTGGTTATTGAATGTCTGCCATGTCACTCTGGAGTATTTTTCCCACCCATGGATGCTATGCACCATTCTAGCACCAGGAAGTCAGTAGTAGCTGTTAACTGCAAAATCGCTTCCTGAGAGAGCATAGGCGTTCAAATTGGGAGAGCTGATGATAAACAAAAAAAAAAAAAAAAGATAAAATTGTGAGTGTATGATTATGCAGTAAATGCTCTAGATAAATGAAGTGCAGCCATTTCTTGAGCCACCTAAACTTGAGGCCATGAGAAATTATAAACACGGTACTCAGCGGCTGGCAAGATGGCTCACTCAGTGGTTAAAATCACTTGCTTCTTTTGCAGAGGACTCGGGCTCAGTTCCCAGCATTTACATGGCAGTTCTCCATAACTCCAGTTCTAGGAGATCTGGCTCCCTCCTCCAGCCTTTGCGGACACCAGGTAGCTTATTCTTCAGACCTCCACAGGCACCGGGGAAATACACAGTGCATATGTGTCCACACAGACCAAATACTTACACACATAAAATAAAACTACATTAAATTTGATAAATCAATCAGTAAAAAGATGGGCAAAGATTTTAAAGTGAGTACAGTTTCCGACCTTTGGGAGCGGAATATCGGAGACAGAGAGAAGAGTTGCCATAGATACCCTGAGAAGACTGTGCATCCTATCTTCGAGGGAAAGCGGGGAAGCAAGGACAGCTAAAGAGTGCGAAGTCAGAGAAACGGAGAAGAAAAATGGTCAAGACATTTTGTTGGCAACTTCTTTTGATTTTTTATTTTGGGTTTTTATTTATTTCTTATTTTTTTTAGTTTTATCTGAATAAAGTGGGAACCACCAGTTGTGAGCAGGATCTTAGCTGCATTTCAAACGGATCACTCTAAGCATCATGCTGACAAAAGATTGGGCTGTGCCAAAGCGGAAGCAATAAAACCAGTTACTGGGCAATCACAAGGATGAAGCTTGCAGGGCTGGTGCCATTGCTCAATGGCTAAGCACACTTGCTACTCTTCCAGAGGACCCATGTTTGATCCCCATCATGCACATCAGGCAGGGAGCTGGCAACTTCCCATAACTCCAGTGTCTGAGTGCCTTGTTTGCTTTTCTGTACAGGGACACCATGTCTAAGGCAACTTATAAAAGAAAACATTTAATTGCGACTTAAACGGAGGACTTGCTTACAGTTTCAGAGGGTGAGTCCGTGAACGTTATGATGGGAAAGACAGCAACAGGCAGGCAGGCATGGCTCTGGAGAAGAGAAGTAACTGGGAGCTTAGATATGATCCACAAAGAGAGAGAGAGAGAGAGAGAGAGAGAGAGAGAGAGAGAGAGAGAGAGAGAGAGAGAGAGAGAGACTGTGCCTGGCATGGCATGGGCTTTTGAAGCCTCAGAACTCAACCCAGTAATACACTTTCTCCAAGAAAGCCACACCTCCGCCAACAGGGCCACAGCTCTTAAGCCTTCCCAAGCTGCTCCACAAACTGGGAGCGAACCATTCAAACCTATGAGTCTATAAGGGCCATTCTTATTTAAACCATCACACTAGGAATCAGGTACCTTCTTCTGGACCTCTGTAGGTGAGTGCACACATGTGACGACATAAGCACACAAATACAAATTTAATTGTTTTAAATGAATGAAGCTTGAATCTGAATTGTAGCAGGGGAAGTAGTAAGGATTAAGATTCTGGGAACACCTGAAGATCATGTAAAAAAAAAAAAAGAATTCTGAAAGAATGGAGTCAAACATGAAGGAAAAGACCAAGAAAGATTTGAGGTTGTGTGAGTTTTACTCATCTGAGGTTTTCGCTGTCGCATTGGAAGATAGGCAAGAGTGCAGGTACAACATATTTTAGGGGAAAATCCAAGTGTTCTGTTATTAGCATGATTAGTTTAATGTATCTATAAAATATCTAAGTGGAGATGTTAATAGGCCATTGAATATATGAATCTATAATTGAGTTCCAGTTTGGAGACATAAATTTGTGAGTAGACAAAGTAAATGTGATAATAAAAGAGATCCCAAGAGAGTGAGTACAGAGATCCAGGAATTCATTCCTGCACAATTCCGTTGTAAGAGGATGAAAAGATGAACAAGAACTAGTGTGGAAGATTAAAAGAAGTGCCCAGTAGAGAAAGGGGGACACCAGAAGCAGGTGAGAAACTGGGTTCAGAAAGGGAGGATTGCCACTATGCCTGGTGCTGTTGGTAACTATTGTCTGATACAGCGTGTTATCAATAAAGAGCTTACTATGCAATACAACCCAGTTAATTAAAACTAACTAACAATCTGAAAAAGAAATGTTAATACTAACAATAATAATATGTTGCATTATATTCTAACTAGAGTCTCTATCGCTGTGAAGAGACAGCATGACCACAGCAACTTTTATAAAGGAAAATATTTAACTGGGGCTGGTTTTCAGTTTCAGAGGTTTAGTCCATTATCACCATGGCGAGAAGCCTGGCAGCCTGAAGGCAGACATGTTGCTGGAAAAGGAGCTGAGAGTTCTACATCTTGATCCTTAGGCAGCAAGAGAGACCATGTGCCACACTGGGCATAGCTTAAGCATATAAGACCCTAAAGCCCTCCCCCACAATGACACACTTTTCCAACAAGGCCATTCCTACTCCAACAAGGCCACATCTCCTAATAGTGCCGCTCCCTATGGACCAAGCATCCAAACATGAGTCTATGGGGGCCATGCCTATTCAAACCAACACATGACATACATGTAGTCTGCATTGGACATGCTGTCATCATAATCACATGGGCTACTCTGGAAACTCTACTATTACAGAAAAGTCCTCTGGTTCTGAGAACTCCTGTGGTTTTCCTGAGCTCAGGCAACTCTTTAAGGTCACACTCTACGGTTACAATCACTATTTAGTATTCAATTGTAGTGACATCTCACCAGATCGAAGTCTTTGCTGGTCTGAATTTCCAATTTTTGAAGCATTTTATTAATTTGGGCAAAGATTGCATGTAAAAGACAAAGAAAAGAAAACATGCCTACACGGTAATGAAGCCTCTGGGGGGTGGGAAGAACTTTATTATAAAAAGCAATGCAACGTGTTTACAAACTGTGCACTAAAATTAACCACACCCAAATACTCTTAAAATTAAACTATTTCTCTCCGTATTATAGAAGGTAAGCCTCACGGACCATTTTCTACATGATGCTACATTCAAAGAAGAAAAAGTCTACGTCTTGACATTTTGATGAACAGCATAGATATTTACTCATTCTTTCTTCGGAATAAAATATGAGTGTGTCAGGATAGAGTACTTGTACCATTTGCTACTAAATACTCTCTAAATATCTTATTTGATATATTTCCCTTTCCCCCAGTATAACTGCCTTTCTCTTAATTAGCCACTTCTGCAGTCAGTTAAAACTTTGATGAATATATGTACTGTCTCATTTGTGAAACAGAGTAACAGTTAAAAGTTAAATCCCTACACCAGCTGGGGTTGCCCAGTCTTATTGAGGTATATTAGCTACTTTTTGCCCTGGCGTTCCCCACTTACAAAATATAATGACAGAGTGTCAAGCCCCAGGCCTGTACAAGACTGCTTGTGGGTGCAGCTCTTCCCATCCTTGCTTCCTTTTCTGGGGACTCCACAGAACCCTGAAGTGGACCCAGTTTTCCTTTTGCCTGTGGACCTTCGCATCCCTCCATTCTGGCCCATGGCCATTGCTTTATGTCATGCTCAAATTGTTTTCTAGCTGAGACTCCCAGTAACCACACCCAACTGGGGCTTGGCTAGGCAATTTTTACTCTCCTTCCTATCCTCCAGGGCAATTGCTTATCTCCAGCCCTGTAGTAGACTTCTTGTAGAAGTCTCTCCTCCTACCCTTCCTCCATGCTCTGGGGATTCTGTAGAATTTTGCTATAAATTCAGTTTCCCTCCTTTGTGTAGACCTCCAAGCCCTCTACTCTCACTCATCTGTATTAGCACCTGTACCTAGAAACATATTCTACTTGGGACACTCAGCACAGGTTGGGACTCAGGCAGGCAATATTCGCTCTCCTTCCTGTCCTCCATACAAACTCTCCAGCTTCATCTCCAGACCCCTAGCAGACTGTTTGCAGGCTTCTCTTTCCCACTCTACCCCCATTGTCCATTGCCACTGGGTGTCCCAAGTAGAGTGTTCCTAGGAACCGATGACTAATACAAAGTAGTGGCAATAGAGGACTGAGAGAGTCCACACAGGGGAGGAAAGCTTGTGTTTATTGTAAACCTCACCAATAGAATAAAAGCAATGGAAGAAAGAGTCCCAGGCATTGAAGATTTAAAAGAACTTGACACTTCAAACCCCCTCAAAAAATTAAATATAAAAAGGTTCAAATGCAGAACATCCAGAAAATATGGAATACTGTGAAAAAGACAAAATCTACAAATAATAGGAATAGAAGAATGAAAAGAAATGCAGGCCAAACAAACAGAAAATATTTTCAACAAAATCATAGAAGAATTTTGCCAAACCTAAATAAGGTGACTATCAAGGTACAAGAAGTATACAGAACTCCAAATAGACAAAACCAGAAGGACATTCCCCATAACACATAATCAAAACACTAAACATACAAGACAATGAAAGAATATTAAAAACTACAAGAGGAAGACCAAGTAACATATAAAGGCAGCCCCATTAGAATAACAACTGATTTTCAATGGAGATTCTAAAATCCAAAATGACCTGGAAGGATATTCTACAGACTTCAACTGATCATAGACTATTATACCAAGAAAAACTATCAATCAGAATAGACAGATGTAGAAAAACGCTACATGATAACACCAAAGTTAAACAGTATATATCTAATAATATAACTCTGCAGAAAGTCCTAAAAGAAAACCCATCTATAAAGGTTAATCATTCTAACGAAAACATAAGAAGTAAATAATCCAAGATCAGTAATTAAAAAGAGGAGGAAAACCCCACATCATAACAACGAAGTAACAGGAAATCAATAAACACTGCCAATTGATAATTCTCAATATTAATGGCCTCAATTCTACAATGAAGACACATACTAACAAATAGATTAGAAAACACAATCCATATTTCTGCTACATCCAAAAAGTACATCTTACCATCAAGGATAAATATCACATCAGGATAAAAACATGGGAAAAATTTCAAGAAAATAGACCTAAGAGGCAAGCAGGTATAGTTATTATAGTATCTGACTATAATAGACTTCAAACCAAAACTAATCAGAAGCAAAGATTACTACATGCTCATCAAAGGAAAAATCCACCAAGAGGATATCACAACCCTAAACATTTATGCACCAAACACAAGGGCACCAAGTTCATAAAAGAAATACTACAACAGCCAAAATCATATATTGACCCTCACACACTGATAGTGGGTAACATAAACACCACACTCTTGAAAATGCATAAAGCATCCAGACAAAAACTAAAACAAGAAATAGTGAAGTTAAATAATGTCATAAATCAAATGGATATAGCAGATGTTTACAGAACATGTCATCCAACCATAAAGGAATATACCTTTTTCTCAGTAGTTCATGGAACTTTCTCCAAAACTAACCACATACTTGGACTCAAAACAAGGCTCAGCAGATAGGAGAAAATTTAAATAACACCCTGCATCCTATTTGACTGCCTTGGGTTAAAGCTATATATCAACAACATAAAGTATACACACTTGGGAAAATGAGCAACATACTACTAAATGAAAATTTAAAAAGGCAGAAATTTAAAAAGAAGTTTAAAATTTTTTAAATGAATAAAAATGAAAGCACATAATACTTATATCTATGGGGCACAAGGAAGAGGGGTCAAAGAGTCAAGTTCATACCAGTTTCCAAAAAGAGAGAGAGAGAGAGCTTCTATTAGCAAACTAAAGACATATCTGTAAGCTCTAGAACAAAAAGAAGTTATGCCCTAAATGAGTAGAGAGCAAGAATAATCAAACCCAACACTAGAATCAATAACATAGAAACACACAAAAAAAATACAAAAAAATCAATGAAATGAAATTAGTTCTTTGAGAGAATCAGTAAAGATAAACCTTTAGCTAAACTAGCTAAAGATGGAGAGAGAAGATACAAATTATTAGCATTGAATACAAACAATGGGAGCATCACAACAGACTCCAAGGACATCCAGAGACTCAGAAGGACATATTTTAAAAACCTGTACTCTATCAAACAAGAAAACCTAAAAGAAATATGTGAGTTTCTTGATCTATACAGCCTACCAAAGTTAAACCAAAATGACATTAACAACTTAAACAGATCCATAAACCCTAGTGAAGTAAAAGCAATACCTAAGAGTCTAAAAACCAAAGAAAACAAAACAAAACAAAACAAAAAAAGAAAGCAAAATCCCAAGGCCAGATGATTTCAGTGAGAATTCAACTATACCTTCAACAAAGAATTAATACCATTACTCCTCAAATTATTCAATAAAATAGAGTCAGAATGAATATTTTCTACTTCTTTTTATGAGGTCAGAGTTACCCTGAAACCTAAAATACATAAAGACCAAACAAAGAAAGAGAACTATATATTAATTTTCCTTATAATCATATATGCAAAAATTCTCAAAAATAGCAAATCAAAGCCAAGAATACATCCAAAGCTTATCTGCCATGACGAAGAAGCTTCATCCCGAGATGCAAGAATGGCCCAGCAAACAGAAATTAATAATCATAATCTACTAAATAAAGTGGTTAAAAGACAAAAACTACATGATAATCTCATTAGATGTACAAAAGGCCTTTGACAAAATCTAACATCCCTTCTTGATAAGAGTTCAGAAGAGTCTAGGATTACAAGGGACACACCCCAACATAATAAGACAATACACAACAAGCCCACGGACAACATCTATGTAAATAAAGAGAAATTCAAAAGCATTTCCACTAAAACCAGGAACAAGACACTCTCTCCATTACTATTCAATATAGTACCTGAAGTCTTAGCTACAGAAATAAGAAAACTGAATGAGCTCAAGGGAATACAAATAGGAAATGGAGAAGTCAAAGTATCTTTATTTGCAGATGATATAATAGTATGTGCGACAGACCTTAAAAACTCTACCAGGAAACTTCTACAGCTAATAAACACTTTCACCAAAGTAGCAGGATACAAAATTAACATCCCAAATCATCCCGAATGAGGTAACTCATCCCCAAAAAAACAATGCTGTATGCATTCTCTTACATGTGGAAGTTAACTTTTAAGTCTTCAGTAGGCATGCTAGTGTCTGAATCACCATAGAACTTAGGTATGGAGTAAGAAACCTTGCGGCAGATGGGGGAAGAATCTAACAAGGAAGGAGAAATAGAATATATAGTTAAAGTGAAATGGGGGGATGGAATAGGAAGCATAAATAGAGAAGGGGAGGGAAGAGGTGGGGGAATTACCCAAGAACTGCTTAATAGTAAGGGTCATTTGAGGGATCAGACAGAAGAATCTCCAAATAACGAGGGGGAAAAGTCCCATCTAGACATATCTTACCACCAAGTGACACCTCCAGCACCCGGAGTAGGTTACATCTAATTAAGTTTTTGATCAAAACAAACAAAAAATGATTCTACCCAGTTGTGAGACACATAAACCACCACAATGGCCAGCCTAGCAAGATATCCTTAAAATGTGCCTTCCTTATGGTTGCTATTGCTGAGATGAAACATCATGACCCAAAACAAGTCGTGGAACATTTCCATACTACTCTACATCATTAAGGAAGTCAGGACAGGAACTCAAATAAGGCAGGATCCTAGAGGCAGGAACTGAAGCAGAGGCCCAGGAAGGGTGCTGATTTACTGTCTTGCTCCCCAGAGCTTGCTCAGCCTGCTTTCTTATAGAACCTAGAACCACCAGCCCAGGGATTGCACGACCCACCATGGGCTGGGTCCTCCTCCATCAATCATTAAGAAAATACCTGGATCTTACGGAGGCATTTTCTCAAAAGAAGCTTGTTTCTTTAAGATAACTGCAGCTTGGGTCAAGTTGACATAAAACTCTACAGCACAATGAGGCCTTATGACTTTCTACTATATCCACAAGTCAGTGTCTTGCTCACTCATCATCAGAGAAGCTTCCTCTTGAAGTAGATAGTAAGTGAAACAAAGACCCACAAATGGGTAATGTACAAAGTAAGAGATTCTAGAGTATTCATCCCTTGTAGGATATCTTCATCAAACTCTGCTGTGAGATATTTGCGCACTCTGTGAGGATGCACTGCTGTGACTGGTGTAATAATAAGCTGAATGGCCAATAGCTAGGCAGAAGGTGAAGATAGGCGGGACTTCCGCACAGAGAGGGAACTCTGGGAAGACGCAGGGCAGTGTCACTAGCCAGGTGCAGAGGAAACGGGATGGGCAATACAGAGTAAAAATAACCAGGCCATGTAAAACAAGTTAAAAGGTAAGTATTAATGCAAGTTATAAAAAACTCTACCAAAGAACCTCTACAGCTGATAAACACCTTTGATAATGTGGCAGGATACAAGATCAACTCCAAAAAATCAGTTGCCTTCCTATACACTAAGGATAAGGAAGCAGAGAGGTAAATCAGAGAAGCATCACCTTTCATGATAGCCACAAATAGCATAAAATATCTTTGGGTAACTCTGACCAATGAAGTGAAAGATCTATTTGACAAGAACTTTAAGTCTTTGAAGAAGGAAATTGAAGAGGACACCAGAAAATGGAAGGATCTCCCTTGCTCTTGGATTGGGAGGATCAACATAGTAAAAATGGCAATTCCACCAAAACAATCTATAGATTCAATGCAATTCTCATCAAAATCCCATCAAAATTCTTCACAGATCTGGAGAAGACAATAATCAACTTTATATGGAAAAACAAAAAACCCAGGATAGCCAAAACAATCTTATACAATAAAGGATCCTCTGGAGGCATTACCATCCCTGACTTCAAACTCTATTACAGAGCTACAGTATTGAAAACAGCTTGGTATTGGCATAAAAACAGAGAAGTCGACCAATGGAATCGAATAGAAGACCCTGACTTTAACAAACAAACCTATGAACACCTGATTTTCGATAAAGGAGCTAAAAGTATACAATGGAAAAAAGAGAGCATCTTCAACAAATTGTGCTGGCAAAACTGGATGTCAATCTGTAGAAGAATGAAAATAGATCCATGTCTATCACCATGCACAAAACTCAAGTCCAAATGGATTAAAGGTCTCAATATCAGTCTGAACACACTGAACTTGATAGAAGAGAAAATGGTAAGTACTCTACAACACATGGGCACAGGAGACCACTTCCTACGTATAACCCCAGCAGCACAGACATTAAGGGCCTCATTGAATAAATGGGACCTCCTGAGACTGAGAAGCTTCTGTAAAGCAAAGGACACTGTCACTAAGACAAAAAGGCAACCCACTGACTGGGAGAAGATCTTCGCCAAACCCGCAACTGACAAAGGTCTGATCTCCAAAATATATAAAGAACTCAAGAAACTAGACCCATAAAAGACTAATCAACCCAATTATAAAATAGGGCACTGTGCTGAACAGAGAATTCTCAACAGAAGAAGTTCAAATGGCCAAAAGACACTTAAGATCAGGCTCAACTTCCTTAGTGATCAGGGAAATGCAAATCAAGACAACTTTAAGATACCATCTTACACCTGTCAGAATGGCTAAAATAAAAAACACCAATTATAGCCTTTGCTGGAGAGGATGTGGAGAAAAGGGTACACTCATCCATTGCTGGTGGGAATGCAAACTTGTGCAACCACTTTGGAAAGCAGTGTGGCAGTTTCTCAGGAAATTCGGGATCAACCTACCCCTGGACCCAGCAATACCACTCTTGGGAATATACCCAAGAGATGCCCTATCATACAACAAAAGTATATGCTCAACTATGTTCATAGCAGCATTGTTTGTAATAGCCAGAACCTGGAAACAACGTAGATGCCCTTCAATGGAAGAATGGATGAAGAAAGTATGGAATATATACATATTAGAGTACTACTCAGCAGTAAAAAACAATGACTTCTTGAATTTTGCATACAAATGGATGGAAATAGAAAACACTATCCTGAGTGAGGTAAGCCAGACCCAAAAAGAGGAACATGGGATGTCCTCACTCATATTTGGTTTCTAGCCATAAATAAAGGATATTGAGCCTATAATTCGTGATCCTAGAGAAGCTAAACAAGAAGGTGAACCCAAAGAAAAACATATAGGCATACTCCTGAATATTAACCTTCATCAGGCGATGAAAGGAGACAGAGACCCACATTGGAGTACCAGACTGAAATCTCAAGGTCCAAATCAGGAGCAGAAGGAGAGAGAACTCAGGACCGTGAGGGGTGCACCCACACACTGAGATAATGGGGATGTTCTATCAGGAACTCACCAAGGCCAGCTGGCCTGGGTCTGAAAAAGCATGGGATAAAACCAGACTCGCTGAACATAGCGGACAATGAGGACTACTGAGAACTCAAGAACAATGGCAATGGGTTTTTGATCCTACTGCACATACTGGCTTTGTGGGAGCCTAGGCAGTTTGGGTGCTCACCTTACTGGACCTGGAAGGAGGTGGACTTCCCACAGGGCAGGGAACCCTGATTGCTCTTTGGGCTGACAAGGGAGGGGGACTTGATCGGGGGACAAGAAGGGAAATGGGAGGCAATGGTGGGGAGGAGGCAGAAATCTTTAATAAATAAATTTTAAATGAAAAAGAACTATGTAGAAACAAGCCTAAGCTAAGGCTGAACTTTCATAATTAGTAATAAGTCTCCTCCTTGCCATTATTTGTGAGCTGGTGGCCGAAGTAAAAATCCATCTACAAAACTCTTCCCCTCAGGTCCTAGGATTCTATGTAGAAGAGAAGGAAGAAAGATGGTAAGAGCCAGTGTGGATGGGTGATACCAAGGGAACAGTGTCGTCCAGAGACAACACGATTGATGCCCATATAAACACACAGTGACTATGGCCAAATGCATGGGGCCTGCACAGGTTCAAGTCAGAAGAGGTCCCAGTGCTAAGAGGAGAAAGTGGGCATGAGTTCCCATCCCTGACGAGAAGTTGCATCCAATTAACAACCACTTGCAAAGGAAAAGCTAGTTTTCTCAGATGGAGTCTCACGGGTCTATAAATCACACTTTTGCCCCTGCCTAACAGTAGATGGTCAAACACAAGAGAACCCAGTGTTCTTGTTGGGTGTGGATATGGATGCCCTATAATTATTTTGTTTGGGCATTTTTTTAACTCACTGATCTTTTTGCTTGTTTGTATGTTATCCTTTCTGATTTTGTGTTTTTATGAGTTCTTGGTGTGTTAGTTTCTGGGTTTTGTGCTTTTTCTTTATTGTTATTTTTAATTCTGTTTCCTTGGTTTGTTTTATTGCCATTTTTTCCTGAACAGAGAGGAATAAGGGGGCAATGGGTAAACTTTGATCAAAATATATTGTATGGAAAAGTTTATTTTCAACAAAAAAATGAAATAACATTAATAGATTACTCTAATTTTTACATGGGTTAGATATGTTAAAAGTTTAAATATACAAGCATTTTGGACAGTGTTATGTATATAAGGAATGTAATATAAATGTTCACTACTATACTTTTTAAAATACTAAACACTTTCTACAAATATATATATATGTGTATATATATACATATGTATGTATATATATATATATATAAAATCATTGCCTGGGCATTATGATCATCTTCCAATTTTCACGTATTTGCTGTTCAATTGAGTAGCTGGCTATTGACAATTCTGACAGTATCTCTCTGGTCATAGTTTGACAGATTTTTAAAGACTAAAATGGCCTCCATGTGTGCATCCCAAGGACTCCTTTTATTCATCCGATGATACCTCAGACCAAGTTTTATTCCTTTTGCTTTCCCTGCTCTTACAGCAAGCACCATGCCCCTCAAAGCTGCTTTTAGCAAGCCCAGGGCAGCACTTGTCATATTTCTGATGGGATGTCAACCCCCTCCAGTCCCTGGTAATATTAACATCAGTTCGATTAAGCACTCAGGAGAAAATGCAGGAACAAACATTTCCCGGTGTGCAAACATATTTGACTGTAGATCTCTAACCTAGGGTATGTTTCTTTGGAATTTTTCCACGTCCCTGGAACACTTCATTCCCCTCATGTTCTGTTATTGATCTACAGCTCTGTAAACTACTTCTGTGATTTTGATTTGAAAGATCAGAAAAGACATCTACATTTACTGATTATCGTCATGGAGGATGGCAGTTGAGAGAAGGCCCTTGCTAAAAAACAACTAAGGCCCTATCAGGATAGTCTCTTGCTCTTTAATTTTTCTACAACATGGTGACAGGAGGCCTTCAAAGCAGTAAGGAGCCAATTGAAACAGAAGCAAAGCACTGTGCATATGATTTCTCCTGAGACAAACTAGGAGGTCAAGTGTCCAACATGCTCATACCAATCCGTTCAGCGTTCGCAGTCTGAAGACTTCCTTTGCTAGAAGATAAGATTTCATAAAACTGAAGCACACACACACACACACACACACGCACCAGTGCAGCTTCCTAAGATAGGCCTTGTCTCAAGTACAAAGTTTGGTCTGTGTGTCCTGAGACTTGACAGATTTTCCTCCTTGTCCTCTAAGCAGAAGTACTTGACTCCTTGGCTTAGCAATCAAATCCCAGCCACTGCCTAGAAATGGTGTAGCTCCTTCTGCAAGTTCTGGCAGACCATGTTTTAACCTACTGCCCCCTGGTGGGTGGATCAGTGCTGCAGTTAGTTTAATTCTGAGCATTCAGGACTAAGTATTTCCATTTGTTGGTGCATAGTTGTCAATTCAAGCCCTGAATCTGTTACTCTACCTGCCATTCCCTGTTGAGCTTGGATCTGTAAATGGCCAGAATGTCTGTAGACGCTCGCTTAACTGGTAGCATTTCCCTGCTCTGAGGCTATTTATCTTTGTTCCATTTCAGTGGCATTTCTAACCACTTTTACAGACCTTTAGTCCAGTCCCTGGCATAATACCTCCTACTAATATCTCAAGTTTCTAGAAGGGCTGCCTTCTACCTATGGGCTCAAAGCCGGCTTAATTCTCATCCCAGACTTGCAGCCAAGACCCTAGAGATTTGTTCTCGTCTAGTGAAGTAAGGCAACGGCAACAGACTAACCCAAGCAAGGCAGTCACTGAGCTCCTCTACTTTTCCAGGAACAACTCCAATTTCCTCTGCTCATGGATGTCTACTGACTTTGTTTTTTTTTTAAAAAAAAAAAAATGTTCAGCCTGTTGTTCCCAAGGTAATTTTTAAGGCTTTCTCAGTTGACCCTCAGCCATGAATCTCCAACCAACCAACGGAATGCTACAAAACACAACCTGTTAGCCCGAGATCCATCCCACTAGGAACTGCTCCTACAGAAGCCAGAAGCAGCAGCCATTTCTTAAGTGAGAAAAACTGCACCATCTTGGGAGCAACAAGCCATCTACAGCCTTTGATTTAAAAGTCACATTTAGTTAATTATAATCTAGCCAAAAATCAGAGACAAGGAAAAGAATCTGAGTTTTACACAGTACAAAGAAAGCATTCTTCCCTCTTCTCTCACCTTTTAACATGCAGTTTCGTTGTCAGCCACTATCTCTCTAGGCTGTTGACCTCAACTTCTGGTTCTTGTATACTCTTTCCTTTACTGCTTTCTTATTGATAGCTCGCGGCCTCCTTACTGTAAGAGGTAGGATCACCTAAAGATGTGATCTCTTAAGTGATATGGGATTGAGTCCATTTAGTCAGCTCTTGTCTGGACACTTTTGATCCATTTGTAATCTAAAAATGTACTGTGGACTCCAAGTTCTGCTTGGATATTTTGTGTGACTATTAACACGGATCAGTTCCTCCTGCTTCAGTGCAGCTCTAAAGCTCTGTGACTTCCTTCTAAATTTCATTCCAACACCTACAACTATCTTTTGCTACATTCCCTGCAACCATTCATTCCCAAATAAACACACAGCGGTTTATACTAATTATAAACTGTGTGGCCTATTGCTAATATTTGTTACTAACTACCTCTTACAAATTAAATTGACCTATAATTCTAATCTATGTTAGCCACTGGCTTGGTGCCTTTCCTCAGTAAGGCATTTTCATCTTGCTTCATCTATGTCTGGGTGACAACTGCTCTCTGCCTTTCCTCTTTCCAGAATTCTCTTCATCTGGTTGCCCTGCCTATGCTTCTTGCCTGGCTACTAGCCAATTAGTGTTTTATTAAACCAAGATGAGTGACAAATCTTTATAGTGTACCAGAGCATTACCCCACAACATTCCCCCCTTTTTTTTTTCAAAACAAGAACTCTGAATCTAATCTCTTCTGTTCATCTTTTTTTTTACCATTATCCATAACAATTTGTGAACAACACTTTAAACAAAGACAAACATCGATAATCCATTTTTTAGGTGAATGTGGGCACATTTTTCTAGGCTACTTCCTGCTGATTGGGGGTGCTGATAATCTTATGGGGACCCAAAGAAAATTTGGGATTATGGTCAAGTCCTGACTGGAGTATTCTGTGAGGCTGGATCATCTCAGCCAGCAGTGTTGAGGCTGGATGTAGAACTCAGAAGAAACTGCAACAGAGGTGCTTTGAAACATTGGATCATCTGGGCCATCTATTTCCATGGGAGATTTTTCAGGAGGTTTTCTTCAATCAAACCTTGTTTTTCTTAACCCAGAATGAATCTACAGCCTCTCATTTTCTGTGGAGACAAAAGCAAAACCTATTCTCCAAAGTAACATATCTCTTGACTTAAATTTTGAAGTCAAGGCATTTTCAAAATATATATAAATATGGATTAATCCAGCAGCATTTGTGACCAAATGTCTTTCAGCAGCTGTTGCTCCTTCCTCTGCAGTCAAACAATTCAAAGACAACACAATAACATACAGTATCCATATTCGCTGTTTATTTTCCCTCTTTACATGGCTTTTTTTACTCTATCCTTTATTTATTTTATTTAATTTTTTATATTTTGAGACAGGCTTTCTCTGTGTATCTTTGTCTGTCCTAGACCTCACTCTGGAGACCATGCTGGCCTCGAACACACAGAGATCTTCCGGACTTTACCTCCCAAGTGCTGGTATTACAGGCATGTGCCACCGCACTCAACTATTCTATTTCTCTTTTCTAAAGGATTTTCTCTACCCTTTTTCTCATCTCTCCCAAGCCTATGTACGTTTTTAAACACACTGCAAACCATATAAAGGTTTTGCTTTGTTTTGTTTTTCTTCCACTGTATCAGTCTTTATTGTGTATCTGTAATGTGTATCATTTTCTGACCAAGAGAGCTTTTAATCTGCTAAGCAATATAGCTAGCATTAAAGCTGCAGCTATGGTGACTAGCTCTACCCCATTCCTTAAATTTTTAGAGTCTAGCTTCATGGCAGAGGTACTGGCGGGAGACACATTTATTGTCACAACTCTGTGGAGTTTCTAGGTCCATGCCAACACCAAGAAACCTGATATTGGCTGCTCATAAACATAATTTAAGTCTTTGGTGGCAGAACCTCTTAAAAGAGCTGTGAGGTTTTTGCCACTAATGCTGAGTCAGGAAGCCTCTCTTAAAGGAACTGGCATCTAGCAAACAAAGCCCACTTTTAAAAAGATGGTTACCAAGAAGCTGTACCAAAAAGCTTTCTCAGGCTTTATATGGAAATTGTTGCCAAACATTTAGGCACCATTTGTAGACAGAAGTTTCTGTTCCACCTGGTCCCATAGTCATTCAGTATCAAATAAACACACAGAGACTTATATTTATTATAAACTGAGTCTTTTTACTAACTACCTCTTACAACTTAAATTTACACATAATTCTTATCTATGATTAGCCATGTGGCTTTGTACTTTCTCAGTAAGACATTTCTCATCTTCCTTCCTCTGTGTCTGTGTGGCAACTGTTCTCTGCTTTTCCTCTTTCCAGAATTTTTTTGATCTGGTTGCCCTGCCTATATGTCCAGCCAGGCTATGGGCCAATCAGCATTTATTAAACCAATATGAGTGACAAATCTTTACAGTGTACGAACATTCTCCCACAGTAGTTTATGGAATGCACAGATGTACTGTATGACATCACAAGGAGTTTCCTTATATGTTCCTATTTTGTAAAATTATACCATGAAAATGTCTGCTTCTTACATTGAAGTAGTGAGAGAATGCAATTTTCATATTATTCATTTCTGCAAGATTGAAAAGCATAGATACTACTAATGACACCGTTTAGCTTTATTTAAGGTATTGGAACACAGAACCCCAGATATCCGTGCTAAAACATAAAAAAAAAAAAAAATCAGCTAAAACATAGCTGGACCTCACTCAGGCTTTTCTGTATTATACCATATGTAGGAAAAAGCAGGTTGACCATGGAACCACCAATGCCTTGTACACATCATGATTAAGAATTACATATTTGCACAAGCTCTAAAGATGTTATCCTGAAGGGATTCTTGGGCATCTCTAGTTCTCCCAGGTTTTCCAAGTGAGGATTCCAAGTGGGGGGGAGGATCATCCCCCACTCCTCTCCTGCTTCCCTACTCCCTGTGACACAGCAAGGAGAGCGACAGCTCTCAACATGTGGTTCTCCACCCTCTGCAGCCCCCAAAGTGCAGATTTTGTCTTTCAGCCCCGAGTTCTTTTCCCCTGTCACTCAACTACCAGGAGAATTCTACTGAGCAGCAACTTAAAGTCCACACCGTGTTAAATTTTCACTTTATAAAGTATCCACTCATTCGCTAATCATCAGAATTGTTCCACAAATACAAATTGTTTTCAGCCACTTCCTCTAAGATAACTCTTTCTGATTTTAAGCTACAACATCAATTTAAAGTAATCCAAAAAGAAGGAAGGACCATAACAAACAGTTGGCAACAGATTTGCTGTCTAAATGAGAACACTTCCGAAACTACTTTAGAGCCATAAACCATATTAGACCAGGGTGATTATACATCACTTACTATGTTTGTGCTTAAACAATACAGAACCTCTCTCGCCATGCTGATATCTACAATGGTACTTGTTCCCTGACAGTAGTACCTACACGTGGTATTTAGGGATGTCTATCCTGAGTGCTGCATTGCTACTCTCAAGAGAATTTCATGGCCCTGAGGGTCAGCTTTCAAAGAGCAATGTATCTTGTCAGACTGGGCTAAGACTAGGGCCTGAGACGAATGCTATTGATGGATTATCACTGAAACTGAACTGTGTTGAAAGTTATAAATCATCAGCTTCCTTTAGGCTTAGATGGCACTGATTACTAGATAGATCATCAAAGTCGCCAAGCTGTCCTGAGCCCTAAATGGTACATTTTTAAAAAGGCATCATCAAACAAAAATGTAAACAAAACTAATACACATTCCAGGGGAAGAGGCTTGGACACTACTCATCTCAGATAAATGATAAACAAATAACGAGTTCCATGTAAATCAAGAGTGTTGTCAAAACATTGCCCTTTTAATCCCAGATAAATGATGAAGTTTACAGAAGGAGGTTTTTGAGGGTCACGGAGGACTGTTTAAACACACATGGAGAGTGGTTTAAGTGCTAATCCATTGCCATTTGTGTATACTGTATTGCTATCGTCGGCCTTTGCTGCCTAAAACTACCTCATCATTTTATAAATCTGCAAACCTAGTTAAAACTCATCCTTACTGGGAACAAATTTTTCACATTAAGCTTGAAAGCTTTAGGCTCTCTGTTAGATACACACCCTGACACCGTTGTGAAACTCTAGGCTCAAGACATGAAGAAGCTTAAAGCTCACCATAGCGTTCGTGAGCACCACTCTCGGCCCGACACTCGAAGATCTAACGGGGCAGAAATGCTTCTCCATCAAGATGTTTCACAAGACACTTTGTAAATGGATCCGGATTCTACTGAAAGCCGTTACACATCTGCTTTGCTTTTCCAGCGAAGAACACAATATGTTGATGGTCTTGGTCCAAACCCGTTTTGCAAGCGAGAAGGAAATGCAAAATGTTAGGCTAATTGCTAAGAGGAAATCCATATGTGTTATTTGCTTTCCATGAAAGGACAGGTCCTCTTGCTGCTTAATTGATGAAATGTTGTACACAAAACTGACAGTGATTAATACCATTCCGAGATGCCATTTTAAGAGTTGGGAGTGTAATGCTTTAGAATATGTTCTTTGACATTTACATTGCTATTTGCTGGGTATAAAATCTAGTTCTTGCCTTAAGCATTTGTATTGGGGGAAAAATGTTAAGTAAATTTAAATGGCAATATCTTCCCAGGGAACCAATCTTTGAGAAACCAGGCACCGATTGCTTTTTGCCCCCAATTTCCTAGTTAAAAACAAACACTATGCTAATGCTAAAAATTCACCTAGAAACATTTTTCTAGTACCCAGAGGATATCTTATGTAATTTCTCCTTGGTGATCTCTTCCCACAATAAGACTTGAGGCACAGATTCCAAATAAGCCTCACATTCAAGGTATATATAGGAAAATGAATGAATTCTTGACACACTCTTCTATCCATGGTCTTGTCTCCACACATGAAGAACGTGGCTAGGAAGTCTGTACTTCATTGAGTCCCAAGACAATACACAATGTTTCTCACATTTCCCTGCTTTGGGAGGAGGTAGGGTTCAAGCATAGGATTTCCCTTGTAATTTCCAACATTCTTCAAAGAATTCATAGTTTATTACATGCAAACTTTCCATACTTCTCAGGCAAGATTGCCATCCCGGATCACTTATATCTAAAGGAAAGAATTCTCTCTTCCTCTTTAAAGATTATTATTGATATCACCAGTGTTCAGAAACCAGACACACACACAGACATACAAAGAGAGACACAGACACACACATGCACACACACTAAAACACAGAGAGAAAGAGAGAGAGAGAGAGAGAGAGAGAAAGAGAGAGAGACAGAGAGAGAGAGAGAGACAGAGAGAGAGAGAGAGAGAGACAGAGAGACAGAGAGACAGAGAGACAGAGAGAGAGAGATACACAAAGAGAAACACACAGACACGGATATACATATACACACACTCAGACACACACACATATACACACATACACATGCACATGTAGTAAACCCAAATGGCCTTTTATAAGAAGAATCAGTATTCCCTTGTCTCCCCTAGAGTTGAAGGCAGACAAGCAGACCACTGCATTGAAAAAAGAAAGAAAAAAAAGAAAGGAAGGAAGGAAGGAGAAAGAAAAAAGAAAGAGAGAGAGAGAGAGAGAGAGAGAGAGAGAGAGAGAGAAAGAAAGAAAGAAAGAAAGAAAGAAAGAAAGAAAGAAAGAAAGAAAGAAGACACTGATACAGCTTTAGGAAGGCAAAATTGCAAACATAATGAGTGGCAATTGACACCGGCTTCATGTCATGGAGTCTGTGGTGACGTTGCTCTATTTAAAAGGGCCAACACTTTCTAAACCAAAGACAAGTCCATAAACCCAGAATTTTCAAGACTTAATGGTTTCATAAGGAGCTGGAAAGTCAATATTTTTACTGTGATATTTCTCAACTTTTTAAGTGATAACAATTAAATTAAGTGGAAAAATCCTCCCATTTAGCTTTATAATAGATAATCATATCAGAGAACCAGATCTAAGGTCAAGGCTGTGCATTTGAATCCATGGTTTTGGTTGGCTTAAAAAAAATGGGATTCATTTTTCTAAATTTAGTTGAAGCACAAGATTCATTATTATTTAAACTAAAGTTTGGGGTTTGGTGTGTTTATTTAGTGTGTGTGGTACTGTGTGAATGCATATGGTTGTACACACACACACACTCTTGCATGTACACACACACACACACACACACACACACACACCATGGAGTGTGGAGGCCAAAAGGACAGCTCTCAGAAGTCATTTTCTCCTGCTGCCTTATGGGATCCAGGGATCAAAACTAGGCTTATAGGCAAGTACTTCTCTACCTACTGAGCCATTCCACAGATCCTATAGGCCCCAAAGTAAGGCTTTGCTGCTGGGAGGGTTTAGATAATGAAATCTGCAGTTCTGTTGCACGAATGTGCCTTGTTGTTTCTTGCCAAACACTACACAAACTCAAAAGAAACGGATTCCCTTGTTACCAACCATCCATGTTGACTCCTGGAGAACTGAATCCTGATACCCAGCAGAGACGCAGACAAGCAAACTGCAGATGAATTTATCTTCATTCATTAGCTGCTTCAACTACCAGAGGCCTTCAAGAGAGGCAACAACGTCTACGGAAAGACAAGAGACAGCTCCGATGGGGAAGAGAGTAAAACTCAGGAAAGACAGCACAATGGCCCATTAAGCTCTTTAACATTGGGGGAGTAGAAGATTAATGTAGGAACAATAAAAAGCACTGAAATGGTGGGGACTTAAGCAACTGAACAACTGCCTACATGGATGGAATTCTGTGCGTTCGTGGGCCACCAACCAGCTGAAACTTCCTCCTCTTCCTGATGTCTGGGTGACGATGACTGCTTAGGAACCACAGAGTGCTTCGGTTTCCTGCCATAGCCTGGTTTGCTGCTATAATGTCTCGGATGCTCCCCGACCCCCATACACACACACACACACACACACACACACACACACACACGATTTTATCCTACACAGTTTCTAAGTTCAATGAAGGAGCAATCCACAAGGGCAACTTCTCTGTGAGAGTCACAGCACTCTTCTGAAGACGCTGACCAAGGGAAAATATCAAATCCTCCATTCAAAACCCTGGCCTTGCTAATGGGAGGGCCAAAGTCTGCCAGTTTCGTGTGGCAGGCCCTTCATGGTTTGTCTTTGGCAGATCACTATCAAACCAAATAGTTATAGGCCAACATTTTTTTAAAACATGGAGACCAAGGGCTTCATGCCTGCTGGTGAAAACTTAAGCAGGCATGTGGGTAATATGAGTATGACAAGCTGGCAGCCCACAGCCTTTTTGAAGTGAAGAGCAAACAAGTTGAGGATTTTTATAATGTAGGCTTTGTCCAGTAATGCAGCCAGAAGTTTTACCAATACAGCTGCTTCCAAAAACTCAAACACATGGGAACGAAAGCATTGCAATTTAAAGCAAACAAGATTCACGGCCAGGACCAGCATTCCCGGCAGCTGAAGAGTAGACACGCTCTGCCACTAAAAATAAAGGAGCGGCTGGATCCCGAATGCCTCCCAGACAGACCAAAGGTAGAGGATGCTGGACAACTACAGACTGTGAGGACAATTGGAAATGCCAGCATCAGCTACAACCTCTCTGGGGGGAGGGTTGGGGGGGGGCACAGTGGGAACTGGCAAGGGGATGGCAGTCATGAACGTGATGCTGAAAATAAATGAATGAAAGGCACAATAAATAATAGGAAATGTGTAGGGCCTTTAATCCTTTTCTCCTCATCCTGGGCACACACGTGAATGAATTCATCGGTCTGTAAAGGTTAAAGGCGATCTCCACTTTTTACTGTTCTTCACGTGGTCATTTGTCCATCTCACCTCCTCCTCTTAAGGAAGCCCGGTCCTGATCACACATCAGCATGCAGCCCAGTTGGGTTTGAACTTTCAGCAACCATTAAAGACCCCCTTTCCTTTCCGCGGAATCAAAAAGAAAAAAAATCATTCTATGTTAACACTAGACGACAAACTGCACGCATAGATAAATCAATATTGTCTTCAATGGTATCTTGTGAACGCACAAAGCCTAAATTTCTAAGGATCCCCCTAAGCTAAGAAGCTGCTCTGAGCCCCTCCGGAGATGTAGGCCAGTGTTCTCTGTCACTGAAAAGATAAAACCTCAGTTTGGAGTTCCGGGGCTTGAACATCCTTCCATCTACTGGGCACCTAAATGACATATGCTAAAGAGGAGGTAGATGGGGGGGGGGGGGCGTGAAGGGCCATTTCAGTCAGAAGTCCATCCTTCAACCTGGGGCATAATTTGTGGTCCTCCATCTCTATGATAGATTTCCCATTACGGTAATTACTATGAATTATAGATAACTACTCAGGGTAGAACGTCCTGCTCTCCATTTCCTACAAATCAAATTACCGAGGCTTATATTGGATTGCAGACATATTTAGAAAATCCTTTTATGGTTGTTTGTTAATTTCCCTTCCGCCGAAGCCTCCAATCCTCTTCTGACCAGATGGCCCGTGACGGAGCACTCGCCGCAGAGGGAGACTGGTCCAGGGTGCAGGACTGGAGGCCCTGAAATCACCAATGAGGAAAATAACCAATGGCTAATAAATCCATCCTGACAGGGAACTACTTAAGGTTCCCTAGACGTAAGCATGGGTCGGGTGCTTAGAAAAACAGAATGTCCAGTCCGGGTTTTATTCCAAAGAGACAATGGAGAAAGCTTGCTTCCACTGAGGGAAGCTGCCCGACCTGCCCTCGCCCTCGCAGGCTGTGACTGCTTCCGGTTCCAGGTGTTTGTTTAGGTCTGTAAAGGTCGCCATTATCAGCATAAGGAAGGGTGGACCCACAGAGTATATCTACGCACCACTCCTTTCGTGGAGAATGAATTCTAACGTGTTCTAATGACTTCGTTTGCTCATCGAGCCGGATTCTGCGTATCTTGGCAGCCATAGTTCACAAAGATAGGCTACGTTTATGACTAAAGGTATAAGTAACACATGATGCTTTCTAGGAGATGGAGTTACAAAGACCCGAACTACAAAGGAAAACCTGGAGGCTCCCACCCTGTGCTGCCTGTAATTACCACACTGAACACATAATATATTAGCATGCAAGTTTTCATCCTTTCCCCCAGGATTATTTCAAAAGGGACAGCTAGTTGTGACAGGAAATACATGTTGCTGTATTATTAAGGGCTCGTAAAATAACCCTATAATTTTTTTAAATGATAACATTTATTGAGTGTTCACTGTGTGATGGCTCTTGTTGCATTTGATCATCTCAAGAATCTAATAGGGTCGTGGCATTTATCACTCCCATAGAACAGGTATGGAAACATAGGCAAAGAGATATTGCTACTGAGCGGGCAAGTCTGGACTACTAACTTGGTTGGTTTGAGACTTGCCTACACTCATAAAGCTCGGTCTCGAAAGCCTGTGAGGACATTTCTAGAATGCATTAACTATGGGGGGGAACCTACCCTGAATGCAAGTGGTTCCACCCGATCGGCTGAGAACCAAGGAGGATCCAAGAGAAAGATGAAGAAACCTCATGGGTGCAAGCTTTCTCTCTGTGCTGCCTGGCCACTAGGAGTGAGCAGCTCAATGCCACCAACACTGTAGCCTCTGTCTGACATTTGCCCTTAAGAATGACTCTAACCCAGGAAATGTAGTTCTGCTAACATACTCAATCCCTCCACATAGCAGCTCATACACCACACCAGAGGAGATAGATAGATAGATAGATAGATAGATAGATAGATAGATAGATAGATAGATAGATAGATGATAGAGATAGAGAGATATAGATTAGATATAGATATAGAGATATATCCCATTCCATTTTTTTCTCTGAACATCTTGTCCAGTGGCTCTCAATGGTCAAGTTTGAGCCTACATCAGATAGAAGCCCATTGTGGCTACAAGGCTGTGGTTCCTTGCTCCTTCTTCAGTTGGAATACATCTGCTTCAGGCTTTTTGCATGTCATATTCAGCCATAAATTTTCTTTTGCAGGATAACTCTGGATCTGGATTAAGTACTTGAAATCCATTGATCTTAGAACATAGATATAAACTGAGCCATTGTTTAATCCCAAAACTCTGTTTTGCTTTGCTTTCATCTAAAGTCCACATTGATGTTTAAAATTGGAGATCTTCTGCATAGGTATTGATTCCCTTTTGAAAGATTAGGTGTGTGAGAAATGAAAGACGTTCCATAACAACCACTGGGTAGCAAAATCCCTACATGGCCCATTCACACAGTAACTCATGACAGCAACCACCCAGCTCTGGTCATTCAAACACTTCCTTGACACCAACAAATATCTCAATTTAAAATCTCTAGATTATCTTTAACATTTGTTTGAATCCTGTGTATTTCTACATTGAACTGTATATCTCTAAAAGCGTTCATTTTCTATGTACTCAATGTTCACCAGAGATTCCTGCCTCCCTTCATCCCTGTTTTTCCCAGGTCATGTCACTGTATATGTGATCACCCAATATCAATGTCCACTACATAGCTGAGGTTCTGTAAGTCAATAAGTGCTCTTTAGATGTGAAAATGGCTTTCTGCAATATGCCACTCGCAAATACTTACGTCTTATTCATCTTTTTTGTGTGTTTGTATATGTAATATATGTGTGTATATATATTTATGTATATGTATGCATGTGTGTGGATCCATGTGCACAGGTGTACACACACAGAAGCCATAAGTCGATGTTAGTATCTTCCTCAGTAACTCTCACCTTAATGTTTTGTCTTGTTTGAGAATTTCATATATGTACATAATGTATTTTTTAAATCCGTCCCTCCTCCCTCCCCTCAGATTTCTCCTGTAATCCCCCACCATATTCCTTCCCCACTTCCCATGCTTTGTATTTAAACACACTTAGACTGCTTACTGCTATGTCTATGTGCATGGATGTAGGACAGTCTTTTGGAGTACAGGGTAGCCTCTTGGGGCTGCAACCCTCATGAAAACTGACTCTTCTTTCCCAGTAGCCTGACTGCTGAAGGATTTTTATCTTATATTTATTTATGTGTATGTCCATCTGTTTGAATGTATGCTGCATTTGCACAGGTATCCTCAGAGTCCAGAAGAGGGTGTCAGATGCTCTCGAACCAGAGTTACAAGGAACTGTTAGACACCCAGTTTGAGCACTGCAAACTGAACTTGGGTCCTCTGGAAGAACAACAAGTACTCTTAACTGCTAGGTGAGACTTCTCTCTAGCCTTACCTGTCTTATTTTTTGAGACAGTGCTCTCACTAAACCTGAAGCTCACCAATTCTGCTAAATTGCCTATCCAGCAAGCCCCAGGGATCCTCTTGTCTCCCCAAGTGTTGGGATTACAAGGATGCACTGCCATGCCCAGCTTTTTAAATCGATGTTTGGGATCAAAACTCCATTCTGAGTGCTTCCCCAGCAAGTGTTTTAATCAACTGATCCATGTCCTCAGGCCTCATTTTATTGAAGACGCTTGAGCCCTCAAAATTTTAACCGAAAGGCATACATTTATAGTACTGTGTTATCTAGTATGCCAGGCAGGTATGTGAAAAATTTAGTGGTTGGTTGATGGACTCTTTGAGTAAAGAACAGTGATTCTAATAGTTACCTTAATTAAGTAGAGTTAATTATAAAGCTGAAATAGGGATATTATGGAACCTTTGTTGGCTGCAGAGTCCAGTGAGTTGGGGAATAAGAAAGAAAAATTCAATATGGTTCCTGCAATACTATTCTTATTGGCCCAGTACAACCAGGAACAGTGTTGCTCTCTTGACTGTGACTCTGGCCTTCTGGTTGCAGCTATTTCTTTCACTAGTACTAATTAGCCACCGAGTTCTGCCTACTCATACGTTCTGTTTACTTGCTCCATCAGTTTGTTCGTCTTTCTTGCTGCCACAAGACCTCTTCTTGTGGTTCTTTCTTAGCTTATGCTCCCTCCCAAAACCAACAAATTGACTCCCTCCCCAGATGCCCTAGTTCAAATTCCTGAGTGAGGACATCTGACCTAAGTAATCACCATTTTGCCTGTTTGGGCAGTTTTTATGCCAAACCATCTCATAGGACATTGGCCAGCCCAGGGATTGGTTAAGGGTAGGACCACCCTGGACCAGTCAAATGTGTCTGGAAGAAGGGGACTCATAGCCACCCAGGGTGGCCATCACAGCCCACTTATGGGTAAGAAGTTTTCATTAGATGAAAGCTAGTGGGGTGTCAGGCAACACACTGAACCTGCCCGATAGATTTGTTAGACAGTGTCTCCACTTCTGAGGGTGCTTTCCATCTGGAAGAGAAACAAAAGCTACAACATTGCTGTAACATTCCTATTGCTGTGGGCTTTTCAGAAGGCGACTTCAGAGGACCTTTGTGGTTCTTTCATACTCTTTGATGACAATTTGCTCTAACTCAATAAAACAATGCCTCATATACATGGGCCTCAACTGTTTGGGAGTTATAGCAACAAACTCTTTGTATGTGTTATTATCTAGGCTTAAATTCCAGTAAATTATCCCAGCCCCCAAACTTCTTCAACCACACCATTCCTATGACTTAAGATGGCATCTCCATGATAAGGATTCTCAGCAGGATCAACTTTGCCCAACACACTCATCTGAATTCCCTCTCTGTCATCCATTTCCACATAAATATTCCATAATAATTTCATACTTCTTCAATGCCACTAAAGTTTATCTGGTCCCAATTAATTCCACCTGCCCTCTCGCCAGTTAAATGGCTCTTCCTCAATTATCTGCTGGCTCACACAACAAATTTGGCTATCTCTCCTCACTTTACCTCTTCTAGGCCTACATCCAATTGATCATTGCCATTCCTGTTGAATATTCCTTCAAAGGCACCTTGTAACTTTGCCTCCTTTGCTACTGCTAGGGTAAATTTTTTCATTTCCAAGGAGACAATGCTCTTTTGATGTAGGATTCCTCTCTATATACTGTGAATACTATTGGTTAATAAAAAACTGTCTTCAGTGGTGGTTGCACATGCCTTTAATGCCAGCACTCAGGAGGCACGCAGATCTCTGTGAATTTGAGGCCAGCCTGGTCTACAAGAGCTAGTTCCTACACAGGCACCAAAGCTACAGAGAAACATTGTCAAAAAAGAAAGAAAGAAAGAAAGAAAGAAAGAAAGAAAGAAAGAAAGAAAGAAAGAAGAAAAAAAGAAACTATCTTGAGCCTGTGCAGAGCAGAATAAAGCTAGGTGGAAAAAACAAAACTGAAGGCTGGGAGAAAGAAGGTAGAGTCAGAGAGATGCCATGTAGCTGCCACGAAGAACAGATGAGCTGGAACCTTGCCAGTAAGCCACAGCCACATTGTGATGCACAGATTAAAAGAAATGGGTTAAATTAAAATGAAGGTGCTAACCAATAAAAGCTAGAGCTAATAGGCCAAGCAGTGATTTAATTAATACAGTTTCTGTGTGGTTATTTCTGGAGTCTAGGTAGCCGGAAATGAACAATAGGTCTCGTACTAGATTCTTTGACACCTCTAGTCCCTTGTATGACAAAACTATTTCTTCTGACTACATTCTTGAAACTGCCCAAATCCTAAATTCCTTCTGTCCTCTTCCTACACATTCTTCAAGTCTCAGATAAGAGTCACTTCCTCAAGGAAGCAATTCTGAGGACAGAAAACCCTGTTATGTGCCTCAGTCCTCCCATTCTGGTCCTTTCCTCCATGCTGTTTGGGTTTATCTGTTCCTCTGTATTCCCACCTAAACAGTTTGCTGTGTCTGAGACTAGAAACACACCCACCTGTTTGGAGTCTGTTTTCCCAGGGCCAGCACAGGAACTGACTTACAGCAGGTCATCACTGAACATTTGTAAGCCAGAATGGTAGCACCCACCTGTTACCCAAGCACTGGGGATGCTGAAGGAGTAGAATCACAGTTTCAAAGTACGCATGGACTAAGTATCAGAATATCTCAAAAAAGACAAAACAGAAGCAACAAAGATTTGTATGCCTGTACTATAATTTTTCTCATACTCCACCCAAAGGAAAAGGTTATGATGTTGATTAAATTTCAAAGACAATTGGAAACAGTCAAAGACATGCATAATCCTGAACATGAAACAGTGAGTGATACACAAAAAAGTCACACTGAGTTGTATAAATCAATTTACATAAGCAAAGTAAAATGTTTTATTTAAATATGTTTCCTAACCTATATTTCTAAAGACAGTAGCATGGAATACCTTCCTCCCCACATATTGTACACTAAGTCATACTTTTGAAATTCAAATACTCCAATAAAGAATAACAAATAACCAAGAGTTAGAAAGAAAGTTACAAATTATAGTCATATGTCACAGTCCAAGCAAATAGCAGCCAAATTTCCCTGTATAAATTACAGTATTCTCTTATGATTTCACAAGATGTAATAAAAAGAAAATCAGCAAACAGAAAATTCATTTCTTCACCCAACTAATATAGTACATTGGAAAAAGAACTTGTGTTTAAACAGTTACAGATGAGTGAGTTTTTCTATAAATGCAATTTTAACAAAGCATAATGCCACTGAGATATTAAAACTAAATTTAAAATTTTGTGAATTAGGTTAACATCCTCAGTGCAAAATGATGTTAGTATCACATATTTTAAATAATGATACTCAGCTAGCAGCAATAAAACATTTTAAAAGAAGACAATGGGAAAATAAAGCTAGTCAACAGGATCTTTAAGGGAAGATTTATTTCAATATACTAAACCTATAACTCAATAATGAAGAATGTTCTATGGGAGTGACCCTCCTGTTGTTTGATGATTTTGTTGCCATAGTTATCACTGTTAATTACTAGCAAGTACAAAGTTGTGGCTTTGAGAATAAGGCACAAAGTGACACACTCAAGTTTTGGTGTCAGGCTTCTATCTTTTACTGTTGAGAACAAATCTAATATTCCGAGATAAAATTGTGTTTGTTTATAAAGTGACGATTATGTTTAATCCACTTTCACGGTGGAGAAGTCTGAGTAATGTGTTGATGGGGACCCATTTAAAAAGAAAATATGAAGAACCTAAACCTGCAGCCTAGGTTTCCATGAAGGAGAGGTGAGGAAATAAAATAGCAATGCCTTGGGTCAGCTGAGCAGATGAAGTGAGACTTTCTCTTGACTCCACCTTCCTTACATCAGGTCGCTGGCCCTGACACAACACAGTTCACCAGACACTGTCGCTTCTCGTTCTCCATCAAAATAAACTCTGAAGTGGCTCCTGCTTACAGGATCCTCACACGGGATGGTGTGGGTTTGCCGTTTGCATATAATTATGCACTGATCTCAAGTTTAAAAACGTAAAGTGTATTTTGCTTCAGTCTGATAAAGAAATTATAAATGTTCACATCATAGAAATAAGCTTGTTCTGGCAAGGCAGTTTGGGGATAGTACTTGGCATCTTTGGGCTGTATTAAGAAATAAGTTGAGCATCCATTCACAGCCACCCTTTAGGACACCATCTCTATTTGTATTGTAATTACACTTATAACTGCTTTGAGGATCCAGGCTGGTCTTTTTCACTTCATATTTAAAGGTCCATCTAAGATCTCTTTTGTACTTTATATTTTTTTCTTAAATCAAGGAAGACAACAATTCCAAAAGTAACATTTCCACAGACTGTACAACAACATGAAAAACTCTCAGGGTAAGTCCTTGTGAAATGTGCTGTGTGCGGTGGAGTCAGACCTCTTCCGTATCTCCCAGTGACTGTCAGAAGTGATATCTGTGTCTGTCAGGAACCTCTTTAAAGTCTTACATGGTTGGCTTGTCCTTGCTCTGCTCAGAGTCATTTAAAAAATACTTTGAGAGCCAGCCCTGAGAATTACAAATCATTTTTCAAAGGTATGTACAGCTCTGCAAATTACAATGAGTTTACAGGCGCAGTCTTATTCTGTGTAACCTAGAGATGAAAGAGTTATCAAGGACACCGATGCTCATTGCTGCATCGATGAAAACCTCATGAATTCTAAAATTGTGGCAATAATCTCTTTCATGGAAATAGATCTATGAGGTTTTCTAGCAGAAGCCACCTGATTTCCGCCTGGATGATGAGGCCTTATAAAATTCTATAAGGCTCCAACAACTACAGGGGCAGGGAGTGGAAGCAAAGACCCTCACCCCTCTGAGGAAATAGGACAGTCACTCTCTTGTAATTCAGCTCACTGAAAACTCAAAGTCACTAGCAAAATGCTTTGCTTTTCTCTCATTTAAAGTTGAGGACTCCTAAACACACACACACACACACACACACACACACACACACACACACAAATAGTACAAGGCACACTGAGATGTTACAGGATTCTTATTGGAACGGAACTAAAAGGGGATTCTTCTTTGAAACACACACACACTGAGAGAGAGAGAGAGAGAGAGAGAGAGAGAGAGAGAGAGAGAGAGAGAGAGAGAGAGAGAACCCCAGAATCCCAAACATCCAACACTAGAACCCTAAATTTTCAAAATGCAACCTGATAATTTCACATTTCCTCACCTCCTTATCTTTGATCCACCCTTTGACCAAACTGGTCTACTGTGTCTTCTGTTGCTGTGATAAACACCATGACCAAAATTAACTTGGGGAGGAAGATTTCATCTCTACCTCCACATCACAGTCCATCCTTGAGGGCAAACAAGGCAGGAACCTGGAGGCAGTGACTGATTTAGGGACCATAGAAGAATGCCCTCCATAGCCTGTTCATTCTACTTCATTATACATCCTATGACACATATACACACTCCCTTCGTTCGAAAATCACCCATATTATCAGGGCTACTTTCTGATAAGTACTCATTCCTAAGTCTCATTCCACAATGCCTTGCTTTTCAATAAATGCAGTCCCCCTTCATTTTGTACTGACCTGTTATACCATTAAAGAGAATTCCGGGCTAGTTAATTGTTTCCCAAAGCTAATTCTGGTAATGGAACTAGGAATATACCTTTTATTCTCTTTAGCAAGTCTTCCTCCAGGCTCTCCTTTCAAGACCCCTTACATACTCTCTCCGTGATGACAGAGATAAGCCATGGTCGTGAAAAGCCAGGAACCTAAGGCAACTGGTCTAACAGATCCTCCACTATCCTACCACCCTGTCCATACAAAGCAACAGGACTACTTCTTACTCACCACAAATTGCTTGCAGATCATATTTTAGGTCTATACCCCTTCATGATATTTTTTTTTTTTTTTTTTTTGGTTTTTCGAGACAGGGTTTCTCTGTGGCTTTGGAGCCTGTCCTGGAACTAGCTCTGTAGACCAGGCTGGTCTCGAACTCACAGAGACCTTCATGATATTTTTAATGATAGACTTTGATCTGTCTACTTGGTGATCTAAAAAAACATCTATAACTAATTAGGACAAACTAAGTTCTGTGTCCACTCCCTTAAATCTTTGCTGACTTTCAACTTATCACTGTATACAGAGGCACTATTTCCTCTGTGAAAACTCAGTATTTGAGCTGTAGAGGCCTCTTTAGTCTCTCTTCGCTCACCTATGCCCGAAGGAAACACTGATTAGATTTGCTCTTCTGACTTGAGACCCACATATTCACCCCCTACCGGCTTCTGTGTCAGGAAGCCTACACATAAATGTCTGTTGCCAGATTCTCCTAACCACACAAACCTATCACACAGAAATAATGATTACCTCCCCATCTGCAAATCTTCACCATGGTCTACAGATTCTTCAATATTGGTCCCTGTCTTGGGTTTCTATTGCTGTTAAAAAAAAAAAAAAAAAAAGACAGCATGAACAAAGGTAGTTTGGGGAGGAAGGGGTTTTTTTATCTTCATCATACACAACAGTACATCACTGAGGAAGTCAGGACAGGAGCTCAAGGAGGGAAAGAACTGAAGCAGAGGCCGTGGAAGAACGCTATGTACTGGCTTGCTCTACTTGGATTCTTCAGTCTCTTTGCTTATGTATCTCAAACCACCTGCCCAGGCATAGCTCCTCCCACATCCATCATTAATCAAGGAAAAATCCTACAGTACTACCTAGAGCCAGTCTGGATGGGGCATTTTCTCAATTGAGGACTCTTTTTACTGATAACTCTAGCTTGTGTCAAGGTGGGGGGGCACATAGGAAATTCCTCCATTTCAAACGGCCTCATTCCAATTGCCTTTCCATGCACTGGTTTGTGTGTGTGTGTGTGTGTGTGTGTGTGTGTGTGTGTGTGTGTTTTCTTTTCCCCTTTCATATCCATTAACTTGACATATTTTTCTGCCTTCTAGCTTTGAGTACTCTGTCTCTTGTCCTTGAGTGCTCTATAATACTCCAACTGACCAATACCAACTCAGCACCTTCCTCCAACCTCCATTAATAATATTCATTTTAATAAACGTTGTTATAAAAAAAACTTGTAAATAAAATAAATATCACACATCAAAATTAACCATACCCAAAAAGCCTATAAGAAATACCCTCTTCTATACAGTCAAAATAGCCATTAGGAAGCTGTGGCTCTTCACATTGGATTTTACACTTTCACTATTTAATATATTTTTTCACACTGTCCAACACCAAAATCAGAAGATCTATGACAGCATTATAAGCAGAAAGAACAATAGACTTTGTATCTTCCTTAATATCTCATATCCATACCCACATTCAGTCATTCCTTGTCCCATAATATCTGTCCTCTTTTATTCTCTTTTGCTCATGTTGTCCTGAAGCCACATTTACATTTGTTCACATCTATACCTTTGCTAACAGATAAACTTTTATAGGAGGGATAATATACAGTTTTGTTTCTTTCTGAAATTTTTGTGATCTCACTTCTTATTCCAGATTCTCCAAATCATATCTTCCTACTACCTATGAACAATTGTAGGTCCATCCATTTATCTTCAAGTTTTTTGTCAGCTGGATTCTGTTTTATATAGATTCCAAATTTTCATTATTCACTCATCTGTTGATGGACCACTAGGTTGATTCCAGTTCCTTGCTATTGTGAATAAAGCAGCTATAAACAGAAGTACACACATCTCTGATGTGGAAGTGTCATATGTCAATCTGTTGATTTCATTGGTTAAGCAATAAAGGAACTCCTTGGCCCTGATAGGTTAAAACATAGGTGGGAGGAGTAAACAGAATAGGATGCTGGGAGGAAGAGGAAGTGAGCTCAGACTAGACAGCTCTGCTCTCTGGAGCAGAGACGCAGGCTCTGCTCCCCCAGGCAGCCCCGACCCAGGATGGACGTAGGCTAGAATCTTCCCTGTAAGCGCATCTTGGGGTGCTTACACACATTATTAGAAATGGGCTAGTCCAGGTGCGAGAATTAGCCCAGAAGAGGCTAGATAGAAATGGGCCAAGCAGTGCTTAAATGAATACAGTTTGTGTGTTGTTATTTCGGGCATAAGCTAGCAGGCGGCTGGGGTGCTGGGGACGCTGCCCCACCGCTCTTATTTCAACACATCTCTGTAATAGGAAGTTCTCTGGGTTCCTCCCAAAAGTGAAATATCTGGGTTATGTGGTATTTTTATCTTTAAGTTTTTGAGAAATCTTCAAACTGATTACCACAATGTCTGCATTAATTTGTTCTCCTTTCAACAGTGAATACGACTTCCTTTCTCTTCACATTCTCTCCAACATCCTTTGTCAGACTTGGCGAAAGCCAATCTAATTGGAGTAAGGTGGTATCTCCATGTACTTTTAATCTACATTTCTCTGATGACTACAAGTATTGAACACTTTAAAATTTGAGATTATAATATTACAATATTTACCCCTTTCCTTCCATCCCTCAAACCCTCCCATGTTCCCTTTTCTCTCTTTCAGATTCATAGCTTCTTTTTCTTTATACTGTTACATATTTGTGTGCATGCATATATGTGTGTGCATGCTTTAATATACACAAACACACAAACATATATCATAAATACATACATATAACCTACTCATTCTTACAGTGTTACTTGCATGTACAGTTTCAGGGATGACCATTTGATGGTCTTGATTAAGCAAAAGGTATGCTCTTCCTTGTTCTCCTGCTCACAGAATCTCCTAGTTGCCTATAGTTCTTTATCTAGGGTTGAGGACTCTTGAATTTTACCCCCAGGGGGTCCTCTTTCCCCCTCAGCCTGTTTGTCATCAGTGTGAGAGAGCACAAACAGAGAAGGCCTCTGGGAAACAGGCTTAGGTGAATCAGTTAGACTTTATTCCAGAGTATAAAGAATATATAGGATTGAGGAGACTGGGAACAAATCCTATTTGCATTGAGGGGCACATTTCTATCACAAGGCTTTGTATGTGGCAGTAGGGTCCTATCAAAATGTCTACAGCACTTGTCTAATTACCATGTGGGTCATCAGGGGAAGAGCGTTTGCAGGGAACCATGTCAGGGTCATCCTACAGACAGGTCACACATCCTGGGCCTACAGACATCCTCCAGATAAGGTTGGGTAGAAAGCAGGAAACTAGTGCTGGAGGGGATGGAGTCCTCCATGTTGCTGAGCTTAGAGAAAGCTGGCAGGCTATGGTATGCTGCAATCTCTGATCAGCAGAGTCTTCCACCACCCTAATATTAGCCATTTCTATTTCTTATTTTGAAAACTGTCTATTCGGTTCATTTGCCCATTTATTGATTTACAGTTTTGTTTCTTTGGTGTTTAACTCTACTAATTTTTTTTTGTAAATTCTGGATATTCAACTCTTGTCTAAAGTGTAGCTGGTAAATATTTCTCTCCCATTCTGTGGAGTATCTGTTTGCTCTTCTAGGAACTCTAAAGATTAAGTCATTGTGCCCTGTACTTGTCATTTCTCATGTTTAATGTGATCTGTAAGTGAAAACTTATTTCTGAATAAACACATATTCAAGGCTGATGGGTAAAAGTGCCTGCCACCAAACCTAATGACCTGACTCTGATCACCAGAATCGACGTGATGGAAAGAGAACCAAGTCCTACAAGTTGTACTTAGACGGCCACATGTGAGTGCACACATACACACACACACACACACACACACACACGAACATGAGCACAAAATAAAAAAAAATATAATAAAAATTCATTACATTTTCCAAATTGGTCCTTAAAGTAAAAGAAATAGCATTCACAAAAAAGTGAAGGATGAGAAAGACAGTGGCCCATGTGTAACAATGAAGGGTTACTCAATGACTGAAACAGAGACATAGACTATGTAGTATAAAAGGACACTTGAGACACATACTGTAGAAAAACATTGTAAGCCATGGACTAGTATATATGCATTTTCAAGCTAACAATGTAAAAGTATTGAAAATTTAAGAAATGGCATACATAATGATTACTCTTCTTTGCTTTCTGCTGCTTTGATAAAACACTAACCAAAAGCAGCACAGGGGAGAAGGAACTTATTTAGCTTCTTCCTGGTTATAGTCCATCATGAGGAAAGCCAAAACAGAATGTCAAAGTGGAACTCCAGAGGCAGGAACTGAAGAAGACACCATGCGGGAAAGATTTAATGGCTATAGCCACTTCCCCTGACTTGGTCAATTACTTTTCTTCCCACATTTTTCCCAACTTCTTTACTTCTATAGCCTAGGCTTGCCTGCCTACAGACAGCACTGACCACAGTGGGCGGGACTCTCTTCTATTACTTAGCAATTAAGAAAATACTCTCTAGACACTCCGACATGTCAATCTGAAAGAGGCAATCCCTCAGTTAAGGTCCCCTCTTCTCAGGTGACTCTAGTTTTTGTCAAATTGACATCTAGCCAATACAATGATCAAACTTGCTTTGCTTGGTTTTTTTTTGTTTGTTTGTTTTGTTTTTTGTTGTTGTTGTTGTTGTTGTTGTTTTGAGAGATCACTTTAGGTAAGGGGTAGAAAGTGAGTCGCAGAAGGACAAGATCTGGAGGCTCCTTCAGATATGTTGAGCAGAAGCATGTCTGTGAAGGTAGGAAAAGGTGGACAATGAACAGATATAGTCTGTAAGTAAAGCTCATAAGCTTCACCTTCCAACTAGCGGTGGTATTAAGGATGGATATCGATCATAAATGCCTTCTTTGAGAACACTGGTGGAGATGAGTCTCCTGATTACGAGCAACAGAATGGAAGAGGATCACATGGAATCTACTGATGATTTGGGGGTTGAACAGGTTGAATTTTGTAATCTTTTAGAGAGGCCACCAACATATTATTCTTTATATGCAAATTTGGAAATTTCAACATATCTTAAAGGGGTGAAGTGTTGATGGCACCTAGAGATTAAAAAGGTCGTTAACCAACCAGACAGCTAGGAAGTTTTCCTTGACATACACACTTCTTTCTGTTGTTATGATAGCCTTTTAAAGACGTCAGAATTTTACTTAAAGTGTATACTTTCCATTAAATCCTTCCAAGCTCTAGATTGTCTTTGTCCTATTATTTTACTAATGCTCCTTGCCCTTAAAACACTGTCATTGGTGATATGTGTGTATACACAGTGTTCACAGGGGTATTCTTGTCCTGATAGCGCATTGTAAATTCCCAAAGCACGGGCATCATGTTTCCTCTCTCATTAAACATGCATATTATTCATTCAGTGGATATACTTGGTCAGCACCATCTATATTTATCGGTAACAAATACCTAGTTAGAGTTTTATAAATTTTGAGTTTTCTAAAGTCACTGAGCAGTTTTAGTAATTTATGCAAATATTTCTGTTTTGCCCAAGCTATGCGTGTAACTGAAGAAGATATAATCATATCATTCTGTCCAAATAGAAGGCTAGAATTATAGCTAGCAAACATACTGACCAAAGAGAAATATGAAGGAAAAGCTGCTATCAAGAGCCTAAGGCCAACTAAGATTTTTCGAGTATCATTTGCAATTCTAGCCGGTCAAGGTCTTTGAGCCTGCGCAAGTAGGCCTGCACAGACAGATCTTCTGTCTAAAAGTGGAGCCTAGGCAGTTTGGATGCTCATTTTACTAGACCTGGATGGAGGTGGGTGGTCCTTGGACTTCCCACAGGGCAGGGAACCCTGACTGCTTTTTGGGCTGACGAGGAAGGGGGGCTTGATTGGAGGAGGGGGAGGGAAATGGGAGACGGTGGCAGGGAAGAGACAGAATCTTTAATAAATAAATAAATAAATAAATAAATAAATAAATAAATAAATAAAATAATGTCAAGCATGTTCAAGCCCACTAGTTGCTTGGCTGGTAGAGAAGGCTCAGAACTTCAGATGGCAGTCTCTCAGGACAGTCTTCCTCTGGAATCATTGAGCCCCAGTTTATGATCTCAGGCCTCCTCTGAGCTCCATGATGGGAGCAAGCAGTAGGAATAAAAAAGAGACCAAAAAGTTCTTGGTGAGCCGGGCGGTGGTGGCGCATGCCTTTAATCCCAGCACTCGGGAGACAGAGGCAGGCAGATCTCTGTGAGTTCGAGACCATCCTGGTCTACAAGAGCTAGTTCCAGGACAGGCTCCAAAGCCACAGAAAAACCCTGTCTCGAAAAAACCAAAAAAAAAAAAAAAAAGTTCTTGGTGAGATTTTTATAACACCATTCATTGAGTCAGTTAATTACCCTTCCTTTCTGATTGGCTCTTAAGAGTTTGAAAAAAAATCCTTGCTGAATGCTTCAAAGCATTATATAAATATGAACTGAGCACAGGAATCCGTGTTAGGTAGATCATACCGTGTTTCAGCCCCTTTAAAACACAGAACCACAGCTCTCTGGTTATACATAAGACCTACCCAATAAGAGGGAAAACATGTCTGCTGCTGGAAACCTATCTAACTACTCAGTGCCAGTGAAGTCATAGTTATTAGAGGAGACTCGACAACCGCTAATTTACTAAACCACCATAATCCCTAACAACAACCTATGAACATCTGTCCTTATGCCCACAGATGAGTGTGATCTTCACCCGCCATCAAGGAAACTTCTTTTCTGAAACAAACAGAGACCACTCCAGAAAACCACAACCAATCAAAATCCAGAGTTCTAAAGCCCAGTTCCAGTAGATACATCTATCAAACACTCCCACGCCAAATACTTAGGAAACACTGCAGACGAGAGGGGGGAAGGATCGTAAGAACCAGAAAACTGCAGAGTTTCTTGTGAGATTGTATCTGCCAGTAACATCAGAAGCTACACCATAAATTCTCAGCAACATCACTGCCCAAACATGAGCTAAACAGGGACAACGGAAAGGCCACGAAGCCTCAGCGCTAAAGAACTGTAGGCCACTGAGGAAAACCGGGAGCAGGAGAGTCAGTCTCCCCTAGGGAAGAGCAGATCTATTGGCTGTCCAGTGCCAAATGGTCAGCCCTAAAAATATACATAAAGTAACATTATATAGACCAAACTATATATATTTAGGAATATAATATAGTATATACTAATTATTTTTGTATGCATATGTGTATGTACATATATATGTATACTAATTATTTTGCAAAAAATGAGGATATGAATTTGAAGTACATCAAATTCATATAAGGGCATATAAGGGAAGGTTCAGAGGAAGAAAAGGGAAGAGAGAAATAATTAAATTTTAATTTCCAAAAAAAAATAGATAAATCTCTTTTTGTTTCAGTTTTTTCCAGACAGAGTTTCCCTGTGTAACAACCCTTGCAGTCCTCGAACTTGATTTGTAGACCAGGCTGACCTCAATCTCACAGAGATCCCCTGCCTCTGCCTCCCAAGTGCTAGAATTAAAAGTGTCCACCGCCACACCCAGCAATAAATGATTGTTTTAAAAGCATATTTTTACAGCATAATGCTATAGATTAAATTCAAAATCAAAGAAATGGGCTAACCTCTTCAATTCGCATAGCTAGTAGATGAGAAGTTGAACATGGGTCAATTTTATTTTCTCTGAGTAAGATAACCACGCTAACAAAATAAGCATATTGTCCCACCCCATTGGCAAATCATATGGAATAAGAGCGTGTCAATGGTTGGAATCTTCAAATGATACTCACACTGCCGTATTGGAGCTACAAAGCCTTCACCCATGTAACCACCTATTCCATAAGTAAGTCTGTTTCAGCATTCAACATTACAAAATAGGCACGATTTCTCAAAATTCCTTTCCTCCCCCAAAATGATATCCCATAAATACATGTATGTGAAGCCAATGAACTGAATAAATTCTACAGTCAGACAAGATGGGCACACACTGAATTCCTAGTGTGCCTTGAGCTGGAAATGTCTGCCACAGGCTCATATTTTCAGTTCTTGTTCCCTTCCTGTCACTTCCAGAGTATGTGGAATCTCCAGGAGTTCCACAACCACCTGTTGGCATGAGTCACTAGGGGCAGACCTACTGCCACAGACTGAGCTGCTCTGATTAGTCCTTCCCCACGGTGATAGAAGTCCTCTGAAGCCATGAGATAAAGGAGACCCTTCCTCGCTTCTGCTAAATTATCTTGAGACAAGAAAAGTAAATAATAGTATATCAGTTCTCCATTTTTTTCCTGTTTCCTATGGGTCGTAGCTAAAGGTTTGGGGTCAATCTTATATGAACAGACAGTAAGCAATTTTGTTTTGAGATGAATTCTAACATTAAAGGAAAGGCTTGAGAGTCACTGCCCCTGACCAGCTCCACTACCTGTGGGTCATTCCCAGCTATTCCTTTGAAACAAAAGATTTCCTGAGAGAAACAACTATATTAAGTTCCTAACCAATGAATAGGAGTTAATAGGTAATCCCAGTTACCTATGGATTACCACACCTTGGTTCACCTTAAGGTATGCAGTGACTTAAGGATATGCAGTAATTAAAAAGTTCCACAATAAAATGCTGATTACTTCTACCTACAAGTACTGTGGGAAATGCAGGGTGCTAAATCTCCATATTCAGCTTACTCATTTGCACAATTAGTAAAATCCTGTAAGGATTAAGAGTAATAGCACTTATTTTACTATAGTTTATGTCTAAACCTATTTGCTTTTGCACATTGAAAATTAACATTTTTATTTTATTATTAAGTGTGCATATATGCACATATTGGTGTGTATGTCTGTATGTGTGTGTGTGTGTCTGGGCATGCCATAGTGTACATGTGGAGATAAAAGGACAACTTTTTGGAATCAGTTCTTTCTTTCAACTTTACTGAGTTCGGGTCTCCCTTGGTGCTTCTGCCACTCTGCATATTCCAAGCAATTTGGCCTAAAAACTTCTGAATGAATTATTCCCTCCCACCTTGCCAAGAGGGTGCTGGGATCACAGACATGAACCATGGTATCTGGTGTTTTTCTGGGTTCTGGGGACTAAACTCATGTCGTCAACTTGGGATGATGGAGCTTTTACCCATTGTACCAGCTCACCAGCCTAGCACTCATTTCTCAAAATCGCGTTCTTTTAACTAATGCTGGAGACTGAATGCAGGCCTTCCTTGTGCATTCATGATAGGCCTCTGCCACTGAGCTCCCAGTACTTAAAATAAGTGCAGATAACTGATGCACTTATTTTAAAGGAAAACACCCACAGAAAATTAACATCACTAATATCCAAGGATAGAGACCATTATAAACATCTTTATCTTGGCTAATAGGTAACACTGATTGTTGACAATGCTTTACATTATTAAATACTGGGGTGTGCTCTTTGTATTATAATACATTGGGGTGTGTTCTGAGTTCTTAAGTCAGGATGAATGGGAAGTTTACCACCAAAATGCTAACCAACCAAAGTGTAGAAAGTTTTTAATACCAATAATACTTCGCATATCAATTGCTCGGGGTTAATGTAACAATGGCCATCCTTCCCTTGCTTCTTCTACCTTCCAGCTACAGTAGGCATACACAGAAGCTGTTAGCGCAATCCCTGTCTCCATTTTCACACAGCTGTGTCTTTTGTCTATCTTCTTGTATCTCTTATAAGGATATTTTTCAGATTTAATATAGGTTGACTTCACTTTGAAAATCTTCATTATACCTGCAAAGACTCCTTTTAGCAAATATAAGACATTTACAGGATCTGGGAATTAAGTTATGGCTATCTCTTCTTTATAGACTGTCACTATCAATGCCATTACTACTTTAAAATGTTCATATAATTGTATAATTTCAATAATAAATAAAGGAAGAGCACTGGAGTTCATCTATGTTCAGCCTTTCATCTATTACGTATTGATCCAATACCCTGTTTGTGCAAATTATGTGTCAGTTAGGCAATGAATACGCTATGGCAACCCAAGCAGCCATGGAATTTAGAGGCCAGTCTGAGAGACTCTCAATAAACAAATACATTTTTGCATACTATGTACTGTGACCACTCATGAAAAGTAAAAGCAAGGTATTATGAAAAGGATATCTCTAGTCAGTACTCAGAATGACTGCTCTAAGTGGGAAATGTATATGAATATCTATACTGTACAAAGGGAGCATACACTTGAAGGACAAGGGCTGCAAGACAGCAAACAGAACAACTCATGAAAAGGCTTTGAAGCAGTAGTGAGTTAGGCCCATAATATTGGTGGAGAATGAGTGAGTTCAGAAAAAAAAATAAAATAAAAGGCAGATATGCATTTAACAGTGGATAGGAACAAAAACATTCTTGTCATTTGTTATGATAAAAAACAGTTTTTATTCATAGGGACACTGGAAATTTGGAAGACTTTTACACTAGAAATGTAAATTTTAGACTGCTTTGGTTTCAGACTAAGAGGCAATTAGAAGGCGTAAGAGCAGGAAGTGTGGTTGGAAAAGAGTGTTGGCCATAACTAAGGGTGAATTGGGAAAGTCTTTGCAAAGAAACACAAGTCTTGGTGAAGGATTTGCCCTAACGGTGGGAGAAAAGAATGCTATGGAGTTTAGCTTCAATAGCGAAAAGAATGCCAGAAACGCATAAAGAGATGAGAGAAGATGCAAACAGCATTAGATAGGATTGATAGTGGAGAGTTGTTCAATTGGTACTTTTACACATACATTTAGTATGATGGCTTCTTTTGCTTGTCTGGGACAGTGTAAGATTGGATAAAGGCTGTTTGGCCAAAATTTTCCCAGGGACTGTACCTTGAGGCCTGTAGGACAGATAAAAGCCTGGCTCGAGTTTGAAGAATTGTCTTAAAGCTACTGAGGCGATGAGACAGTAAAATCTAGGTAGATGCGCCTCCAGCCAGAGGGAAGTTTAGCTGTCTTTCATTGGCTGAAGGTACCCCCACATCACATGATGTCACATAACATATATAAGCTGATGCTCGCAGTAATAAACTGAGTTCCTGCTTTGACTTGACTCTGTATTGCATCTGATTGTCCTGCATCATGGGGCTGCAGAATGGGCAGAGAGTGTGCTTACCTTTCCCTGAAGAAAAAGGCTAAGGAGGCCGGGCAAAAGGCAGCATCAAGATAGGATACCATATCAGACTAAATGTCATTTATAAGTATTTTAAAATGAGTTTGAGATAAACTCTGAATAAGGCAAATTACCCTCATCTAACCAATGAGAGAATTTAAGGGCTTGCTACAGATAGAACTCTGTGTCCTCCAAACTGCCCTAGATTCAAGACTGGGTGTTGAAAGAAACATCTGTCCTTCTCAGTGTCTTGTAAACTTCAGACTTACAATCATGGGATTGGAGGAAGAAAGGGAGAAAGAAAGAGAAAAAGAAAGAGAATACAGTATATATGAGTAGTTTCTATTCTATTAATCTATTGGTTCTGCTTTTCTAGAGTATCATGACAAATATATTTATTAATGATATAATATTATCAAATATTTTTGTAGAGAAGCATATAAGGAGACTTATGGAAAGCATTCCACATCTTAAATTTTTAGTAGCTTTGTGACTGGGATGCCTGTGAGGTACACACGTGGAAATTAAAGTAGGGAACTGGTTGTGCAACTCAGGGACTCTGAAAACAGGTCTGAGCCAGGGCTGGGTAGTTGTGCACTGTCAGCATATAAATGCATGTGAAAGCCATGAGACTGGATAAAACATCGAGACAATGAGAAAGTTCCAGAAGTTACAATTGTGCCGCATGCATCATTTCATTTAAAGATTACAGTACTTCTATAAAACAAACATTATCATCTCCAACTTATAGATGAGAGGGTGAGACTCATAAAGATTTTGCCTGAAGCCACCCAGGTAAAATGGAAACCTAAGAATGATTGAATCTAAACCTCTCTTTCCCACGCACTCAGCCACGTTCTTTTCGAGTGATGGGGATTGAACCATAGCCTCGTACATGGTAGGAACACATTTAATCACTGTGCTTCGTCTTAGCAAAAGCTGTTATCTGACATGACAATGCTTTTGTTGTTGTTGTTGTTGTTTTACTTATTCACCTTTACATCCAGATCAAGTTTCATCAGGAATTTAAAACCCATCTTTAATTTTAGAACTAAAAGGTTTGACAAATTACTAAGCAAAACTTGGGTAGAATCTAATTTTTTACACTCAAACACCCTAAGTACTTCAATGCCAAAAAGGAATTCTACTTTTAAAGCCTTCCCTAAGGGGCAGGAGGGCAGGAACAGACATGAAAGAAAAGGTGCTCTGCACAGAAAACGTCATTGTAAAATTGTTCATAATCTTCAAAGCCTTGAAGAATGTAAAAATCCAAAAGTATCTGAATAGTTAAATTATTAAACGTTCACCCTGCATCTTCATGTAGGCAGTGAAAAATCAGAAACAACTTAAAGCATTGGATACAGACTTGAATATAATATGTGAGAAAATACAGATACTTAGAAACATGCTATAAAAGTATACATTTACGTATGTGCGTGTAAAGACTTACTTACAGAAGACATACCAGATGTTCACAGTGCTTGTGTCTATGGTATAGCATTAGGAATAACTATATTTTTATATAACTATTATCCAAATTTTCATATATTCATATATATACATGTATATATTATTTTCAGTTTGCACACAGAATAGGAACTTTTGTCCTTTTTTTTAATAAGCACCAAGTTTCAAAATCCAGGAGCAAAACTGGTAAAGCTTCTACTCCCTAGCAAATTAAGCCATTTAATGTTAGCTCCAGCTATAGCTTGAGTTTATATTTTTATTAAAAAAATTTAATGAGTATAAAAATACTTACTGCTCTCCTAGAGAGTTTTAAGAATTAATGCTTTTACTGTGCTTTGGGATCATCGGATAAAAGGTGCTACATAAATGTGATACATTATTATTAAGTATTATTAAAGTAAACTGAAGGCAAGGCAGGCAATAAAATTGTCCCTGTGGCAACAGCTGAGGTCTGTGTACAGTTCTATAGTGCTTAGATCATATTTAACTGTGAAAGTACCAATATACATGAAAGCAGTTCTAGTGACCTGGGAATCAACAAAGAATATATTCGATATAGCATTCAGTTTTTAATTACATTTCATATTTCATAGAAGTTACTGAAATTGTATACTATTATTATTATTTCCTAGGTGCCAAAGTTACAAAAATATTAAAGTATATGTTTTCATTGAAGACACAAGAAAAAGTTCTTTGGGCTACGGTCCTCTTAAGGATACACTGAAAGAGACTAAATTTGAAAATCTCAAGCCATCGTTAGCGTCCCAGGTCTACAGTCCTATTTTGATCAGTTCCTACATGGTCTCCTCAGTAGTGAGTAACAGAGGACATCTGCCCGTCTGCTTCCTATGCTTTTGAGTCATCAGAACCAAGAGATTAGCTAGTGACATGTAAGTCTGGAGAAAGGCCAGGCGTCCAAACAGAGAGAGAACAAGGAAGAGGGAAAAGCGTCGTGAAGGGGAGATATGGAGAGTCCAGATGTGGAGGTTCAACGGCAAGCTCAGCACAGCTGGAGAAGTGGAAGATTTCTCTGCTGGCTTTTTGAAAACCTAACTACCCCAGAGATTCCATGGTGTACTCTATGAGAGTGGTTGCCGAAATCTGAACTCATTGTATTTGTTGGCCAGACACTTCTCCTTGAATATTATTATCTGTGGCCCATGGGAGGCCCCTTCGGGTCACAAAGGAGTGTAATTGACTGAAGAACAGAGGAGTTAAGCACAGTTACTCTTCCCAGTTCTAGAAATGCAGCTTAGTGTTTGAGTAACTTGCTTGGTGTTCATGAGGGCCTGAGTTTAACCCCTAGTGCCCCCCCCCCCACGCACACATGTGCACACAGGTAAACATCCTCTCCTTTTCATTGCACGACTTAAAGGATTAATAAACCCATATTTAAAAGACAAACTCTGATATCAGTTTATAAAATCTTATTTTCTGGATTGGATTAATTGCTAAAATCAACCAACACTGACTGGGTCAGTATGGTCGACCATACAGCTAAATGACTAGTTTTCACATTTATGTAACTTGTCCTTTTATTAAAAAAAAAAAAAGTCCACCATATATATTTCCTTCAATTTTTTAAAACAATCATTTCACTAGAAATTAAGTTTTTAAAAAGTTAGCAAAGCATCATCAATTATAAATAAGCCATAAAATGATCTCAAACAGCAGCAAATAGAGTGGCTTCCAACGCTGGGGTGAAGGCAGACCCTCAGAATGCCCCTATGTATGACTACCATCTAAGCCTTTTATTCAGAAGCAAATTCCAAGATCCACATTCCCAAGAAGATTCTGACTCAGGTCTGATTCAGAACTGATTCAGTTACCTGGCAGGAGAATACAGGGCAGAAAATCCAAACAAGGCTGTATGTGTTATTTGGGGTAATTTTATATACATAATATACAAAAAAAATGGCAAGTTCCAACCAGTCCTTAAATTCACATGCACAACTTCAGAGCATACAAAATTGCTATGCAAAGTTTGGCTTGCCCATTCTTAAAAATAGCTGTTTTTTTTTTATTTTTTTTCACTGCAAAGGCCAGTGTTCATGTGAACCGTTTTATAGCATATTTTTATTATAGTAGATTATTGGCATGGTGTTGAATATTAAAACTGAGCTGATGGGGAGAAAGTAGCAATTTACATTAGAAAAGTTGAAACTCGTTCTCCCTTGGCTCATTAACATTTGCAGACTGGTTTTGCCTCTACGGATAAAGAAAAATGGAAATTCGTGTAATTATTCTGTGGATTTGTGTACTTGACCCTTACATGTGAAAAAGAAAACCAGATTTCTCACAATAGCAATTTTTTTTCATTCAAATTGTCTGGGTAATTTCCTGTATTCTCGAGTTTATATAATCTAAGTAAAAACAACTGTCTCCATTATCCACTAACTAAAATTTTGTGTTTAAAAAAAAATAGTACCAGAATCATAGTTTTTCTGAAATTTTGGCTACAATTTATGTAGATGAAAATGAAAGTTGTTTCTAAGGATTTTAATACTGAGGTCTTAAAGCATTTGATAACTACACTTACAGGATAAGACTATATCGCTGGGGATGGTAAGATAGCTCAGCAGATGACCAGCTGGCAAGCCGGAAAACCTGAGTTTGATCCCCAAAGCACACACAGTGGAAGCAGAGAACTGACTTCTGAAAATTCACTTATGATGCGCACCATAGTACATGCATGCACATGTATACACACATGATAGATGATAGATGATAGATAGATAGATAGATAGATAGATAGATAGATAGATAGATANACACATGATAGATGATAGATGATAGATAGATAGAATAGATAATGGATGGATAGATAGATAGATAGATAGATAGATAGATAGATAGATAGATAGATGATAGATAATAGATAGATATAGAAGATGATAGATAGATGATTGATAGATAGATAGATAGATAGATAGATAGATAGATAGATAGATAGATAGATAGATAGATGCATTTCAGAAGTTTTAACAATTACATAGCTACCTTTCTTAAATGAATTCAGAAATTCAGAAGTCTGGACATATCTCAACTGGATACTGAGCCCCAAATGTGGTCTTATTCATCATTTTATTCCAACCATAAACACATACTTTTTTACTAAGTTAGTTTTCTCATACATCAAAGTTAAAGAGCATGTGCTGTTTATGAGAATTAAGTCAATTTCCCTTTCTTTGTGCAAAGGTATGTCAACGCGGTTCCTGAGTAAATGATGGTAAATATTAAATGGTAAAGTGTGACATAAAGTGTTTCTAGTCACCAAAGAAAATTGGAGCAAAGCCATTTTGTCATTTTGTTTTTGTTAAATAGGCAACCCGGGTCAAGCTCAAAACAATTCTTAATCAAAAGCATAGCATTAAATTCTCAGAGACATGAGTCAAATCTATAAAAGAGTAAGCTCTCAGGGGCTGATTCACAGAAACGCCTGAGTTCAATTTCTTACTGACTTAGCCTACACAAAAAACGCCTACAAGATTTTTGACTACCCCACCCCTTTCTTCTCAGGTAAGACACTGACTAAAGCGAAGGAAGTCCAAAGCAGTTTCTCTATCCATTCATGGTAATCACAGCACACAGAGGGGACTCCCACATCACAAAGACAACACTAGCACCCAATAAGGGAAGCACAAGTCCGGTGGTGGGTAAGATCAGAAAGAAAAAACATGAGCTCCAGATACTGTGAAGCTGTCAGAACCAAACCAGTATCTGTCCTGAGCAAAGACCCTGGCGAGAGTTGTCCTTTTCCGTCCTCTCTCCTGTACCTTCACGTTCTGTCCGTTCCTTACCCGACTTAACCATGGCTGTTCCTACTCCCTTTTCCCCTCACACCACCCTGCTCTATCCTTCTTCCTTTGCAACCCCACCCCTCAGCCCTTCCGAGTTTCTGGACTTCGGTGCGTGCCCCAATTTAAATACACATATCCAAAGTTTTAAATGTGGTGTTTGTCCTTCTAGGACTGGGCTACCTCCGTAGGAATGCTCATTTGCCTGCAAATGTCATCTTTCGGTTTTGCTTCGTGGCTGAAAAACATCCCGTTGTGTATAAGTACCCCGTTTTCATTATCCATCATCTTTTGATGGGTAGCTAGGCTGTTTTCTGGGTGTTGTGGATAAAGCAGCAATTGACGTGGATGAACAGGTATCTCTGCAGTAGGAGACAGAATCCTCTGAGAGGATGCCAGGAGAGATGCAGCTGAACAATTTTTTTTTACTACTAAAACATTTTTATTTCAAAAGTGAAATGAAGGTTTCTGAGTTTTTTCATTTACTGAAAGTAGATTTTCATACAATATATTCTGATTACTGTTTTCTCTATCTTTACTCCTCCCAGTTCCTCTCTACCTTCCCTCCGATCCAGATCCAGTCTCTCTCTGTCTCGCCTTAGGTCTATTCCCTATTTTCTCTTTAAATCAATTTCTAGCTTTTGGGGAAACTCAGCAGTAATTTCCACGGTGATTGTACCAGTTTTTACTCCCACCTACAATGAGTAAGTGCATCCTTTTCTACAAGTCAAAGCCATGGCAGCCTTTGTTGGGAGGATAGGTTTGTTTGTTTGTTGGTTGGTTTGTTTGTTTGTTTTTCTTAGCCATTCTGGCTAAAGTAAGAGGAAATCTCAAAATTTTTAATCTGCATTTCCCTGGTAGCTAAGGATGTTGAACATTTAAAAGAAATTATTTCTTTGTTCATTTATTTCTTCTTTGGAGAATTTTCGGCTTACTTCCCTGCCCTAATTTTTAATTGAGTCATATCCAGCATATATCCAGTTATCTAAAAGAAACTAATTCTAGTCCTTATAAAAATAAACAAGAGAATAAATAAAAGTGTGAATACTTAGAGGGTAAGGCAAGAAAGTACGACAAAAATCAGTATGGGAACTTGGGGGATTTTCCGAAACAGGTACTCAGAGTGTGTCTTCATCATCTGAATTCAAATGGCGTAACTCCCCAATGCAGCAGACGCCTGGATTAACTAGAGTACTGAAATATAGAGCAAAACAAAGAACACAATTATTTGCTATTTAATTTTCTTGCATTCCCTTGTCAATTACCTTCTGCTACAATAAATATTTTAAAACTTCAAAAATAGCTTGCACCCCAAATTGTTCAAATTGAAAGATAACTGACTATATTATGCAATGTTTCAAATTAAAAGCAACAAAAAAAATTATTTTTCCCACTGAGAAATAATGTTCGGGCCTTCATTAAAATCGCGCTCTGTCATATGTTAACAACCTTCATCTCCAATTCAGGCACAAAATGACAGATTAAAACAAAAGAGAGAGAGTATTTATAACTTAATGTTCAGTCCAAACCGAGGTAGTCATGCCCACAGCCTAAAAAGACAAGGAAATCCGTGGGACAGGCTTGGTGACCTCTGTGCCCGGTTCTCTGCTGAGAACCAGACAGGTGTGTGTGGGAGTTTTCTGCCCACACAATGGTGGAGACTGATCCCATATGGGAGTGGCGGCTGAAGCTGCCTCTGAGCTTGGAGTGAGAAGATCCCTTGCTGTGAAAGGAAATTGCAGAGAGAACGAGAATGCAAATATCCTTGAATGTGGGCTCCCCTGAAGCTACCCGTCTTTGTTAAACCTGTTCTTGCCCTCAAGTTACCCTGGAGACAGAGACCCAAGGTGAAAATCTATGGTGAGGTTTTTTTTTTTTTTTTTTTTTTTTTAACTTAGGGAAAGAGCCTCATAAGGAAACTGGACAGATCCATCTATAGAGTCACTGCGTGAGGACAGGTACGTCCACAGAGAAATGGGTAAATCACCACTCCACCTGAGTCTGTGCACTGCAGTGATACGCGGGACAAAAACGTGTGCCCAAAATGAAGCCCGAGAAATAGCCAGCTGATATTCACTCAGTATCAAATGGAAATAACAGAGTAGGCTCGCAATGATTTTAAGATAAGAGTAGTTTAGAATCCTCACAGCCGATAATAAAAAAAATTATGACTAGAATAAATGGACATGAAAAAAAATAAAACTTTCTAGAGATGTGGTTGAAAAGGAACTTTAGGTATTAAAATAAATTCAACAAATTAAGTATACTCTGAAATGGGGGGGGGGACCCAAAGCATTATAAAACGTTTATAATACGTTGCTGAGGAATTTCCTAAGAATATGGCAAAGAAAGAAAATAGCAGTTAACAGCTGTGGCATCAAGGGACGAGCTTAAAAAGCCTCTGGGAGAGACAGGGTGTTGCCACGTGCCTGTAATTCCAGTACACAGGAGGTGGAGGCAGGAGAATTGTTTGAGCCAGCTTTAGCAAAGGAGCAAGATTCTACCTGGGGGAAGGTGGGGTGATAAGAAATACATGGATAAGTATAAGTCCATGAAAAGTCATACATGGACTCAAGGGTTGGCACCCCAGCAATCCCAGTAATGTTAGCAAGAAACAGCCAATTGTGATGGGCGCCATCTGCCGTTATCTCAGTCCTTGTGCTGCTGGGGTCTAGGGCGTGAGTGAATCTCCGTTAACAGCAGAGCTAAGGTCAGGAATAGGTACCGATGTCTACTGCCAACGACTCTCTGGAGTATATAGGAAACTTACGTGGGTGAACTAAAGTGGCTATCGCTAGAACTGTGTCGCTCGGGGCCTAGCATGACTCTTTTCTCTCACAGATGCCACGGAGGCCTTGAAGGACGGGCAAACACGGGCATCCTTAATGATTGACCTAAAGAGACAAAATGGACTTCGTTGCTAGGCAGTCATAAACAAGTACACAGACTTAATGTCTCAAGAAACAGAATTTCCTGACGTACAGGAGGTGTCATCAGCACTTGGCTTCACTTTGAGGCCTCTCTCTTTGACTGGCGAGTGGCCACGCATGCCCTCTCTTTTCGCAGGTTCTTCTTTTGTACAGTCTGGGTGTCAGGAACTTGAAAGATGGTCTCCACGATGACTTTGTCAATTACACCTTTAAAGATTTTTTTTCCCCCAAATGCAGTTACACTCTATGGCTGAGAACAGTTACAGGGGTTCCACATAGTCATTTGGCAGGGACCCCCATAATGCCAGATTATTTTCTCTAATGTCAGAACCACCCAGGACTAGCTTGCAGAAATGTTCTGGTATCTGCAAAGCAAGACAACACCAAGGGGCAGGTAAGAGTGGAGCAAGGGCCGCAGAAACTCAGCAACCATAGAGTCCTGGCAGCAAGGGTGTACAATGCATCTCCCCAAATACTCTGCTCCATGGAGTGGTGTAACCTAATTTTAAGGAAACCTGGAAAGAAAGCTCTTATGGAAAGATTGAACTTCCTGTTAATTGGAACAAATGAAGGCTCAAAATCAACCCCAAATGAAAATTACTTTTCTTAGCTCAAGATGGAAAATGACGTAAGACAGTCATCATCTGAGAAGTCTGTTGTCTGAGGTTTTCTGTGCTGCCTGGTTTCTGTCCTCCCACCACGTCCCACAGCCATTTAGCACCATAGAAATCACACAGAGGTCTATATTAATGATAAACTGATTGACCCATTAGTTCAGGCTTTTTATTAACTCTTATAACTAATATTAACCCATATTCTTATTTATGTTTGCCACATGGCTCAGTACCTTTTTCAGCAGGGCAATCACATCTTCCTTCTTCTGTGATTGGAAAAGGACTGGGGAGGAATGGGCTTCCTCCTTCCCAGAATTCTCCTGTTCTCATTGACCCGCCTCTACTTCCTCTCTGGTTGTACTGCCTATACTTCCTGCCTGGCTACTGGCCAATCAGCATTTTTTCTAAAACATACTTGACAGAATATAGACAACTGTCCTGCACCAGAAGTCACATAATCTTTACTGTAAAAGGAGAAAAATAGTATGTAGTAAAGAAGCAAAGAGGGTAGGTAACCAAGATTACAGCTTAAGAAGGACCGGAGAGAACACTTAGCAGTTAAAGGCAGATACTGCGCTCATAAGGGGCCTAGATTGGGTTCTCACAAACCTCTGTAACTCCAGTTCTGGTTGACCTGAGGCCCTTGTCTGGTCTTCATGGACATCAGGTGTACACAAGCATCATGCAGGTCAAATGCCTATATGTGTGCCAAAACTAATGGGAGATGGATGGATGAATGGATGGTTGGATGGATGGATGATGGATGGATAATGGATGGAAAGATAAATAGATAAATGGATGGATGAGTAGATAGATAGATAGATAGATAGATAGATAGATAGATAGAGATGGCTCTGTGCTTATCAAACACAGTTAACAACCTTTCTCCAAAGCTTCTGTTTATGTCAGAAGGATCCCTGCTAACCTGCTATGTGAGCAGAATGTTAAAATCAAATATTTGTTTTAGTACAAACTGATGTCATATTTTTAAATCCCATATAATATAAGATATTAAAAATAAATGAAGCAAACAGAACATGGAAAAATCATATCTACGGCATTAATTCTCAGATAAATCTATCCACACAGGGACTGCCATCACTCACACACCTGCTTCCACAGTAACTAATCAATACCCCAAGTCATGTGTGCAAATGGCACTAATGAAGAAGCTTGCGCATTCATTATTTGTTCATTCAACAAATACTAATGAAAATATAATGGCAAATGAGAAAGACAAGCTTATAATTTTCCCATCTGTGCCCAGTAAGAAGAATGTAGAGATATTTCAATAAAGAACCATGTATAAAATCATGGTCAGAATGAAAGAACACTAAGAGGTTGTCTTAGGGTTTCTGTTGCTGTGAAGGGACACCGTGACCCCAGCAACTCCTATAAAGGGAAACCTTTAATTGGAGCAGCTTGCTTACAGTTTCAGAGGTTCAGTCCATTATCATCATGGCGTGAATATGGTGCTATACAAGTACATATGGTGCTTAAGTAATAACAGCCAAGAAGAAGTTGGCTGAGACCCTCGATGGTATCAAGAGCTTAAGAAACCTCAAAACCTGCCTTCACAGTGACACAATATGGCCTTCCTCCAACAAGGTCATATCTATTCCATAGAAGTCACACCTCTTAATAGTACTACTCCCTACTAGATTATGGGGGCCAAGCACATTCAAACTACCACAGAAGCATAATGCATTGTTCTATGTTGAGCAAGTAGGAGCTTATTCCATTATAGGACTGAAGGAGTAAGGAAAGGGGATGTTACTGGAATCAAGAGGACAGTCATATGAGGAAAATCTTCATGATATCTAGTACTTACTCAGAGAATAAAAGCAGTCTGTCCAGTTTGCTAGGGAGGGAAATAGAGGAATTAAAAACCTGACACCTTCTGCACTGTCCTTATATCTCCCACCAGGGTAACCCACTAACCAATCCCACCTGAGACCAAAAGACAGGCAAACGCATTGCTGCAATGCACACAGCTCAGTCTCCAAGACAGAGCTGGATGGAGGCGGGGGAGGGGCACCATTTTAAAGGGAGAAAGCAAAGCAGCTGGCCTGCATCTTTATCACCACATTTTGTCTTCTTGAGTCCAACACGCAGAGAGCTCACTCTCTTTTACACACACATGTTGGACCCCGCCCTCAATAAATGGCTTTTCCAAATATTTGATGTTTTATAGTAATGGCAAAGAAAACTTCACTCTCAAGGAATCTGGAGACTCATGAATGAGATCAACATAAATTTCAAAGCGTTCATTTCAAGGGCTCCCAACGGATCAGTGACTGAGCATAAAAAGCTGGGAGTTCTTTCTGGCAAGGGTCAGTGATAATAACAGCGTAGTCTGGAGTAACTCCGGAGCCTGTACCTGGATAAAACGACTTCAGAATCTCTACTCTGCCTTTAAATGTTAAAAACCCTCTTAAAAAGACAGCATTTAAAAATCATCAAGACTCATAAAGCAAGATAAGCAAGTTTTGTGTCGTTTCTCTAAGCATCTGTAGAAAACATGCAAACATCAACATCCCCTTGTCACCATCATCTCGTCTGTATCATCCACTTGAAGCTAATCACTGATATTTTCTAGTCCCCATCATTCTGCGTGCATTTCAAGTAGCTTCAACAGTCTTCCATCCGTGGATCTCAATGTGGTTTTTAACATTCGCTTTTTCAACAGGTATGTGATGTAAAAAACATAGTTATCACTTTTTCCATGTTTGTTTAAATACGGGACACAGAAATGGTTCTTTTTTCAAGTTCTTGGTCTCTGCTTACATCACTGTGGAATGAGCCGTCTGTATAGGCATTCTCTGCTTCCTGGTCCCCCCAAGGCCAGCTTCTTTGTCCTGCCACATCTTCCCCATTGTGACAGATTGAGTCTCCAAATCCAAGAACCTAAATAAGTCTTCCACTTTCGAATTCGTTCTCCCCAGCATTCGGCAGGTGATGAGAACTGATGCAAACATCTCGGGGTTGTCAGGCACTGTGGTTAAAATAAGTGATTCTTAAACTCTACTGCATGTTCAGAGCAAATGAAGTGGTATTGGAAAGTCCTTATATTCAGACTTCATCCCATACAAATCAAATCAGAACCCTTCAGCAATGGGTAAAGAATTAATATATTTTAAACTCAGTGGGCAATTCTGAAATGCAGCCAGATTTCAAAACTAGCTTTAAGAATCTTCCACCTGGCGTACAGACCAACAACATTAATATCATCTAGAACAGTAGTTATCAACCTGTCGGTCCTGACCCCTTTGAAGGCCGAATGACCCTTTCGCAGGGGTCATTGCCTAAGAATAACAAAAACCACAGATAATTTACCTTACAATTCATAACAGTAATAAGATACAGTTATGAAGTAGATATGAAAAGAACTTTATGGTTGGGAGTCACCAAACCTTGAGGAATTGTATTAAAGGGTGGCAGCTTTATGAAGGTTGAGAACCACTGCTCTAGAAACTTCTAAGACGTGAAGACCTATATTAGCCACTCAGATCTACTACAGCAATATTCATTTTAGTGAGTTCCTAAATAATTAATATGCATGCCGAGGTTTAAGCTACTGCTTCAAATAACCCAACAAGAAAATCAGGCCAATAGGAAAACATGTTGAAGAAGTCTAAGTAATAGGAAAATACTGTAATTTTGGGATGTCCGTTTTGGCCACATTATTTTTAAAACTGAAAAACAAAAGAAATTCATAGACTTTGGTGTACCTAATGAAGATTATTAATGCCCTGTGGAAGATTTATAGTCCCAGACGTCCCCTGCTATGGTTCAAGTATGAAATGCTTTCCTAAAGGCATATATATTAAAGATCAAGTCTGTAGCTGATGGCACTATTCAGAGATGATTGGATCATGAGAATGATAATTCCATCAATGGGTTTCTTCCTTGGTGAGTTCTTAACTGAACAGGCTATTAGGATGGAATTGGCAGCCTACTCAGAGGAAGCATATCACTGCTGGAATGCTCTTGAATGATATACCTGGCCCCCTCTCCTCACTCTGCTTCCCAACTATAAAACAGTAAGGAGCTCTTCATTGTAACTTCTCTGCGATGAAGCTTCACCTCCTGTCTTAATTTCTTCTCTATTGCTAGGACAAAACACCATCACCTATGCCTCTTAGATAAGAAAATATTCACTTTGGAGACTTAAAGTTTCAGAGGGTTAAAGTCCATGACGATTACAGTGGGGCACATGATAGTAGGCAGGCGTGGTGCTGGGATAGTAGCCGAGAGCTCACATCTGATTCACAAGCATGGGGTAAAGAGGATGAAAAGGGACCTGGCATAGGTTTTTGAAACCTCAAAGCCCATCTCCAGTGACACACTCCCTCCAACGAGGCCACACCTCCTAATCCTTCCCCAACAGTTCCACCAGCTGGGGACCAAGCATCCAAACACATGAGCCTAAGGGGCCATTCATATTCAAACCACTGTGTCTCCTACAGGGAATCGATATGAAGCCAAGTCTTCCGTGACTGAAAACCTTTAAAGGAAACCAGAGTAAACCTTTCCTTCCATAAGTTGTTTCACTTGGGCATTTTATCAAGCAGCCACAGGTTAACACTCCCCCATGTAAACCACCCCCTCCACAGACACCAGATTATAAATACCACCATCCTTATCCTTCCCTTAGACTGCTCTCTGTTTTGGATTCTTGGGACACTTGACTTATTCCTGCTATACAAGGAGATCTGTAGTGAAAATGAACTTTATCTTGAACAGATAGATTCATACATGAATGACTGATTGTATGTGTACAAGTGTTTGTATGTCTTCACACAGAGAAAAACCTTCCTGCAAACACTCACAGTGCTCTGAGAATTTTACAACCGAGAGTCCTTTCAAAAGACACACTGACAAAAGGTAACATTGTTCATGGGCTCTTCCCCACACCTGTTAGCAGTTGAATCTAATTATTCAGCAGCTGGTCCTAATTTGAGATTCTTTCTCTATACCTCATTATTCCTGCTTCATGAATTTTTTTCTGGTTTCATGCCACTCTTGCTACTTCTGCACAATGTATATATCTTTAAACTAAAAGGACATGCTTTGAAAGAACTCTGGAGGAGACATTAACATTATTTCTTTACATACTATGCAGTCGAATTTATTTAAACTGACAGTCGTGATCATTGGGAATGGAACATTCTAAGGACAAGGAAAGCTTCACTACTTTGATTTCCTTCGTTGTTTTAAATCTTTTTCTGGTCCGTGAGTAGTTTAACTGAACTCATAAAGGATTGGTTTCTTGGTAGATATTTGTAAAATAGAATGCTAAGTATTGTCCTTGTGGGAGTAGAGAAAGATGGTCTTTCTGGTTTGGAACCCACAATTAGCTGTATAGTTTCACAAAACGAAACTGATCAGTTAGTAGACCAAACTGAAAATGATAATGGCAAAAGCTTTCAAATGTAAAGTATCAAGAGAAAGTAATGGTTGCACAGACACACACGCCAAAGCAAACATACCTGAGATGGTCACTTATCAGCAACAAGTGATCAAGAGAAGAGCTGAATGTTTACTTGTAAATTCAAATGAAACTCCCTGAGTACATTACGTACAATCCAGAGCAGAGTACAGCTTAGCAAGACCCAAGTCTTTCTAAAGTGCCAGAACATTAAATAATCATGAGTCAAATCCTTAATGAAGTAAATACAGAGGTCGTCAATCACATTTAAATCCATTAAAAAGAAAAGCAAGTTTCTGGGGATGTGGTTCAGTGAAAGAATGCAGATTTATCTTGTTTGAGACCCTGGTTTTGATCTCCTGTGCACCCATCCCCAATACAGAGAGAGAGAAAGGAAAAAAGGAAGCAGGGGAGAAGGAAGGAAGGAAGGAAGGAAGGAAGGAAGGAAGGAAGGAAGGAAGGAAGGAAGGAAGGAAGGAAGGAAGGAAGGAAGGAAGGATAAAAAGTTACTCATCAGTTTCATCTATTAAAATAACTTCTTAAAAAACAAAAAGTAACTTGCTAATTGTTTATTAACCCTAGAAATACGGCATTTTCTTTTACTTTCCTTGAGTTGAAAAGAGTCTTCCAGGTCACATTGCAAGAAAATGCGTTTACAATAAACACCTTAAAACCTACATATGGAAACCAAACTCCACAAAATCGGGCTTATATGGATTACTATCAAAATGAGTTCTGATATTTAGTGACCGCAGAGAACTAACAGTGAGGTGGTCTCGACCAGTGTGCAGGCTAGTTTTTGTGTCAACTTGACACAAGCTAGAGTCCTCTGGGAAGAGGCAATCTTATTTGAGAATAAGCCTCCACAGGATTACCCTGTAGTCAAGTCTGTTGGACATTTTCTTGATTGGTGATTGATGGCAGAGGTTCAAGCTCACTGTGGGGAGAGCCAATCCTGGGTTGTGGTCCTGGGTACTATTAGAAATCAGGCTTAACAAGCCATGATGCCTAAGTCAGTATGCAGCAGTCCTTCTGTGGCTTCTGCTTCAGCTCCTGCATTCGGGATCCTACCTTGAGTTCCTTCCTTGACTTCCTTGGATGATGAGCTATGAATTATAACAAGAAATAAACTCTTTTCTTCCCAGGTTGGCTTTGATTATAATATTTTTTATATCAACAGAAACCCTAACTAAGAGAATCAGGATCTCCAAAACTATTTTAGAAGTAAAGATTTAAAAAAAAATGACTTCCCTTCCAAAATCACTGAATGGCAAAGATCACATATTTTCATAGCTCTGGCTCACATTCGCTTACACCTGCATAAAACTCACTCTTTCCCTTCAGACACGTACAGAACATGAATTCCTCATGCTGCCATGGTACATTTTTCCAGTTGTTCCATGCCTGGGAGCCTTTCCGGAGTCATTTTTAAATCTCTTTTGCTCTTCACCAAATGACTGGTACTCTAAACACGCAACGTCATAAGTACTCTGCAGGCTAATCTTGGGTCTGAAAGTTATTAGAAAATAGTTATGTTACTTGCCCTTAAACCTCTAGTTGGTAGTATGCATTTATTCTCCATCGATAAGAGCAGAGAACAGATGGATTGCTAGAGTTCATATGTTTAACTACAATCAAGATATTCACCCTGATGTGTGTGTGTGTGTGTGTGTGTGCAGCTAGAATGTGCAGTGTCTGTCCTCACTAAAATGGACAATTTGCATGAACATTTATAACCCTGAGTGGAATAGAATTGCATTAATTTGCCTCACTATTAATGGCGTTAGCTTTAGATTTACCTATTAGTGTTCTTATAAATCTCGTTAATAGATGTAGCAGAGGTCCTCTTAACAATGTGCCCTCAGTAATTCTGCAACCATAGCAATAGAAAACACTGAAGTGTCTTGAGACAATTTTCTTGAAAATGGTGTTTCTATGGCTTGCTAGATATTTATTGCAACACTCTGTTATGTCTTTATCTTTCTTAATGCAGAATTAGCATTGATATTGGCTTCAAGAGAGAATTATTGACTAGAAAGAGTGCCAAATAATGAAGAAGAAAGATACTTACTCTTCTTAGACTGAGTAGTGTACTTGTAATGATTTTACAGAATAAATACAAGTTGTAGAATTGGGTAAATAGTCACCTCAAATTTACAGTTGTATAATTAGACCTTTGCCTGACTTTTCAATTGTTGCTAGTTTGAAGAAATGTTTATTTTTAAAGACTGAATTAAAACAGTAGGATGACAGCATAAACCATAAACAGGAATCCATGTTGTGTTAGTTCATCATTTATTCTTCCGCGTTGGTGGAAAGAGTCTACATCAGACTTGATCTTCAACCATAGTTCTGCCTCTGTCACTGTACAGCAGTGTAGCCATGAACAGGAATCTTTGCTCTGGGGAAATTCAGTTTCCTCAGAGTAGAACAAGAAAGACCTTCAGGACAAGAGAATTCCTCACCTGCTTTTAGCTCTGTCCTCTAAGGCATCAACAATGTTATAATGTCTTAGGGAATTGAGCCAGAGAGGATCTTTCCTCTCTGTTTTTCACCACGTTACTTCATGAATTATAACATAGCTCCCATAAAGGGTATTTTCCAGAAGTCTTATAGACATCATGGAGCAAGGCAATGAAAGATGATGCCACAGCTAGTTATTATCTATGACATACTAACTCTAAGTCTTTGTAACTCTTCCTTCCTTCCTTCTGGTCTGTCTGTCTCTTTCTTGTTATTAATTAGACAGGGTTTCTCAATGTAGCCCAATCCATTAAATAGTTGACAAATAAAGGCACTAGAATAAATAGCTCCTACCTTCTATTAGGGTAACCCAAATTCCTTTCTCACTTTATTACTCCCACAATTCAAAATGCTGATGAAAGTCACAAAGAATCGAAACTGTGGAATGATCACCCTTAAATGAGACATCTCTATCACAGCCCCTCCCACCAAGGCTAGGAAATCATTGCAGAAAAGAGAGCAGAAAGAGCCAAAAGCAGTGGGTGTCTGAGTACAGGGAAAGAACTCCCTGCGACCACAGCAAGGGAGCCAGGTGTGACAGCATGGACAAGCGCCGTGCAAGCTCAAGCCAGACCCAGTCTCAGAACAAAGACGGGAAGGCAGACTTGAAGTCCTGCTCCAGCTGAGGTTCTCTTGGCAACTGACAACTGCTGGGAAAGAGATGTGGGCTTTGTTGAAGAGCATTTCCCCTGTTAAGCTCATCAGCGGAAGACCACCCATCCAAGAATATATGGGCAGCTCAAATTGGGCTTGATAGTTGGTGAAAGAAAAAAGAAGAGAACACAAAGTTGATTGGGGTAGAAATGGTAGAAGTTATGGGAAGAGCAAATATGAACAAAATACAGTACAGAAAATCCTCAAAGAATGAATAAAAAAATAAAAATGTGAAAATTCTAGCCCGAAGAGGTCGCAGTAACAGGCTGTCCCCTGTCAGTGAGCTGGGCTCCCTAGGATACCAGATTTCTGATGCTTCCAGGTATACGGGGCATGAATAGTAAAGAAGCATGACAGTTTCAACTGTGAAAATGTAGATCTTGACCACAGTGAGCCATGAATGTTCTCTGACCTTTGTCTTCCCAATCACACCATCTTCTGCTTCCAGTGCCAGGCATGGTGCCAACTCAAGAAGTGCCCATCAAATAGATCAAGAGAATCAAGCATTGCAAAAGATATTTTGCTTTGATCTGCCATGACACAACAGAATATTCGACACTAGCAAAATAAAATGCAATAAGAGCTGGTATTAGTCAGACTTGACAATGCTGCAGACAAGACTCCGAAAACAAGCCGTGGTTGACTGTATAGTGTTCCCATGACTCCGTGGGAGCAGGATGTTTCCGGTGTGGATGCTAGGACGGTTGCTCCAACTCAGCTCAATCAAACTGAGATTCTGTAATATACCTCAGTTCTGTGCCTGGTGCCTTGAAGGGAAAAGAGACTTAAGTTACTTCCCACCAGCACTGAGCCCATCTCCTGCCAGTCACAAAGAACCAGCTTTCAACAAATAAAAATACAGAACCCCAAGATACACAAGGGTAACTGGTATTGGTAATTGGCATGGTTATTGGTTTGAGTAAATATGTGTTACTGGAAAAAGCCCTGGATGTTTGGAATGAATCTCCCTTCATTTCCAAGGGTCGTCATGACTCAAGCTTTTGCATTGAGTCCTTTGATGCTGAGAACACTGGGCTGTGGGCAGTGCAGGAGCTCCATCTGTATTTTAAAAGGTGAGGGAAGAGTATCCAGAGGGTAGGCAGCAGCCTGGAGGTCAATGATGATAAAGTACTGGTGCCAGTCTGCTCTCTGACAGGGCCATTTCAACATCCCATAATGATTCTTATCTCCAGATGGATGAAGATTCTTTTGACCCTGGCTTCTGGTTTTGGCACAGTCTCCCTAACCTCTGTGATGGCTGCCAAACTCAGTTTTTGTCTCAGAGGCTTGCTCTTTATAAATGACCACTGAAAGCCAAACCCAAGGGGTATCAGGTAATGAAGAGACGGCTGAGGGATCAGCTCTGTCTCTCTAATGGCCTCCAAGCCAGTGAAGTTCAGATCAGTTTCTGACAGTACCCCAGTGACTGCCTTTGCGAGCTATGAAAATAAAGCTAACTGGTAAACAAGTGAGCAAGCTGATGGAGTGCTCAGAGCAAATTAACACCTGGGCAATTTATTTCTAAATCTAAACTCTTCAAACTTTGCATTCAACACATAGTTATTCTAATTATAGGCTTAATTTCAATTATTTCTTTACACACACACACACACACACCTTAACCTGTCCCTTTTCATAGCTAAACATTTATGTAAACTCAAGATACATTCAAGTTTCCTTAATTAACAGACAGCAGTCACCGTGTCCTTTCTAAAAGTGTTGATCTTTTATCGCAGAACTAATTTTACTTTCTTGTTTTTTTGTGATTTTTCGGTTCCCAACAAAAGAACGGAAAAATGATTAGGGGTTCCCAGAAATTAACATCTAGTTCACACCTTAATCAAGCTGTTTGTGCAAACTAGTCATGCACCAGCACAGTGCTTTCCTTCCGTGGGGGTTTAATTAATATTTGGGGGATGATTGACAGAGTAAATGATGCAACGACCTGTGAGCACACCGTCTCCTCATTGGGGTGTGTGACTTCCAGCAGAGAATTAGAAGGTCGTGAAGTAAAGACTATGGCCTTTGACACAAAGACTCTGGTCATCGGTACTAAATAAGCAAATGATTTAGGCCAATATGCATGACTCACCAGGGTGCTTGGGTTTCTCGACAATGGAGTAAATGTGGATAAGAATTTAAAATCATCTCCGAAGTGACTTCCAGTGCTAGTGTTTTGTAATTCTAGTTTGAAAAACTATCTGCCAAAGAAAAATATTACCCTCACCGGAAAATAAATATGATTGCGGAGTGATCCCGACAGAGGCTTAGGTTTCAGCTTTAAATGTGTCTGGGGGGTTAAGACTCTTAATGATCCTAATTGAGGACAATGAGGACTTCCCAGATCCTAACAGAGACTGCTGTTAGCACATTGTCATCTATTACAGCACCCCATAAAGGGACTGCAGAGGCCACACCAGAAGAGGCTCCAAAGAAAGCTGAACTTCATACCCGGTTCCCTCTCTCTTTCTCTCTCTCCCTCCCTCCTTGTAGCCTTCTTTCTTATTATTTCCGTCTCTGATTCCCTTCCCCCAATCCATTCTTTGACAAATCATATGTAGGAAACGAAAAAAACATCATACTGAGTGAGGTAACCCAGACCCAGAAAGACAAATATCATATGTACTCACTCATAAGTGGCTTTTAGACATTAAGCAATGAAAAACCAAACTACAGTTCACAATCCCAGAGAATCTCAACATCAACGAGGACCCTAAGAGTGACATACATGGATCTAATCTACATGGGAAGTAGATTTACTCGAGTAAATTGGGAGTGTGGAGAACATGGGCGAGGGTAGAGGGGGAGGGAGGAGGAAAGGAGGGGAGCAGAGAGAAATATATAGCTTAATAAAAACAATTAAAAATAAAAAAATGAAAAAGAGAAAACATCTATAATCAAGTATTTTAAAATTCCAGAACCTGGGGATGAAGCCTAAAAGTCTCTAAGTGTACAAAATATCAATAAACCTAAAGAAGCAAATGTGTGGAAACAGAGCTGTGCACAGGACACTTAATTTTTCAGAAAAACTGGCCACTCAAATGAGTGTTTCAACAACAACAACAAAAAAAAGGCTGTGACCCCCAAGAAAGACACCTCACACCAGAAAAGAACCCAGAGAAGCTGAATGGATTCCTTCAGTCTCTGGAGGTGAGCCAAGGACAGGAACTCTAACCTTGAGGAGCTCTAAGGCAGGGAAGTAGTGACCACTTGCAAAGGATTAAACCTTTAACCAGGTCGCCTGCCTGAGCCAGCGAGCCTGATGTTGAAGACAATCCCCCTACCATTCCACAGCACTTGAAAGATCCAGGCAACTGTGCATGAGAGGACACCACGGGCAGAGAACATAGCAGGACAGGGAAGCGTGCAATTCCAACTGTGATCTTTGAAGACTTTCTTTTTTTCCAATTCCTCCCATGGCAAGCCTTCCCCAGTCTCTGTTTCCTCGGTGTACACAGAAAGTTTTACCTAATGTGGCCTAAAACACAGGCTAGATAAAATAAAAAAATATAGACCCCACTTGAATACTCATATGTTCTCATTAAATGTAGAGGTTTTTGGAGGAGTAAAGTATAAAATAAATATAAAATATAAAATATTTTATATACTATAAATAACATAAGATATAAATATAATATAAAATAATAATATAAAATATAAAATGTCAGTGTGGTAGTACAAATCTATAATTCCAGCATTTGGGAGGTGGAGGAAGATCAGGAGGAGTTCAAGGTTATCCTTGGCTATACAGTGAGCTTGAGTTTAGCCTGAGCTATGTAAGAACTTGTCAGTATAAAAAGCAGATTAACGTTTTTACTTTTAAAAAATATGAGCAAGACATCATAACAACAATAACACCTATCAATCCAGAGAGGAAATGATGAAGCAATTAATAACCCAAGTTGGGACAAACCCAGTGCAGAGAATTCAAGAGCAATTTCTTTGGAACTGGGATGGTAGAATGGCACAAAGCAACAGCAGAAGCATGCCGGGGGGGGGGGGGAGCTCTCTTTCTCTCCATGGGAAAGATGGAGAGAATCATCTTGGAAGCTGTTCTCGCTGTCTCGCCTGGAATCCTAAAGACACAGCACCTTTGCTTCTATTCCTTTCTACCCATTACTCAGGGCCAAAAAGACCTCTCGGGATGAAACCACATGCCGCTGGCTGCGCTTACAGCATAACTCAAAGTCCTGAAACTGGCGAAAGAGTTCGTCGACTCTGGTCTCTTCCTCGGCAGCCTGGCTTCCACTGCCATGGCGTGTTCTCTCTTAGCCTTAGCGCAGCAGGTTCTCACCTATGGGTCAAGACCCCTTGGAGGTGGAATGACCCTTCCACAGAGGTCGTATGGGACCTTCCGAAAACACAGATATTCATATTACAATTCATAATATAGCAAAATTCCAGTTAGGAAGGAGCAACAAAAATAATTTTATAGTGGGAGGGGATTGGACACTACAACGTGAGGAACCATATTAAAGGGTCGCAGCATCAGGAAGGTTGAGAACCACTGACTCGGTGGGCTTCATCCCTCACTTCCCCTGTACCATGATCCTTCTTGCTCTGGGATTTACCTCTGCCATGTCTTCTTAGAGTGGTTGTCTCTCCTCTCTCCCCAGCTTAGCTCCCATCCTCCTCTCAAGAGCCCTATCCATTCCTCTCCTAACACAGCCCCCTGCTCTGTTCTCACCAGGCCAATTCCTTGTGTTTTTTTTCTGAAAGACTCTGCATTTGCCCCTCCCATCAGTTGCATTGATAGATAAACATGTCTTTTTGTAGAATTAGCTATTGATGGGTGAGGCCACAAAGCTAGAGACTTTATCGTGCTCTCCGCATTGTTATCCACAGCATCTGGATCTGGGCAGGTAAACAGTAGATCCTCATTAGCAGTGTTTTCAGTGACCGACGGACAATGCATGACTAATGTCCGGCTTTTTCTCAGGAAAGTCAAACACACTACTCAGAGCCTCAAGCTGCTGAGCCAGAAAAGGCACTCTTGCCTCTAGACTTCGTATCCCAGCCTTCTCATCCTGCCCTGGCATATGTAGCTCTAACGCTGGTTCAGAAGCCAAGTCACACGATCCAGTTGTACGGCTGGACAAAAGGTGATTGAGAGGAGAGACAATAGGAATTATTCATCGTGGCCTATGAACAGTGGATCATAAGTGAGAAATTGAGAAACGAAAGCCTGAAGCTCAAAAGAAAAGACAATGAGTGGGAGGTGTGGGTAACATATTAATTAACCCGGGGATGGCAGGCGGGTCTGGTTGCTGAGTCTGAAACACACACACACGCACACACACGCACACACACACACACACACACACACACACACACGAGAGAGAGAGAGAGAGAGAGAAAGACAGAGAGACAGAGACAGAGACAGAGAGAATGAGACTCCACAAATAAACACACATACACGGCCTATAGCTAATTAATAGGAAAAGTTCTTTGGTGTAACAAATGAATGAATGTTCTGAAAGGTATAATAGGGCCAAAGTTTAATCAATTGATTTTGGATCACAAATCCCTCTTGGAGGGAAGAAGAGATAGAATAAGGGCAAAGGTGAAAAATAGATTTTATTGACGGTTTCCGATTTGAAAAATTATACTTAACAATGTGTACACAATGTGTATACAATTGATTTGTTTTTTTTTAAGGTCAAGTCTTTAAAAAATAATAAGGGGCAAACTAGGAGCCCCCGAAATGGCTTACGTCTGATGAAGTGTTGAGAGTTGGAGATGAGAGAGGGGCTCCATGCTGGTACCCCCACTCTTCTCTTCAGCCAGATCACATCTTGGATGCAATTCTCCCTTTCAACCGGTGCCAGTTTCACTGAGGAGGTGTGATTCTAGGGCCAAGGCTGAAGCACAAGGTTGATGAGCACAAAGGGTAGGGCCGCCCCAGCCTAAACAGAGAAGGCAAGGTCTCTTTTATATTTCCGCTGAAAGAAGCACGCTTTAACTCAAAACTGGAGGGCTATTAGTTTCCCCACCAAAAGAAAAAGAGTCTCAAATGTGGGATTCCACATAGCAGGGTTGCTTTTGAACTCCCCAGCCCTCAACATCTGCAGCCGTTTCTATTCTTCAGGCGCTGCCAACTTCTGCTTTAAGGACTGATATCTCCGCGCACACATGGGTTCTGGCAGCCTCTATTCAGTACGACAGACTGCGGGAAGCCGAGTCAGCAAGGAGAGGGGTGAAGGGTCCTTCACACATGGCTTTCGCTTTGCTTTTGTGTCTGAATCTCCGCCTACAGAAGAGCTTCAGAATGTACAAATCCAGCGTGCAAAGTACAAATGTGTCCGGAATCATCTGGAAAAATAACCCCCAGGCTTATGTGAGGATAATTAAACAGCAAGTATCACAGAAAGGGCCAGGGAGATGGCACAGTGGGCAAAGACAAGACTCTTCTGGCCTGACTTCCATCTCCAGAACCCACATGGTAAAACGAACTCACCATAAACTGTCCCTAATCTTCACACACACACACACACACACACCATCACACATAAATAAGTGAATAAACATAAGGACAAATATGTAAAATTAAGAGTAGTAAGTGAATACTCTCAAAATACCCTGGTGAGTTCTGTTTTCTGATATCAGAGGAGGGACCATGCATTTATAGCTGATTTTTCTGTGGAAACAATGCAAGCTTCGGACTCACAGGAGTTTTGAACCTTAGCTGGGTAACCATGAAAGAGTTGCTGATTCTTTTCGAGGCTCAGTTTTCCAACTTGGCTTCACATAAATAAAGAACTTCCATGGACACTTTCGAATTCTTGAGAAGGGTTGGACTAACCCAAAGCAGGCAGGCAAAGCCTGGAGCGGAACACACATTCATCGGATGGCCTGCACACATCACAATCAAAGAAAATAAGGTTGTTGCTTCCTCTGCTTCCTCTGGTGGTATTTTTAGCAGTCATTACCAGGATTATATTTTTCAGTTTGTAAAAATGAACTCAGCTCAGAAAGACTGATCGGTCAGTGGCAAGCTGTTCTCTATCCGGATTCCTGACTCTATTAACTAGTATAAAGGGGCCGTGAAGAAGAACTCCGCACCCTCCAAAGTTTCAGAAGGTAAACTCTGCCTCAGTCATACCAAAGACACAGTTGATGTCCTTGAACTCAGTTTCCTTTGGCCCATCTGCTTGTGTTTCCAGATGCTGAAAAAATGCAGCAGAGAGAAAGAGTGTATTCTGTGTGAGATTTTAAATCCTACTCAAACACTAACAATCATATATTATTATTTATTACCTTTTTGCGGAGACTCCCCGAAAGTACGTTACCCTTGACAGTACCATCCACACATAGTTCCTACTTGCCAGGAGACAATCATTTTAGCCCGTTCTCTGAACTTTGAGTTTCGAGTAACTAATGGGAAATTATAAATCTCACTACCGAAGAACTGCAGAGTTTTTCATGAGCAATCTATACATTTCAACGACTTTGCCAGATCTATCTATTGACCCTTGGCGCTGATCAGGGATTTAAATGCTTATTTAACATGTATTCCTCCTTATAACTGTCCACTAGCTTGAGTTTGAAGGCCTTGGCATCCTTGCTCCACATCAGTCTCAACCCTGGACTAACTGCCTAGAATGGGTATGACCAGCACATCAGTTCCGGAGACTTTGTGTTGGTCCCTACCCTCAGTGTCATCTACGTCCTATGAACGAGTGCTGAAGTGACTATGTCAGGCTTACACTTGCACCATGGAAGCTCTGCCACTCTCGTGTGAGGTTGTTATCTTCTCATCATTTTTAATCTAGCTGTCTAAATTGCCATTGTTTCATTCCTGACAAACTATAGGCATATTTTATTCATAATCCCAACATAGTTCAGTATGAATGAAAATCCTCATTGCTCAACACAGTGTATGACAAATCTACTGATCTCCTGGGGTTACTACCGCAGCACTCAGGAGGCAGGGGCAGGAGAATGTTCTGGTATAAACCAGTCTGATAATATAGCCAGACTCAGTCTCTAGACACAAAAACAAAAGAAAGAGTATTAACAAGCTTTTGAATAAATGAACAAGAGAATTTCTTAGCAGACACTATTCAGTAACATTATAAACTTTCTATAAATAAGCAACCCATATTTATTCCAAATGATTTTCGTCAAAACTGAAGTGGTCAGAAGCCTAACACTTCCACTTATGCCTCCTCACTCAGACTCGCTTCGTTGTGAGTCATGCTGACTCTGCACCTTCCAGTCCCCTCAGCCAGGTCAGATCAGATTTGCCATGCAGACCAATTTCCTTTCACCTGAGAACTGTCTGCACGCCACTCAGACATTCTCAGCAAAGCATTTTAAAGTAAAATGGCTCCTCCTTCTACTTCTTATTCTGACATGAGATAGCTCAGTGAAAATTAGAGACCTAACCTGAGACTTTGCATGTAAATAAATTCAGAATCTGTCCGTAAGGACAAAATAAGCATGCCAACGGGCTTTTGTGGTGCGTTAGAGAGATGGTTGGCTTGGTAAAGTACTTGCTTTGCAAGCAAGAGGACCTGCGCTCATTTCCCATTTGCGGCAGTGTGCTGGTGCGTGTACCATAAAATCCCAGGGCAAGGAAGGCGGAGCCTAGCAGATTCCTTGGGCTTGCTGGCCAGCCAGGCTAGCCTACTCGGCAGGTTCCATAGCAATGAGATAACTTTCTGAGAAAACAAGGTGGGTTGTTCCTGAGGAACTATACCCAAGGATGACCTCTGACTTCCACATAGATACCTATGTAGGCATACATACACGCAGGCAATGTCCATGATCATACACTGTGATGTTAATAGATTTGAATGATGGGTGTCTTAGTTAGGGCTTTTATTGCTGTGAAGAGACTCCATGACCACGACAACTCTTATAAATGAGAACATTTAATTGGGGTGGCTCGCTTACAGTTTCAAAGGTTCAGTTCTGTATCATCATAGCGGGGAGCATGGTGTATGCAGGCAGCTCTGGTGCTAGCTACATCTTGAACAAAAGGCAGCCAACAGTCGACTGTCTGTCACACTGAGGGAAGCGTGGACAAGAGACCTCAAAGCCCACCCCCACAGCAACATACTTCCTCCAACAGGGCCACGCCTTCTAATAGTGCCACCCCCTTTGGGGACCATTTTCTTTCAAACCACCATCATGGGGGCCCAAAAAATTTGGGGGGGTCCATAAGCAAAAAGAGTTGAGGTCACACAGGAGAGCAGAACTTGAAGTAACATCTTCACAAGTGAAGGAAAGTAAACCAGGAGGTTAAACAGCCTTTCCAGCATTTCTGAGGCAGGGAGCAAGCACAAGAGAGAGACAGAGAGAGACACACACAGAAAGACAGTGACAGAAACAGAGAGCGCTTAAGAAGCAGGGCAGTATTTATAGTCATTCAGAGATCCATGTCCATAAAACAGGATAAGGAATGTCTCAATGCTACAGATAAAAGTTCTTTGGAAAGAGAACACTCCCTTTAATCCAAGGAATGTAAGTTGATTAGATGAAGAGAACGAGGAGAACAACACTTATTATTAATAATAATAAAATGACTTTGAACTTCTCCAGACCCTTTCATCTTGGAATTCCAACTCGCCTATTAAACCTCACTTTTACTTTATCGCCTCCTATAAAGAAGCAAGCCTATAGCGTGCAGAATTCCTCTATTCTCTTATAGTTTTAAGTGCTTTGTAATCATTTATTTCCCATTCAGGCTGCAGTCTACTGAGCAAAGTAGTATAATCACTGCCTTTATACAGTTAGGGAAACTGAGACAAAAACATGACGTATAGCCAAGACCACACAGTGAGGCGCTCACAGAGGCAGAATCAAGGCCAAGTAACACTTGACACTGAAGCTTTGGGTGGAAAACCGAAACTGGTCAATTCTCCAATTCTTCCTGAACAGCTGACTTCACAATACGAAGTTGGAGGATTTGGGTTTTTTCTTTTTTTTTTTTTAATTAACCCAGAAGAAATAGAATGCTAAATCTGAGTATTTCAGATCCTCATGACAAGGGAAAGGCTCACTAGTAAACCCAAGTGTGTGTGTGTGTGTGTGTATGTGTGTGTGTGTGTGTACAAGTGTGAGTGCTCAAAGGCGGGTGCTTGTGAACATATATATGGAAAAGCCATTCCAAATTTTCACAGTGGACAACTGAAGATAAACGGCACCATTCAGACAGTACTTATGTCCCCAGTATGTTATCTGATCCAGCTCAGAGGGGCTTTCTTCCTGAGCTCCTCACCCACCCAGGAGAAAGGGCCAGCACTATCTCTACTACACTGCAGACCGTGCCTTAGGACTCACGACAACATCAACAACTACTGGATAGCGTTGGGCATTGGAGGCCTAAAACCTACTCATTTGATGTTAGGTAACTTAGAATAATTGCTTTAAATACCATATTTTAAAATTCAAATACTAGGCTGAAAGAAGGTAAATACTTTATCAGGCATCTGTGGTCACTTGACCTTTTCTAAACCCAGAATGTTAGCCTTATTAAAATCCACAGCTTTTCTGCCTCTCCCCACTGGGGGAAGGTGGGGGAAGGAAAAGACCTAACCCTTAGACAAGTATTTTATTTAAATTCAGAAGCCACTGAAGTATTGTATTTCCTTTGTGAACTTTCCAAGAGCCTTCTGCCCCAGGCAACACGCAAGGGGTGAATTTAAGAAGTGGAGTCAAGCAAATGCGGCTTGGCTGCGCCTGTCAAGAAGCAAAAATCAACACGTCCTGCAGTCGGGAGAAATTGCCTCCAAACTCGTCGTTTGGAAATGAGGCAGGGTCAGATGAGGCCAGGCTGGGTCGTTGTCCCCACCGGCAGCTATTGTCGGAAAGGCGTCCTGTCACAGGCAGACACAGCACTAAGGAGAGCCCCTTGACTCTCGTAGCTCTGCACCCCAAAGACAGACCAAGCACTTTGGCATAGTCTGAAGCCACAGAAAGGCACCGCCCCTTGACTGCTAATCTCAAACTGCAGGCAATGTGTGAACGAGGCAGCTGGCAGGGTGTGCTGACCTGCGCAGTCCTCCCTGGAAGCCCAGTCAGGGCTGCTCCTGTTTCTAGCAGTTACTCCAGGAATGGAAGAAGTGTCAGCCTCGGCTTTGCTGCGGAACGACTGGCGTTTCCACCCTTCCTGTTAACCTGCCCACCGGAACGGAAGGATGGGATCCTTTAGAGCGTTCAGTTAGTGCTCTGGAAATATTGCCAACACGGTCAAAAGAGAGCCACGACTCTCCTACCAAACGCCTTCCCCAAAATGCTGAAAGAGACGGTTGGAAAGCAGGCCGAGCAGGCTGCAGGGAGATTCAGAGCAGTGAGGCTGCAGCCTGCTGATCACTTTCGACCTTGAATTACAGATCCTTAAAGCACTTTCAGAGAAAAGAGAAGCAGCAACTCAAACGGGTGGGAGAAGCAGGAAAGAGAGGGACAGAGGGAAAAGAGTGACAAAGGGAGGGAGAGAGAGAAGTTCCAAATCACCGGATCCATCCAAAGTCCTTTTAAGGATACACAGTTTGGTAAGCAGCTGCCTACCAGAAAGTGGTCAGAGTTATTTGCTGAACGCAGAGCTGATTAGCTGTAAGTTCATCAGAGAACCAGCTCCTAACATCTCAGTAGAAGGTCAGAAGGCAGTTGCTCTAGGACTGGTTTTAAATCTGCCAAGCTGACATGAGGCAGCTTCTTCTTAACAAGTCTTCATCCAAATACAGCATGGGACCCAACCGTCCCTGGCAATTATGTTTCAGTGGCTCAAGCCTGGTGTTCCTGTTTTCTCTAGTTGATTAATAGTGCTCACATTTAAATGGTTGCAGTCAGCCCCTGCACTCATTAACACCCCATTAAGATGGATGAGAATTACTTCTCAACTTTTGTTTCAGTCTGTTGGGCTGTGGGCTTAACAAAACAGCAAGGCAGTGATTTAGGGAGGGAAGGTTATCTGCACAGACAGACTGGCTGAAACTTCCTTTAAAACAAAGAGCATTTTTAAATCCCTTATAAAAACCTTATTCTTGGAGACACTCTTCAAATATCATCTTAAGGATGCTAAACCCAAAGTTGCCCATATCCCTGGACATTTATTTGGCATGGTTCTCAGGAATATTGACAAAGCTCTGGCTTCTTCTTCTTCTTCTTCTTCTTCTTCTTCTTCTTCTTCTTCTTCTTCTTCTTCTTCCTCTTCCTCTTTCTCTTCCCCTCCTCCTCCTTCTCCTTCTTCTTTTCTCCCTTTTCCTTTGCTGGACGCCTGTAATTATGATCAGAAGGTTGGCGTTTCTAAGGAACAGCAATAGTAACATGAATATCTGGTTACCTATGAGGGAGCAGACTTCAGTGTAAACCCATGTGTGACAACCAAATGCTGGGTCTATTTCCCCAAGGGGCAGTGGGAACCTCGAGTATCTGGAAAATTCAAGGAAGACTTCATTATTTCTATTTAAAGAGAAAATGAACAGCCTGACATTTGGAGCAGGATGCCCCCCGAGATTCTGTTTAACTACCAGAACTGTCATCGGTACTTGATATTTTCAGTTTCTAAGAAAAGAAGAAGAAAAAAAAAAAAAACAGCATTCCTTCAAGAGCATCGTGCCCAGGGGACATTGGTGGATTTGCAACAGATGACCTATTCACAGAATTCTGGGGCAAGGTGCCTCACTTTTCTGTCTGAAGGCTTCACAGGGAGGCAGCAGAACACGCTTTTCTTTAAAGATGGGAGTTTAGCAGCCATGCTGGTCATGTCAACAGAAAACTTCCAGACAATTCTCAGGTGCCATGAAGTTTCCACTTTAACTTCCTAGTTAAAAATTTGTTGAAACAATAGATATTCGCCACCATTGTCTCTAAACTGTTGCCTTCGATTCAAATGGGTATCTTCAAAGCCATATGGAAAAAATGTAAGACTCTTAAAACATACATTATCCTAAGGGGCTAAGGTAAAGCACATTGTCTCGTGTCCTTCTCCTTCAGGGGACAGAGTTGGTGGAGAGGAAAAGGAAGAGAGAGAGATGAGAGAGGGGGCAGGAAAGAAGGGGGAGAGAGAGAGGGAGGGAGAGAAAGAGAAGAGAGAGGAGAGAGAGAAGAGAGAGAAGAGAAAGAGGAGAGAGAGAGGGAAGAGAGAGGGGGGTGAGAGAGGAGAGAGAGAGAGAGAGAGAGAGAGAGAGAGAGAGAGAGAGAGGACCTTTTCTTGCCATATACGAAGAGATTTTGCTAAGGGGCAATCATAAATAATATAAAATTAAAATTCTAAAATATAAAATAAAAATTAGATTTGTTTTTGTTTCATCTCTAAAGTTACCAAACTAACCATGTTCTCCTGCCCATCCCTGCTGTATTTGAGTAGCTGACTATTAGTAGTAGCAAGGTCCGGGTCTTCCACTAGGCTGATAAGGACAAATACCTTGCACTGTGCATCAGTTGCTTCTGGTTTATTGAATTTTCCCATCAGTACACAAGCATGGTTCAGTTTTGCTTACGTTAATGAAATTGCCCATTGATCCTGTTAGGAGCTGCGTATCTGTGTAACCCCAAACCCTGAGTCCCAGTGGAACGGCACTAGGAGCTGGACGCTCAGGAGGCAATTAGTTCTTGGAAGTGGGAAGATCACGTCGGATTAATGTCCTTGTGAGAAGAAAGAAATGATGAACTTTCTCTCAACTCCGTGAGTACACAGTGACAACCCAGGCGGCGTGCCTGTCCCAGACACCAGATCCTGACCTTTAAAACTGAGACATAAAGTCGGTTGTTGAAACCACCTAATCTGCGGCATTTTGTTCTGGAGCCTTAATTGAGATAGATCCTATGTCTTCCTCCAAATGTCACTTTACTTCTCAGATCCCGTTCACAGGAAATATTCTCAAGAGAAATTCTCACCGCCTTGTCGCCCACTCATTTTTCCCACTGCCTCATTTCTTCTCTGTTCCCACCGCCCAACTGATATGGCTGTCAGACCTACCACCAGGCTCCATATCATTGTTTCTTCAAGTACTTCTCTGACCTCATCGTAGCCGGACTCGCCGCGGTATTTAAAATGATGTTTGTTTTCCTGTCTCTGGCACACAGCCCCCGTGCGCACTCTGGAGGTTTCCATGCCACCTCTGGAGGTGCTGCTGAGCCCATTGGCAGTCCCTCGGCACCCACATAGCTTTGGATTTTAGTCTGCTCCAATGCTCCAAAGCTGCTTCTGGCCTTCTTTTTTTTTTCCCCTCTTCTAGTGGGAGCCACAAATAATAATTTTAAAAGTGAAGCAAGCAAGTTAAGAAATAATTCGTCCTGCTAATTCTCTAGACCTGGAGGCCAAGGTGGCTTTAGCGAGTGAGAAGAAAACCATAAACTTTAGTGTTTAGACCCTTCTGCCTAGATGTCCCATGGGTTGGGATCAAAGGGAAGAACCATTGTGGGGAGTGAAAGAAGGCCTGAGTGAAGGTGTGTTGTTTACATGAGTACAGCCATGTCAAGAACCCCAGTGCCTCAGACCCATGGGAACAGCAAAGCTGACCCACCACCCATCAGGCTCAGGGAACAGACGGAGTCTTTCTCTGGTCCAAGTGCAAGTGTTTAAAAACAATTTGCCCAGAGTGTTCAGAAACCATCACCCACAACTTCCACTACCAGGATGACTGCAGCCCGAAACTGCTCCCCTTTAGAGACCTCCTAGCAAGATGACCTAAACTTTCCTCCTTGTTCAAATGTACACCATAAGCCACCTCTTCATTTAACCCGTCCCCTCCTTTCACATTTATGAAATAAACGTGCTGAGTTTCCAGGTTGCTGCTTCTGCTGCATCTGCATCAGCGAGCACACAACTGACCAGACTCCAGCTTTTCTGTATGTGTTACGGAAGCACAGTTAATAAAAACTCAGAGACAAAAATTGGGGCTCAACCTACATTAATTGTGCATAACATTTCTGTGTGTCTGTCCCTACTTCGTTCGCTCTTGCCCCAGTCAGATTTCCAGGGGCATGCTGTTCAGGATTCGGTACACCATCACCCCTGCCCTAGGCAGGGGGATCAGAGGCTCATGGCTATCTTTGGCTTTTCGTGGGTGAGTTTAATGCCAGTCTGGGATACCTAAAACTCTGCTTCAGAAATGGAGGGAGGGAGTGAGGGAGAGAGACAGAGAAAGAGAGCGACAGACAGACAGACAAACAGACTCTTACTCTGCTAAGTATAATCAAAAGTGAGATATATCCATTGAACTTTTCTTAAAACATGGAGGTTGTCAACATGGAATATCATGATGGACAGAGAAAGGTATCTGAGGACCTAGCTGGGAGTGAAGGAACAGAAGCAGAGGGAAAAAAGATGGCAGACAACATGCTAAAGAGCAACTTGCTTTAAAATTCTCCAGCATATAATATGACTTATATGTGTATGGAAGCCAACTCTAACCAAACCCCGGTGGGAAAATAGTTAGCACATAGAGGAATCTAACTAGGAACCCAAATTTCAGTGTGGTGCTACAGCAAGGGCTTCACATATTTTCAGTCCACCCCTAGAGAGTCGGCTAATTAGTCTAATAAACATTGGAAATAAATTTCCTTTTGCATGATGAGCAGGGTTCATGGTGTTGGAAGAACAGAAGTGATTGGATAGAGGTTGCAATTCCCACCTGAAAGACGGCGAAGAATCCAAGGACTCTAGTCCTTTCCGCCTGGATCAAGAACAAGTCCCGTGGATTATCAGGGGTTCTTCAGAGCAGTTCTTCAGGTCAGTGGCAAAGACAGCGATTAGGGAGGCAACAGATTTCACAGGACTGGCTTTGTGAGTTGTACCTCTATTTCTTAATGTTCGTAAACGGAGGAAATTTCAAACTAAGACTTCCATTCCATATATCACCACGTGGACATGAGGTCATAAAAAGGAGCCTAAAGGCTCACCAGTCTGTATGGATCAGAAATGGCCATGTTTTAACAACAACTCTAATAAATAGCAATAATAATACATATCAATTGTCTAACTTAGGAGATTCATGCTGATGTTTTCACACATGCATATATGATACATTAATTATGAGTTCCCGTGTTTACCAAAATCACGGATCACTGTTGAACTGTGGATTTGTCTTGAGTCTGCTAGCAATTTTGGAGCAAGGAAACAAGTGAAGGAAAAAGTCAGCCGGTAAACGCAGGGGCTGAATATGAATTAAGACACAGTTTTCTCGTTATTGTTTATTTCTCTTGATCTAAATGGAAGAGAAGGGAGAGAGAGTAAACAATTGAAAACCAAGAACAAGTGAAGGAGACAGCGATGCTGGCGGATAAACCAGTGGCAGAGAAGCCTTAGAAACATAAGGGAGGGAAGAATGGGGAACACTGGGGAGTGACTCTTGGGATCTTACAACAGGAACTTAACGGAAATCCTATCTCCACGAGGCAAAATCGTTCTCTGAGAATAAGTAAAGAGGTAAATAATTCACAGTTCAAAATTGTTCTAAAACAGCGTGATCAATGGAGCTCAGGTTTATCGCTGAGAGTTTGTGGGGTCTGTTATCCTGGAGACATCAAAACCATGATTGCACGGGACTACAAAATGCAAAAGGCAGATCTGTGAATTCTCAGCGGAAGTTTATTTTGCCTTTTCCTTCAGTTCCATTATTTCCAGTGCTCCGATTGGAGACTGGAGAAGGTCGTTTAATCCGTTCACTGGGGAATTGCATCACTGCTCGGCGAGAGGGAGGGTGATTTCAATTACTGCAGAAACACCTTAGCAAAAGGGCGTGGTCACGCCATGACCGCACCCTCTCTTCAAGTGTGGTTGGGGGGAGGAGAGGATGGGAAGGGAAGGTCAATAGGAAGCTTCTAAATTCAACTTCTTCCCTTTTGCTTTTCTTAAGTTTATTTCTCAAGTAAAGTAATTTGGGAGCAAGGACCTGGTTTTGAATTTGTTTCAAACCAGCCCTCGTATTATTATTATTTTGCAGCTGTCACCGAACCTTCTATTTCATTTTATTTCAAAACCGGCATTTTAAGTCATTATCTTTGAGATGGCAGTCATATGGGAATGAACCTGTTACAAACTGTTGGAGAGCAGAATTTTAGTCGCGACGTTTTTTGCATTAAATGGAAATAACGCTTCGCAGACAACAAAACTTTTGTTCCGTTTTCTTCTCAACGTTTTTATTCTGTATGAAGCCCCGGGAAACTAGTATTTGATGGGGAGGTTATATGTAAAATACAAAGGTCATGCGAATTATTTGTGCTTATGGTCTGGGGTCCGTGTATCATTGACTTAGAAATCTGGAGTATTTCGTTATAATGCTAAAGCTTGTGGAATGTCCAGGGCATCCCCAGCACATGGTGGAAGACATGGGAGAAAACTGGCAGGGGCCATCCTTTCCCACCCAGTTTAACTGACTGAGACAGGGCAATTTTGTGGGAAGGGGCCTGCTGACAATCTGTAGGTCTCTGCTTGCTCCTCTATGCCTTGCTGAGAGAAAGAGCTCTTGGAAGAGAAGCAAGGCGTGCAACTTTTGCCTGTCGAGTGTAAAACGGGTCCAGGCAAATGATCTCCAGGGCACCCATCCTTTCACCTTGGTAAACATGCAACAAATCTACAAGAAAGAAAAGCTGAAAGGCGGCCGCATTTCTCCTCCTGCAGCGACTCGGATACCTGGAGGCTGCAGACTGACTAATAGGTGCCCCACGAGTCTCTGCTGGAAGAGAAACGACCTAAGAAAACAAAAGAGACCGAAGTTTGAGGATAAAAAAAAAATATTATGGATTCCCCAGAAAGGCCCAAGTCGGTTTGACTAGAAAGCCTGTTGTTATTCCTTCTTGTCCTTGCTACACAGATAAAGACGTTCTGACTGACACCGGCAACGGTTTCTAATAGCCTTTTTGTTTTATCTTTAATCTCGCAACAGGATGCCATGTTTTGTGTTGTTTTGCTTTTTAATCAACTCCATTCTACCCTATTTACAAGCGAGTATTCCCCCAACAACTTGCTGTGTCAGGGAATGACTCTGAGAGGCAATCTCTTAAATGAGAGCTGAAGTAAGCTTCCCCCCATGATTCCGTTTACCGATTTTAACTATTGATTGAAAATTGTTTACAATGGATAAAAATACACACGGAGGGCAGAGCATGTAAACATAAACCCCACACCTAAACCTAAAGACATTTTTCCCGAGTCATACATTTCTTTTAAGTTATTGGTACGGACGGTCAGTGCATTTGAGGACACCGAGCTGTCGGTAGGAGTTGCTTTCATCCCCGGAAATCTAAAAGCGAGTCAACTTTGCGGTTTCTCGGGCCCTTATCAGAAAACAGGAGCATGAAAAATAGCAGTTGATATATGGCCCCTAGAGAAAGTGGTGAGGCAACCCGGCACCAAATTACAGGAACATTCCAATTATGGATGTTATACCAAGATCGCAATCAATAAAGCTATGACTTTTCCCCACCAGAGATCCATCACTTGGAGAAACACCTGAGCTTGCCTTTAAAACTCTGGGCAGTGTGAGAGGAGAGACAGGGGAAATGAAGGGGGTCGCTGTATATCGAATCCTACCATCTTTAAAGAAAATAAGAGAAATTCACTGCGGGAACAAAGTCAGGCAATCCTCAGCGTGTCAGCATCCTTCTTAACAGAAAGGAAGGAAAAGCCCCTGCCCATGAGGCTTTCACGGCTTTACCTTCTCTCTTTACAAATCCCTTAAAAATGTCAACTTGCACCCATTAAAAGCTCTAGCAGAGGCTTGGCAATAAATGCAGATTTTTCTACCACCAACAAATAAGACAAATAAGTCTGGAGGCCTGAATTTCCCCGTCCCTTTCCCAGAGGTGGGCTGTGGTGCTGAGGACTCCCCATTAAGAACACAATGAAATCTTGACGGGTCATCATTTCACGGCTACAGGAAAAGGCTTTTGCATGACAGAAAGAGTGGGGTCAGAACACAGAGGGAGGTGGAGTCTGAAATCCCACCGAACCTTATGGACATAAGGCAAGGCTCCTTGATAGCTCCTGTGAGTGCAGGGTGGATGTACACAGGATGCCATTTCGTCAAGTGAGATTTTAAGTAGGATGAACAGGGAAGATGATCTCAGTGAGGGACCACGGGTGACACTAAATGACGGCTTCCCAGGTGGTACTACTGGGTCACCACTGCCACTGACGACCTGGACTCATCCAGGATCAGTCAAGAACAGTTACTGCTTGCATGGCAGTAGTGTGGAGAATGAACGAACTGGGGTATAAAGGGACATACCCAAGACATCCCACAATCGGGCTTTATTGGCAGCAAATGGGGCATATTTGTGTCATCCCTGGGCCTGAGTAGAAGAATTCAAGAAGACACCTGCAGCAAAAATTGACCCAGTGAGGAGGGGAGTGAGAGAAAGGGCTCATGGTGCTGAGGAAGGCAGAGATGGAAGATAAAGCCACCATCTTCCCCACTGGCTACAGACAGGGGACAGGGGTGAGTAAATGTGGATGAGCAAACCACTTGGTTTTCTGGACTGTGAATTTTCTTATTTGATTACCTACCACTCAGGGCTGTCTTCACTAGAGCCTTCTGGTAGCTTCCTTCAAGCGCTTCTCTTTCCAGCCAAAACGCAAAGCCGTGGACATTTTCTAAGATGTTAATTATCAGACAGTAGTAGAGGTGTCTCCTTCCCCTAACGGCTATCAAAATCAAAAACAAGGAAACAATAAACCTTAGAGCTGAAAAATATTTCATCTGCCAAAGTGTGGTTATTCTCTTCCATTTCCACTCATGACTCATTCACTTAACAAACATTTATCAGAACAGGAATGCAGCAAGGCTGTTTATTTCCAACATTTTTATTTTTCTTTCTGAGTTTCTTGCGACTTTCCCCCCAGTTAGCCGGAGGCAAGTACATAGCCTTGAGGAAAAGTCAATTTTGGATATTTGTTTTTAATTTCTAAAACAGCCTCCAGAGAATCAAAAGGAAGGGCCTGAGGGGAGTCGGTGATCAATTCCAGGTTATAAAAATAGAATAGGTAAGAACAGAGGAGAAAGGTGCAGGGGAAAAGCTGAGGCAGGATGGGGGCCCCAGTGGACTGTAGACAGCTTCAGGCAAAGCCAAAGTCCCCTCCAGGACCCCAGACACGCAGCACAGTGAAGGTGAACTGTTGCTGTGCTCTTCACAAAGTTGAGGAATGAGAGGCTCTTCTAGACGCCATCTTGGTACTCCTCTGATCTTTCTGTCCCTCTGTCCCTTTCTACACTTGAGCTGACATGCAGGAACTCCTCCCCTCCCTCTTTGCACAGTCCCCAAACAAGGATACGTCCTCAAGATACCATACAAGGCTGTCCACACCCATGCAGCGGGGATATGGTGGGAAATGTCAGGCAAGCATGCCAGCATTGTCTTTGTGCACCCTAAGGACTCAAGACTCAATGCAGCACCTTGTAGGCAAAGGGAAGCGGAGGGTAGACAGTAAGAGAGAAAAGTCGGGGTCACCATGAAGAGCACGGGGTATTATATCAGGAATGAAACATAAAGGACGATCTCCCAAAGCAGAACTAACCCCCAATTGATTATGAAAGTATTCACAGCATTTAGCTGTAGGGTGGGCTGCTTTAACCTCCTAACACAGCTGTCTGAAACTACCACAAGTTTTGTGATGCAAACATCCTCTAGGGGGATGACTCTATCCATAAATGGCCTGATGCATAAGCACCAGGATCTGAGTTCAGATCCCTATCACCCACAGAAAAAGTTATATGCTCAGAGCATGTCTGCAGTTGCAGCATTGGGCAGGTAGAGACGGGCAGGTCTTTGAAGCTCACTGGCCAGCCAGCCTAGCTGAAGTTGTAGACTCCAGGTTCAGTGAGAGACCATCTCAAAAACTAAGCAGTAGTGCAATTTAGGATAACAACCAACCTCTGGCCTTCATATGCACATATACACATGCACACATGAACACTTATGCACATGCATTTGAACACACAGAAACAAACCCAAGAACAGCAACTTTATAGTCACCAAAGTGAAAAAGCTGAAATGGTTTCACTGAGATAAAGGTGTAGGCAAAGCTGCACTCTTTATACAAACTACAAAAGAAAGTCAAATCTTTGTTTATAGAATCCGGAGTATTAGCCCATGGCTCCTCCTGGCAATGACATCACTTTTGGACTACTGTGTTCATTGCAGTATCACCTTCAAGGACTCAAGTCCTGCATCACAAAAGGACGACCGTGACTACAGTGACAATCCCAGAATCTCTAGGTCACAGTATTCAGGCAACAGTAGGGTGTAGACAGAAACCAGTGGTCTCTTCTCTATTTTAGTACCTCATTCATAGACTCGGGGATGAGACAGGAATGTGCACTATCATGCCTTTCCAAAAGAGCTGAGATGGGGCCATGGTTAGAGCAACACCCCAAATGTCAGAAAACAATGGCCATGAATAAAAATATAAGCTGAAAAGACTAAGCCCAAAGACACCATAGCAGGTGTGACGGCTAATCAGTGGTGGTCAGTCAACTCGACCACATCTGGAGTCCACTAAAACCCAAATTGCTATGCAAGCCATTGAAGAATTTTCATAATTGGGTTATGTAATGTGGGAGGATCCACCCTAAGTCTGGTTTGCATCTTCTTGTGGCAGCCTACATAAAAGAACAAGGAAGATAGAAGACTTTGCTTTTTGGGTGCCTGCCCTCGCTCTCAATGGAAAGTTTGTTTCCCCTGTTGCCGCAGCCAGAATCTAACATGAATGGGAGATTAACAGCTCTCCGGGAATCTCCCTGGACTCCAGCGCCAGATTAGGACTGCTGAGGCATCCAGCCTTGTGGATGGAACAACTACTGGATTCTAAGTCTTTCTGTCAAGAGACGGCCATTGTTGGACCACAGCCTATAAACCAGTCTAATACATTCCAAATACATTCTCTCTCTCTCTCTCTCTCTCTCTCTCTCTCTCTCTCTCTCTCTCTCTCTCTCTCTCTCTCTCTCTCTCTCTTTCTCTCTCTCTCTCTTCCCTCCCTTTAAGGAACTCTAATAAAACATGACTAGTGCCAGAGGATTCAGGAAGAGGAGGAGGGAGGGGGTCGGGAAAAACATTTTTATTTCACTTCAAGGAACTGGATTTTAATAGGAAAACCATAAATTGCCATGCATGGATTGTAAGTAGGGGCCTAACATCATCAGACTGCCTTCTAGAAGAAGCATTCTGGCTAATGTATACCACAGTATACATTAAGTCCCAGAAAGTAGTGAGAGGTTTAAAAAGAAGGAAACAAAGAAGTCTGTTCTCACAGCCCAGGTGGAAAGTGACTAGAACCTGAACCTGGACCACAGATAGAGGAAGCGTGAACAGGCGCAAGAAACCACAGAGCGCCTGTTTATAAGATGCAATGGCTAAAGTTAGTGCAGAATCAACAAGAGGGAAGAGTCAAAGAGGATGACCTGGCTCCCTTCGGGTGACAGCATGCTCGGTGATGCTCCCGCCTTTCACCAAGGGCGGGAATAAAGGGAGCTGGGAATCAGGTTTCAAGCAGGCATGGTGTGGTAGTAAATTTCATTTTACCCCCAACATTCTGCCCCTTCATAACCACTTTCCAAGTCTCAGCATCTACCATCTACTTACACAGTGCCCAGTCTGGGGGATAGCTGCAAGGCCTGGCCACACCCCCACCTCCGCTGGCTTTTTAATAAGCACAAAAAAAAAAAAAAAAAACACTGTGAAGAAATCCTTACAATGGTAGTCAGTGGTCAGGCCAATCATCCAGTCTCTATAAAAAGGAAAATTGCCCTGGTAGTGGCAAATGGCTTGGGTGATTAGTCTAGAAATAAAAAAAGAAAAGATAAGGACCAACTAAAGGGGTGGAGATGGAGCCAGTAGCAGGCGCGAAGTCTGAAGACCTTCACACTGTCTGTCAGTACACTCTGAAAGAGACACTAATTGGCACAGTAGACTGACTGTCTTGGACAGGACTGTTGTTTAGCCTGTGTCGTCAATCATTCCCAGTGGTGGAGCAATATTGGTATGAACACATCCACGTTAATAGGAATGGAAACGGTGATGGCCAGACCATCATGAGTTCCCCATGATCCAACGCTCAGCTAGTTAACATGCCCCTAAATTAATGCTGTGGCAACAAAGACTACAGTGCAGCTGCCCTGTGGTCTCACCCCCTGCAGAGGTGCAACCCTGCATTCTGGCCAGCCAAGTTCTGCATACCTCTTCCACAGAGGCGGCAGCGTAGCGTTGATAGAAGAAGTTCGATACATAGAGTTGATAGAAGAGGTTCAATACAATAGACTTGTGTCCATTAATGCTTCTTCTCAAGAGAGAGGGCTGGACCAGAAGCTCAGTGTTGGTTTCTGTTGCTAATGAAGATTCTTCTCGCCTGGAATTGAATGAAGACATAGCGTGCACAGACAACAGGTGTCTCTCTTCACTTTAAGCTACCGCCCAGTCCCTGTGGGTTTTCCGAGCCAAGTAACTAACTAATGAAGGAGTTGTTTTCTTAAGAAAAAAACATTTCTTTAACAGCCAAGGCAAAAGACAAAGGCAGTGGCTACGACCTGAGGTGAGCATGAAGACTCTTAGGATAAAGACGTGAGGGTAAAGTCTCCCATCAGATAAACACCTAGACCAAGAGAGGTAGGCCTGGGAGCTGGGTACAGAATGAAGGGAAAGGAGGGAGGTGATGAATGCCAGTTGCTTCTTCGAGACCAAGGACTGTGAGCAGACCTGCATCTCACCCTACAGATAGCACTTTAGCCATTAGAATTTTAGGGGAGTCCTTCCCAGAGACCTAAATTTAATGCATGAGAGAAAAGGAACTGCTGGGTATGTTGGCTGTTTGCAGCCCACAGCAGAGTCTCAGTTACAAGAAGCCAGTTTGCCCAAGGTTACACCCATACTAAATCACCAGTCACTGGGGGGTTAAAAATGAATCACACATGAGCTCCTTGCCTCAGTGCAAGACGTCTCAGAAGAACCAGTCCCATTGGAGGGCACCACAGGGTCTGGCTGAAGGCTCTGTTGCAACCATGCTGTAGTTTATTTTCTCCCTGCGTAAAGCCCGAGTTCCCTCTTCCCATTAAAAGTGTCATTCCTAAGCTCGCTCCCAATAAACAGGCTTCACACAAATCTCCTTCCAGGGTTTGCTTCCCATGGAATCCAAATTATACTTGGCTTCTTTCTCGGTTTTGGCATGATTCAGTCTATTATAAAGCTTTCTGTGCATTTATAGCGCCGTATAAATAAAAGTCCCAATTGCATAAGCTGGAATACTTCATACTCTTGGTATTATAAACAAGACCAAGTTCTGAGCCTTGTGGTTATTATTCCTCGGTAAGTTTCAAGCTAGTTTTATGCCAACAAAACATAATGCACACACAAGAACGTCAAATTATAAAATACGTTCTGTCTAGATGACAACGTAAAACGTTTTAGAAATAACTTATTTCGTCAATGCCATACTCTTCTGAATGTTTTCCAGGATAGGATTCATTTAATTTTGGTTCATCATTCTGTATCTATCTTGTTTGGTCTGCACTCACCAGCTCCAATTGCAAGGAAGAAATGTGCTCTGTGATTTCGTGCTTTCGACGGTATGTGTCTTAAAATACAACTTTAAAACGTGTTTTAATACATCTTGCTGTCTCTACAGAATGATGCTTCAAAGTGAACTACAGGGATGATGTCTCTGCCTAAACACAATAATTAAGAGACAAGACATGTTTTTTTTCTTAGAATCAACGTGAGAGATAATTCTAAGTCGCTCTAACTTGAGTATCATTAGTTTCTCACATTTTCAAAAGTGACATAGACTGACATTTTTACATCATCCGTGCCCTTGATCTTGTTTTAATTCCTACCGGGGGTTTCTGTTCCAGTGCGCCATAAGCTTTCTCAAAGCAGTCAGCGTTCAAAATGTGGGTCTTGGCTTTTCAGCCCCTCTGCCAACAGTGATTCTTATCCAATCTTAGAGATGACTGCCACCATTTCCTTTATTGATCAAGTCAAACCTGTATTTGATTCATTATTTCTCCACTCCAGAAGCCATCCATCACCAAGATCTGTCACTGGTCTTCAAAACGTACCCCAAAACTACAATCAGTCTCTATCATCCCAGCCAAACTCCTTGACAAGCCCCGTCTATTGTGTCCCACAGTAACCCTCTTGATGCTCTTCCCACCTCATCCCAGCCTCTTTGGGGACACATTACCATCAGAGAACAAAAATGTTTTAATGTAAAGCAAAACACATTATGATTCCACTTAGTCCCTAATGCTTCCTATTGATCACGCAGTGAAATAAAGGCTCTGTCTCGTAGCTCGCAGGCTATTTTCTCTTCCCTTTCTCCTCCTAGGCCCATGTCACTTCATATCACATCCTCTTTATGCTCCAACCTCAGACATTTTGTCTTCAGTTGCTATTGTAGTTTTTGATCAAATGTGCCCGTTTCCTTTCTGTCTCGAAACACCTGCTCCGTTCCTTCAGTTTGAAAGGTTCTGGCCCACTGCTTCCTGTCACTTGCTAATGCAATCAATAAGTCGTAGCTCAACTCTCATGTCCAATGGGTGCCCCAATCAGCTTCAAAATAGACTACACTATTCCTCTTCCCAGGAATACATTAATTGATTAGCCTCTCTAATTTTTATAAACTGCTTACTGTTATTTATTCTAAATCCTTGACTATTTTCTCTTCATGGTACGTGAAAATAGGGACCTGACCTGACTTATTGCAATTGACATATTAATATTTTATCATCGTACTCAGTAGATATCTATTAAATGAATACACCAGAAATATAAACAAAATAAATATGAAATGTGAATGAATATATTTATGGTATACCAAATACAATATGTAAGCATAATATAAATATATGGATGAATTTATAGTTTGAGTGCTTAGTGCAAACACTATAATATACAGGGGATGGGATTTATAGCTAACAAAATGTATATTAAAGGTGAACTTTGTGTGTGTGTGTGTGTGTGTGTGTGTGTGTGTGTGTGTAAAACCCTGTGGAACTCGTTATTAGGCAAATACACATCCAAGCTACTACCATACCATACCAAACTACTACCATATCAATTCATACCTGAGAGAATGAATATTACCCAGTAGACAAAACACTACAGCCATCAGTAAGGACAGAACAAAAGGAATTTTGCCCAAAGTTGGTGAGAATGTATCTATAGAAATGTTATGGGAAATTGTATGGAAATGTCTCAAAAATTAAAAGTAGAACCACCATATCATTCTGCAATGCTGCATTTTTTGTTTTTTGAGACAGGGACTCATGTATTCCAGGTTAGACTCAAACTTTCTATGTAGCCAGTGATGACCTTCACCTTCTGACATTTTTGACTCTATTTCTTGAGATACATTCAAAGAAATGAAATCAGTATCTCAAAGAGTGATCTTCAGCCCATTGTTCATTGCAGCATCATGCAGTGGCTTATCTATTAGACATGTCTATTGGTAGAGATAAGAAAACAAGAGATGGAAATACATGTATACCCACACCTATGCCTGCTCATGCCTGCACACACACACACACACACACACACACACACACACACTGGAATGCTATTTGGCCTTTTAATAGAAGGAAAAGAGAACTTCATGATGCATTCATTAGTGGTATGGTGACGAGCCTTCCAAAGGAAGGAAATACTGCCAATTGCAGCATCATGAAGGAGCCTGGACACTGAACTGTGTAAAACCAGCCAAACAAACACTGCCTGCTCTCACTTGTAAGAAAAATGTTGCAGCCGTAGAAACATAGAGCACAATGGTGATTTCCAAGTAACAAGGGGGTGGCAAAGATAGCATGTTGACTAAAGGGTATAAAGATTTAGATATAAGGAGCACATAAACTCTGAAGACCTTGTGCACAGCCTGATGACTCTGGTTAATAATATTGCTGTGCATTTGAAATTTGCCAGGAATAGAATTTAAGTTTTCGCATCACATAAAAATATAAGCATGTAAGGTATGTAAATTAGTTAGACTGAGACTTTTTACAACATACCTATATTAAAGTTTCACACTCTCTACCCATTTTCAACATTTATTTGTGAATTACGTCTCAGTATAGATTTTTGATGAAGTCTCTATGGAAAGTACAGATTTTAACCTTCTTGGTTGTTTGCTTTTCATATAAGGGGCTATATTACAAACTATACTTTCTCAATATTTTTTAGTATAAATGCATTTTCTCACACTTTAAGTGTCCTTGTATGTTATAATCCATGGAGTTATTTAATGTTTCTTATAGTCCGCACATTAGACTCAATATTAAGTAATTGCTGAGTGAGCGCCCTTCGTTGTGAACAGAGAAGTGTGGGCCTGTGAGGCAAGCAGAGGTGGGGTCTCAGAGGAGGGTCTCTGTAATGTGCTACCTCACTCAGCGAGCAAGAAAAGAAACCGCCCCCTGACTATGATCTCATTAATACCAAGCTATGACAACTAATTTAAATGATATCCGGGTTAGAAAGACAATCAATGCTACTAAGATTTCAACACTATAAATGAAACAAATCTCTAAATTATAAATTTAAATTTTTCACATAATTACAGCTCTCTCTTTGAGTATCTTTAATAGCCTTGGTGGTGCCGCTGAAAACCCCCGTCTATACATCCTTTACTTTGTTTTAGTCCATTTTTTTTTTAAGTGAGAAAAACCGCTAGTGCTTAATTTTCATATTCAGGCGATGTTAACACCTAAGAAGTGCAGAGCGAATTCAAGTTCGCACCTCTTCCGTTGCTATTAGTCAGCTGAGGAGCGCTTAATTAAAGCAGCGAGATTTAATAATTTCTCAGTCCTTCTTATCTGTGATCTGAACACACCTCAGGCCTAGAGATAAAACTGAGTCCCAGGGTAGCAGAAAGAATCAGAAATAGCTCTCCTCGTTTCCACCCTCCTGGCTCCTCTAAGTGGCCAGGAGAAAGCAGGGGCGGGTGAGTTAGCAGACATGTCAAGGAACTCTATCCATTCATCCTAGAACCAATACATTCTCAATTGTAGGGTAGTCATGTGACTTCCCTGCATGCCTCCTTGTTTGGGGTCACCATCATTCAATCCTGGTTTGCGACAGATTTCTAAAGCCTGGTCAGATTTAAGAAGAAAGAACAGTATCATAAATGAGCAAAGCAGACTAATTCAATATCTATTTCTGAGTGCCAACATCAAGCAGGATATTACTCTACATAATAAAGATCGGTAGATCATCAAAGCAGCAAAGTCTGGTATCTTGTACTGTAATTTCCATAATTAAAAATGCAAGTAGTAAACACATAAATATGTCTTATGCAGCGAGCTCCATTCTAAGCTAATTTTAAATGTTTTAGTTCGTTTAACACCTACCAGAACCACAGTGTGGGCAGTTACTTCCTTAAGTCAAGACTGAACTCTTTGGCTGCTGAGATCTTTGGCTCTACAATGTCTTTTATACACCGTACTACTTTTGCCTGCTGGGTTATAATGCTGACAGCCAGCAGAAGTCCTCGTCTTCGATAACATGCACTCTGCGTGAATAAGGAAGTCAAAAATTTCAGCTTCAAATAGTGACTAGAACCGCAGGTCCATAGATGAAACAGTGCCTGTAAGAACCATACATGTGGGACCACCAAGAAGATCTCTAGAGACATGAACGATGGAGCAAGAACCAGATGATGGAGGGAATGGGGGTGTGTTTGCAACAGTGGGATCAGCGTGTATAAAAGCCGGTGAAGCAAGGACCTGCTGAGCACCTCAAGGTCAAGAGCATCCTGAGGTCAGAATGGAGACAACACTGGCCTGTTCCATGATCTGATCCCTGGCCACGTCATGGAGAACAATGTAGGCCATAACAGCAGGTGAGGATGTTATTTCCAGAGCAATGGGGAAGCTACGTGGAATTAATAGAGACACAATTTCAGCTTATAAAAGACTCGAGGTGAAAAGGGAAAAATAAATAAATAGAAGTCCCTAGTTTAGGCTACTTGGCACTTTTCTTAATTTGCTCATTAATTAATTTTAATTTTCTCATGTTTGCCTCATCTAAAATAAGCTCCGAAGTGGGTGGGTTGTTATCATTCTACCCACGCGTTTCCGGCATACGCTCATTAGCAGAAAGGCTCCACCATGGAACTGCCGAGCAACTGCTCTGAGCCCCACCAAGAATTGTAAACAGAAGCGATTCCAAGAGTGGAGGAGGGAAGAATAAGGACGAGCAGCTTCCCAGGCAGTAATGAGATGCTCCTTCCGGATGCACGGGGACCTGACTTCACTTGAAGGTCATTTGACTTCGCGCTGGGGACAGAGTCCTCCGTTTTTAATTGCTTTCATTTACTGAGATTTTTTTTTTTTTTTGATTTTTGGTCTTGATCTCATGAAGTTTCACTGTTTGTCTGTTTGTCCAGAGGATATTCTGTAGAGTCAGAAGGCTCAGCACCAGGACTGGCCAATCAGAACAGATACGGTCCTGAGCTCTCTGTTCCTAGGATATATCATGAGGAGCTCCCGGGGTCTAGGCAGAGATCACAGTGGCCAAGTTTTGTTGACACAGAAGACTCCTCAAAAGATGGGCTGGTGCAGAAGTAGATACTAAAACATCTCCTCTAGCTATAGAAGATATTTTACTGTCTGGGTTGCCCTCTCTCTTGGACCCTCTCTAATCCGACAATCAGGATTCTAACTGGGAGTGTCTAAGAGAAACAGGCCCAAGTTGATTTCACACGGTGTTCTGTCGGTTCCCCTAATACTTGGACCGTTTACACAAGAACAGTCAACAGTATGGTTGGAACAGGCCCCTCTCTGTGAGAGAACACACTGATTCTCATAGGACCTTTTTTTTTCTTTTTTTGGGGGGGGGTGGAGTAGTTGGTTAGGTCAGCCCAGCTCTGTTAGCAAAACACCACCCACCTCAGTCTGGTCAGCTATGAACCAGACTGTTGTCCTAATGCAGACACCAAGTTATAGCACAATAGAGGGGAGCTTGCCAGTGAATGCTGGATGCTTGGCCAACAGCCTAGTAGTAATAGGGGCATTGTATTGCATACACTCGTGGGTATTGTTCTTTAACTCGGAGCAATACAGCATCGGCCTTGGAGAGCAGAGAAGAACCACAAGTTTATCTCCAGGAGGAATGATGAATACCGTACCCCCATCTGAAATAATTAGTAACACAATTTATAGTAAACGTAATAGGATTTCTGGGTTTCTGAAATCTTTTAACCATGTAGCTTTTCAATTGGTCTTAACTCATTATAATGTCTACGAACAAATATATGAAATACAATAAAACATTCAGCTCTATAAAATAATAAACTGTGATGATTTTTAAACAATTCCCATGCTAATTTGAACACATTTTTGTTAAAGGTACCTAGTAACATCATTGTAGTATCTACTTCTGATATCTTAAGTATTTTTTTAATGGAGGGGGGCTTCCCTTCATGTTTATGGTGATTCTTGTAAGAACTGGTCAACCAGCAAAATGACTTTAATGGGTAAAAATACTAACTGCCAATACTGAAGAGATACTCACATACTAGAAAGAGAGATTGTATACAGACACTTGTTTCCTGAGCCCTATATATATGCTATGGCACAAGCACACATGAGTATGTTTGTGCGTGTGCGCACACACACACACATACACACAAGAATACACAGACATGTGAACATACAGATACAGAGATACAAAATAAAGTGTAGTGAAAGATCTTAAACTGAGAAAAAACTTTTATATTAGCCTAATTAGGAAAAAAATCTCTACTTAAATAAAAAGACAATGAAGTAAAATCCAGTTTGTTTGTAGAACAGTGTGTCAGATTTGGCATAAATTCATTTATAGTTACAGTTTTTTTATGATTAAAGGGGCTGGAGAAGCTGAGAATATTGGCTGCTCTTCCAGAGGACCCAGATACAATTCCAAGCACCTACATGGCAGCTCATAACAACCTGGAAGCCAGTCACAGATGGTCTGATACCCTCTTCTGGCCTCTGTAGGCACTGAATACATATGATGCACAGATACAGTCACAACTCTCGTGCACATAAATAAACACACAGTAACAACATTCGTGCACATAAGTAAACACACAGTCATAACACTTGTGCACATAAATAAACACATATAGTCATAACACTCATGCACATATATAAGCACACACAGTCACACTCATGCACATAAAGACTAAATGAAAAAAATCACATTACTTTTCTAGAATCCCATTGTCACTCAAGTGAGCTTTCATGCATATACTTATATATCTATGCATAATATTGTTTTTGTTTAAGTCATTGTATATATTCTTTTAGGAATCAAGTCAATCATTTATTCCTCAAAAATTTCATGCCATGTATCTTAATCATATCTACCCCCTCCCCTTTCCCTCCAAATCACCTTGGTTCCCACTCAATACAACTCTCTCTTTTCTGACTAATGTCCTCCTTTTCTTTTATTTTTCTTTCTTTTATTAAATAGATTTTTTTCTCATATTATATCCTGATTATAGTTTCCCCCACCTTTACTCCTCTCAGCACCTCTCCACTTCCCCTCCCTTAGAATTCTGCTTCCCTTTCTGTCATTTGAAAACAAATATGTTTCTAAGAGATAATAATAATAAATAATAAGCCACTTGGTGGTGGCACACACCTTTAATCCCAGCACTCGGGAGGCAGAGGCAGGCGGATTTCTGTGTGTCCGAGGCCAGCCTGGTCTACAAGAGCTAGTTCCAGGACAGGCTCCAAAGCTACAGAGAAACCCTGTCTCTAAAAAACCAAAATAATAATAATAATAATAAATAATAATAAAATATAATGAGAAAAACCAAAAACTAAATTTAAGAATTGAATAAAACAGAATGAAAAGAACCCAACTGAAGAAACAAGGACCCACTTGTTTGCACACTAGGAATTCAATGAAAACACTAAACTGGGGGTCATGCTATGTATGAAAAAAAGCCTGTAGCATAAAAAGATAAAAGAAATATATATTACATATATATACATGTTATACATATATACAAAAATATACATATTATATTTTTTACAAATAAGATAAATTTTTAAAGGTGGGGGCGCCCTGACATGACATTGTGAGACAAGGAACGTCCAAAGATGCCATTGCTTCATTTCTCTTGGCCATCTACAGCTGGGCATGCAGCCTATCCTTGAGAGCAATCTGTTTCCCTAGTGAAGCTCCCTTGGAGGAAACTGAATTTTTATCTGCAAGTGGCCATCTACTGGAGATTGCTTCTGGGTCAGGGATGGGGACCTGTCCACTTCTCCTTTCAGTTCTAGGTTCCTAGCTGATACACACCTGTGAAGGCCCTATGTTCTGTGCACTGATAGGTGTATCGTAATTTTGACATAGAGGGCCTTATTTTCTTGGTGTCCTCCGTTCCCTTGGGCTCTTACACTCCTTCTGTCTCCTCTTACACAGGGTTCACTGAGCCTTGAGGAAAGAATTTGATGAAGACATCCTGTTTTGGTCTGAGTGGTCTGAGGTCTCTCACTCAAACTGTGGTCTCTGTGTTGGTTCCAGTCTGTTTCAGGAAGAAGCATCTCTGATGATGGCTGCGCAGGGCACTGACCTATGAGTAAAGCAGAATGTCATTAGAAGTCATGTCATTACTACTTTTTTGCTGTTTTTATTTTTTAGAGCAGAAGTATTTGGTTCCCTGTAGATTCCAGAGCTATCTATTCTCAGGTTCTTGGTCACCCAAGCAGTGTGGGATATGGGTTCCATCTTATGGAATGGACCTTGAGTCAAATCAGGTTTTGGTTGATTATTCCCACAAGCTTTGTCTCACCATTGAATTAGCAACTCTTTCAGGCAGGATACCATCGGAGATCAAAGGTTTTGTGGCTGGGTTGATGTTTACATTTCTCCTTTGGTAACATGCAGAGTACCTTCCTGTACCAAATTCCATATAAGTAAATATATTCCATATTTGTCTTTCGGGATCTGGATTACCTCACTCAGTGTGTTATCTGGGATTTTTATTGCTGTGGCAAAGCACTATGACCAAAAAGGAAGTTGAAGAGAGAAGATTTTATTTGGCTTATACTTCCAGATCATAGTCCATCACTGGAGGAAGTCAGAACAGGAACTCATCAGGTTAGGATCATGCAGGCAGGAGCAGATGCAGGGCCTGTAGAAGAGAGTGCTTACTGGATTGCTTCTCCTGGCTTGCTCAACCTGCTTTGTTATAGAACCCAGGACTATCAGCCCAGGAATGATACAACTCACCATACACTGGGCCCTCCTGCATTGATCACTAATTGAGAAAATGCCTTAGAGTTTAATGCTCTCATGGAGGCATTTCCTCAAGTGAGGCTTCTTCCTCTCTGATGACTCTAGCTTGTGTCACGTGAACCCACAAAACCAGCCAGTACAACTAGCCCTTTGTCAAACTGACACACAATTATACCACTCTCAAGTCACAGCCCCTTCCTTTCATATTCTTACCCAAGATCTCACATTAAAATCAAAAATAATTTTAAAGATTCCACAGTCTTTACAAATTCACACACATTAAAATTTCAGTCTCTAAAATATCCAGTATCTTTTAAGAGTTCAAGTCTTTCTTCTGTAGGTTTCTTTAAAAATCAAAATTAAATAAAACACCTTCTTCAAGAGGAAAGAACCAGGGCACCGTCACAATCTGAACCAAGCAAAATGAAACCCCAAGAGTATAAATAACTCAGTGTCCAATTGTCTGGGATTCACTCACCATCTTCTGGACTCCTCCAAAAGGCTTGGGTCACTTCCCCAGCTCTGCCCTCTACAGCACACGCAGTTTATTATCTGGGTACCAGCTGGCTCCACTCCATGACTGCTGCTGTTCTTGGCCATGTTCCCATGGTACTGGCATCTCCAAAATGCTGGGGTTCTTTGCTACAGCTGGGCCGATCTTTCACCAATAGCCTCTCATAGACTCTCTTCATGGTGCCAAGCCTCAACTTAATGGCATGACCCTTTCAGTCTGGAGCCTTTCTTTGTTGTATTCTTATGCCATTTGGTACCAAGGTAAGGTTGGCTTTGTAGAATGAATTTTATGATATTATTTCACTTTTTAATGTATGGAATAATTTAAGGAACATTTGTGTTGGCTTTTTGAAAAGGGGTTAATACAATTAAACATTGACTCCATCCAGTCCTAAACTTTTCTATAAATCTGTTTAAGTTGTTTATATCATGTAAATATAATTTTGATATCTAAGAATTTATCCATTTATTCTAGACCTTCTAGTATTTTCTAACATAAGGTTTCAAATTACTACCTACTGATATCTGTATGCTACTGGAATTTCTAGTAACCTTTTTCATCTCTAATTTTATTAATTTGTGTCTCCTCTCCTTCTACCAATTAGTTTGGATATGGATTTGTCAACCTTGTTTATTTTATTTTTAAGTCAATTGTTCATTTGATTGACTATATAGTCCTCCAGTTACTATTTCATTAATTTCTTCCCTGATCTTTATTTATTGACATCTACTGATTTTAGGTTTGGGCTATTTTTTTTTTTCATTTGTCTGGGAACTTGAGATGTTTCATTAGGTTATTTGAAATCTCTCTGGTTTTTTAACATAAGCATTCATAACTACAAACTTTCCTCTTAGACCTCAAAGGTTCAGGCACTTTGTCTACGAACTTTCCCTTTAGCATGTCTTGCATTGTTCCCCATAGGTTTGGATATGCTGTGCATTCATTTTCATTCTAGAAAGTCTTTTCTTTCTTTTTCTCTTTCTTTCTTTCTTTCTTTCTTTTTTTCTGTCTCAACCCATTTTTCATTTAGTGGAGAGTTGTCTAATTTCCATTAGTTGTCCAATGAGTTTGTAAACTTCCTGCTATTTCTGTTGATGCTGATATCCAGCTATAATTCATTGTGATCTGATGGTATGGAAGGATTATTTCAAATTTCTTGTATCTGATGAGACTTGCTTTGTGTCAAAGTATGTGGTCGATTTTTGAAGAAAATTCCATGAGGTGCTGAGAAGACCTATTTTGTGTTTGAGTGAAATGTTCTATAAGTAACTGTTAGGTTCTTTGGGTGTATAAAATATCTGTTATAAATATCTATTAGCTCCTATATTTTTCTATATAGTTTTTGTCTGAGTGACCTGTTCTTTGGTGAAAGGGAGGCATTGGAGTCTCCCACTATCACCGTGTGAAGGACAATATGTGACTTAAGCTGTAATCATGTTTCTTTTATAAAAGTGGCCACCCTTATGTTTGGGGAGTAGGTGTTAAGAATTGAAATCATCTTGATGGATTTTTCCTCTGATGAGTATGCATTGGCTTCCCATCAAAAGAGATTAGCTTTGGTTTGGATTCTATTTTTTTTATTTTATATTTATGTTTTAACACTTATACCAGCTTGGATCTTAGGTCCATTTGCTGGGAATTTCTTTTTCCAGCTCTTTTACCCTGAGGTAAATGCTTGGTGCTAAGAGTGGTTTTTGGATGCAGCACAAGGATGGATACTGTTTTTGTATCTGTTCTGCTGTTCTGTGTCATTTTATTAAAGAATAGAGACCATTAACGTTGAATGATATCAACAAGCAGTGTTTGTTAATTCCTGTTATTTTGTGTCTGTGTGTGATGTGTGTCCTGTTTTTGTTGGTCTGGGATTATTTAGTCCTTGTATTTTCTTCAGTGTGGTTAACATCTTTAAGTTGGAATTTTCCTTCTAGAGCCTTCTGTAGACCTGTATTTGTAGGTAGGTATCACTTAACTATGACTATGTTTTTGTTTGTTTGTTTTTAATCATGGAATGTCTTATTTTCTCCATTTATTGTAACTGAAAGCTATGCTGGGTATAGTAATTTGGGCTGGCATCTGTGATCTCTTAGCATCTGTAGAACATCTGTGCAGGCCTTTCTGGCTTTTAAAGCCTCCATTGAGAAGTCAGGTGTTAGTCTAATAGGTCTGTCTTTATAAGACTCGATCTTTTTCCCTTGTGCCTTTTAGTATTCTTTTGTTGTTGTGTACATTTAGCATTTTGGTTATTATGTACTGAGTGGACTTTCTTTTCTGTCCCAATCTATTTGGCATTCCATATGCTTCTTGTACTTTGATAGGCATTTCTTTCTTTAGGCTAGGGAAATTTCTTCTATGATTTTGTTAAAAAATAATTTCTATGCCTTTAACCTGGGTTTCTTCTCTTTTATCTATTCTTATTATTCTATTATTTGGTGTTTTCATGGTGTTCCAGACTTCTTGAATTTTTCAACAAGAGATGTTAAGATTTAACATTTTTTCGACTGACGTACCCATTTATTTCATGTCGTCTATGCCCAAAAGTCTCCCTTCTGTCTCTTGTCTTCTATTGGTGAGACTTGGCTCTGAGGCTCCTGTTCTCATTCCTAAACTCTCATTTCCAGATTTCCCTTAGTCTGGCTTTACTTTATCAACTCTGTTTCCACTTTCATGTCTTGAACTGTCTTAATCATTTCTTCTCCCTGTTTCCTTGTGTTTTCACAGTTCTCTTTAAGGCATTATTCATTTCCTGCTTAAAATCCTCTATCATATAATAATGGCTGTTTCAAGGTCTTTTTCTTGTGCTTCAGCTGTGCTGCAATACTCAGAGCCTGTGTGGTAGGGTTGCTGGGCTCTCATGGAGACATATTGTTCTAGCTGGTATTTATTGTGCTTTTACGCTGGTTTCTAGGCATTTAGATTTTAAAAGACTGTAGTTTTAAGTACTGATATCTGGTCTTGTATTTGTTGGCTAGATGTTTTCTTTCCCTTATTTTCTGTTGTCTTCTCTGATTCTTAGGTGGGTGTGTTGACTGGTAGGGATTTCTTTTTTTCCGGTGTACTTCCAGCTGTGGTCACTGGGTGTTCTAGGTACAATGTGTTTCTGTGTTTTGGGAGCTGACATGTAGGAACTAGGATGATTTGGAAGGGTGCCCCAGACCTCCACGGGAAGGAGGAAAGTAGGGTGTTCCACCAAAATCTGCCTCGTCCACTGGGAAAGGAAGCAGAGAGTGAGAGGTTGAAACAGGCAATCTGCTGAGGAGCTGGGGAAGAGAAGGGGGCATTGGACCTGGAGGAACAGAGGAAGAAGAGAAGATGTGCTGTTAGCCTACCTGCTTAGCTAGCCTGGGTGGTCTGCAGTTCCTGGGAACTGTATTTTACAAGCCCTGAATCTAGTGCTGCTCATATATCCACAATGGTATGGACTCTCATCTATTGGCCATGGGCCATCCACCGGTGGCAACTTCACACAAGAAATTGACTCTTCCTCCCCAATCAGCTATTGACTGTCGAATAGCTTCTCCGCTGGGAGTAAGTAGGGCCACAGGAGCTCCCTGCTCCTCCAAGCTAGAATTTTCAACTGATAAAGACAGGACATTAACTCAGCTTAAGTATCTGCCTCATATTCCTTTAGCACTATAACAAAAAAAATCTAATAAGAGTTTGTTAAAGGTCAAAGCCATTTAAAAAATTTGAACTGATTAAAAATTGATTTTAAACATATGAATTTATCATACTAATATGAAAGGAAGAACTAACAGACTTCAGCTGCTTTCTAGATACGAAGGCTTCAGAGAGGCTCATCTTGCTCATCTACAGTCCCCATCCTAGCTAGCTGGAATACAGATCGTGAAATGGAAAAGATCCAAGGTGGCCATATCCCCTCTCAGCTACATCCAAACATGCACAACGTGATCTCCAGTCACCTGACAATCATCAGAACAGATCTGCTCTTGCTCAAATCACCAGCTCCTGGAACCCACATGATTAGCCCGGCACAGAGTTATACCGCAGATATTTCAGGCAATTACTAGAGATGCGCTGGCCCTGTGCAGGTTTGTAGTGCTTGTCTAAGACTTCCTTTTGCAAGGAACAGTCCTCAGACCTATTTGATCTTCTACGCTTTCCTGAAGCTCAGGCTCCACAGTACTCTCAACTAGTACCCTACGGATTCAGGGTAAGTCTTTCCTGGGACCCTAGAGGTGCTTGAAGGGGTGGATGTGAGCAAAACTGCTAACTCAGTACAATATGGGTCTGTAGGGGATGCTCACTTTATTCTGAGAGGATGAAGAGGCTGGAGCCATGGCGGCTCTTTTGCTTTACCAGGACTGAGAAAGGATGAAACAGAAAACAGGTACGCATGGAAGACAAGAAAAAAACAGTGGCCCAAGTAAGTTCTCAATTGCTTCATTTCTCCTCACCTATACTGGCTTCGGTGGGTTTTATCCCATGAATAGAGAAGAATGTCCTACTTACACAAGTCTTCTTAAGTCACTAGAATTTCTGGTGCAGGCATGGTGGCACCTACCTTAAAGCAAACTCGAGGTATAGAAAGGAGGAAAGATAGTTTGGGCCCAGTTTTGATTACATAGCAAGACTCTACCTCAAAAAAAAATTTAAAAAGCAAATAAATAAATATACTGTACTTCTGAGTAATGAAACTATTAACTCTTAAATTCAATTAGACTCACAAATTAAGAGTGAATAAGTATCTCTGAAGTCAAAAGCCTTGGGAACACAACACCATCTCTGTTCTTTCTCCCATTTTGCTCATCACTAACTTATTCCTCCCCGTCCTAATTGTGAAAAGGCCAGAAGAGTCCCCTACAGACAGCTAGTGGGTTACAACATGACAGTGACAGGTTCAGCTACGAACTGGAAGCTTGTCGCCCAAGCTAGGCATAAAACATCCTTCTAATTGTTTTGGTCCTTTAATCTCTTAGTTACTTATGGCCATGAGTATTTTAAATAGCCTTTGCCTTTCCACAGGTCCTCACTCACCATGGCCAATTAAACTCAGTGTGAACTTTGTTAGGTACCTTGTCCGCTTCCTGTTAGCACAAACACCCCAACTTTTATCACTGCCAGTATCTATGTGTGCACAAAATCTATGCGTTTGTGTGGATGTATTTGTGTCTGTGCATGGGTGACTATAGTTATGTTACGTAAATAAATTTACATCTGTATGTCTGGAAACAATTTTACCACCTTCTAAATATTGTACACCCTGAGAATTCATTGGGGGTGACCTGGATGCCAGATTTTATAGTAATCATAATAACAACCTCGGTTCATATTTATTGAGTGTTTACTACGTGCCAGGTTTTATCCTAATTGCTTTGGGTTTATTGGCTGTCTAATCCTCTTAACAACCTAGAAAGTAAATACTAATATCCTCACTTTACATATAAGGAAACAGAAGCACAAGGAGGTGAAGGTCACTGAGTATGCAGATGAGCTGAAACTCAACAGAATCAGTTTGAGTGAGAGTCTAGTCAAATAACTGCCATAGTTGTTAAATGTAGGCTCCAGGACAACATTGTCCAGAATTAAACTCTTACATTGGTGTAGATAACATTACAGGATGCAAAAAGCTTTTATATGAAAATGCCCTATTAAATTAATGGTTAATTTACTATTATTCCTATTTTACAAATGCACCAAAAAATGCAAAGATTAATGGTTTTATTTACTCAAGGTCATTAAACTAATGAATGGTGAATCCACATCTCCATCCAAGCAAAAGAAATTTAGATCAGAAGATTGCTTTCCCACGGGCTCTTTGTCTAGAGATAAATGTTTGAAACTTTGACAAAAATAGCTAGCCCAGCTCATTCTCTGTAACTTCATAGCAGTAAATGGCAGCCTCTGGGCTATCTGGGGGACATTGGCATTAATGATCAATTAGTATTGTAATTTATTTTATTTCCAGTTTTCAAAATGATGCCACAGTCTCTCCCCCAAATTGCTTCCTTCCTTCTCCCCTAACATTCTTTGGTTTTCAGTATCACTGTAACTAGGAAGAGCTACAGTGTTGCCAAGCGAGTCCTGGTTGCTCTTTGCGAAAGCAAAAACATGGTTTTACATATCTTGGTTTTACAAAGCCTGATACACCTCCAAAGTAAGCAAACAAGCGAAATGAAATAGGTCTCCATTGTGGGTTGACTTATACACACTTAAAAGAAGTATACATGCCTTAAATCCCAATGCATCAGAATCTGACTTTGAAGCGGGATGGTTGCAGACCTAGAAGACAGGTTCGCAGAGGCAGAAACTGGACTTGCTGGGTTAACCAAATGGACAGAATGAAGTTGGGTGAGCACAGAAAGGAGGTGAAGCTGAGACAAGCTGGAGGTGGACGGTGAATACTTTCCAAACACATCGTGCAACGTTCTCAAAGAACTAATCAAAAATTAGAAAAAAAAAAAGTGAATGAGCACACAATAGATTAGGACCCGCCTTTTGTCCAGGATTACTGTCCTTATTAAAAAAGGGGAGGGGAAGAAGGAAAAGGTGATCATGTGCAGACAGAAGCAGGGGTTGGTGTTAAATCCCCATGAAACAAGGTATATTCTCTCAGGGCAATGAGAAGCTATAATAGGCAAGGAAGGTTCTTCCCCTGGACTTGTCTCCAGAACACAGGAAGAAGAAATTTCTCTTTATGAGGCCATTTCTTCAGGATAATGTGATTACAGCCAGTGTAGGAAACTAACACATTTCTCTTCTTCTTCTGTCTCCTCATCTCATTTCCACATTCAAAACATTTATGCACATACAATAAACATTATATAGTATATAATATATGGGCATATCATTTATTTTTTGACAACATAAAAGGTCTCTGAGAAACTCTGAGGCTGGACTTGAAGAAAACAACAAAGATGTAAGACATGGATACCATTGGACTTATGAAACAATAATAGGAGCACAAACCCCCACTGAAATTCGCACATCCTACGAAATTGAAGGCCTCCCAGTGTGGGATCCAAAGACAGCAGTCAAGAAAAAGCACTTCATAAATCACTTAGGATTTTGAAGGCTCCCACTCTTACTTACTGCCCCCCCCCCAACTATCTCCAATCTATTTATTCTCTGTTTAGTTCCTTCTCGGTTAGAATGGGAGACCAGAGACCTTTAGTGAGCAACCCGCTCTCAAAATGCACGGTCCTGGTGCTCTCAGCCACACTCCTGGCGCTCCGGCACACGCCCTTTAAACTCCAAGATTCGAATGCTACCTAGCACTGTTCCTCAACTATCTCATCCTCGCCTCCTTTCTAGGACGCCCATAGTGCTATTTCCTCCTCCACAGTCACCTGCCTTCTTTGCGCCTGCCGTCCCTTCTCACAGACACCAGTTGCAGAAGAGGAAGGGGGCGCCCTGCTGCAGTATGACCCCGTCTGACCTAACAGGTGGCGTGTGCATTCATCCTATTTCCTTTTTCACACATCCCTCTTGGGTCTGTAGAACAAACAATTCAAATAATATAATCACTACGGGCTGAGGCGGAGGAGTGGACATAAGGGAAAGCATGGCAGGCACTGGTCAAATTTAAATTGGCCTCCACAAAGTGCTTATCCTAATCCTACTTTAAAACTGTTTCAGCGCCGCAGTCTGGGGAGGAGGCTGTTCAATTAACAAGCTGTGGTCTCTCCCCCCATGCAAACAGAAATGCCAAACATCCTACTTATTTCGACTAAACAGTTGAATTTTCTCTGACAATAAAACAAATAAATGTCTTAAGCACCGGGCTCATCAGTTCATAAATTCACAAAGGTTTACTTGATCTCATTTCCATCAAAATTGGGAACATCTGGGAGGCCTCCTCTGACATTTAAATGGACATTTTGGAAATAATGCTCGTCCATATATTTAGGTATGTTACATGTGTTCTGCAGCTAACTTTTCTTGGCAGGAGTATCAGAATCCAGGCCCTGCTTTCACAGGCAGCATAAACATCGTTCTGGTTGACTCCAATCCCTAACGCGCTACAATTTCAAGGGCCAGGCCAAAAGGAAGATTCTGAGTCCTGCCTCATCGCCCAGCATTGCAGCTTCCTGTGATTGGAGGAGAGCAACGTGCCTTCTGGTTGGATGAGAAGGCTTCAGTGACTCAACAAACCAATTGCGCCTCACTTTCTTCTGTGGGTTTGGGTTCAGGGCTGTGCCCTGAAGCTGACAGCGATCCAGCACTCGCTAAAAGCCTATTTAGAACATCTGGAATTGGACAGAGATGCCCAGGGGAGGTGAAAGCACTTCCTTCTCCCGGACTCGCCCAACTCTATCCCTGTATTAAGTGAGATCTTTGACAAGCGGAATACTTACACTTTCTTACGTGCGGCCCCTTAGGAATGTCTTCATTGAATTATGTTTTAATATTAAATCATCAGTTAGTAAAGAGGACAGACTCAGGGGGTCAGTCCAAACACTCTTTAGATATAGCAGAAGTAAAAAGATGCTGTTTATTGGGGGGGGGGGGGGATCCCTAATGCAAGAATCCACATAAAAAGTTCTCTTTTAATTTACATCCTGAAATAATTTTTCCCACATACGAAAGTTTGTGCTTGTGTTTTGGTTAAACAATGAGGGTTATGTAACCAATTTATTTCTGTTTTGCTTTAGAAGCCAAAAATTTCAAGTCAATTCCGTTCAGCAACAACTAAGGAATTTTCTTATCATCAGCCATCCCCATGATGTAATTTATAATTGTTTTATATGGCTGTGTATGTTTGTCTGATCACATGTTACAATTCCATTTTACAAGCGACGTCAAGCATCCAGGACATGGGATGGTAATTAATCCTAAGAACTAAAATGCTACTCTAAACTGTTTTTCTTTAAAAAGAAGTTTGAAAGGTCCTTCAGAAGACACGAGTAATCATCTTCATTTGAAGAGCAGCGACAAAGGAAGAACAAAAATCTTGGCCCTGTTGTGTCGCACAAACAAGGGCATTGGGGACTCTATATGGTGATATGCTTTTTCTAATCAATTTATTTTGAGTTTGGTGACTCCCCAATGTATACAAAATCCAAAAAGAAAGCGCAGACAAATTCATGCTTGTTGCTCACATCCACAGAGTATTAATAGCTTTTAGAATTGAAATTGTTTTATTAATTTGATTAGGTTGAAGGAAAAATCCAAAGCTCATGAATAATTCAGGTTTCTGTCAGCTCCTACAAAGTCTTATGGAAAGTACTGTTATACCTCAAAAAATGCCCTCACAGTAGACCATACATTTAATTTTCAATAACATTGATTTATAGTTTTATAAAGAAAAATAATAAATATAATGAATTACCCCCATATTTCCTGATCTCAGTCACTATAAAATAACTGCTGTAGTTTTACATTTCCAGTGTGAAATATTAAATGCATAAATCAAAACAAAATTATTTTTCATCCAGAGAAAGGGACTGGTTCCTGAGCCTGACAAATTCGTTTTATTTGAAAATTAATGTTTTAACAGGGGAGGGAAAGGCTCCAGTGAATCCCCACTACTTTTAGGAAGAAAGAAAGTTCTTACAGATGACTCTTTTTGCCTGCGATGTTTTTCAAGCAGGTACTGTGTGTGATGTTATTAAGATCCCCACAACGAAGCTTATCAGGAACCGAATGGTGCCGGCTTGCGTGAATCATTTTCCTTGTCCACTTCCTTTCTCATGACGCTTCCTTTTTCCATAATTGTCTCCCTTGAAATGGCTACCCCGAGATAAGTTTCACCCACAATATGCTTCGCCAGTGCCAGCAGACTGGCGTGCTTGCCATTCCAATATTCTCGTACAGCTAAGACTAAGCAATCATGTAACGAGCAGAACATTATCGAATGAGAGCAACTCAGGAGAGACGCGGGTTTCTAAATAGGCAGAAACAGATGTGTGAACTTCTTTATTTGCTCAACTTCCTTGCTTAGATTTCATGGAGAATGAGAAACTGCATTTTTTGCGTCCTTGTTTTAAAAAGTAAGAGTAACTACAAGGATTCGTTTTTCACCTTTTAAATACCTCTCAGCTTTTGGGCGTGTTCAACATTCACCCCCAGGAGCTTTCAGAAGGTGTGAGGAAGGCTGATTACTAAAAGTGAAAATACCCTTGACACATGGGTAACTCGGAGTTAACAGGCCAAAAAAAAAAAATGTAAACCATAAAGCGGTCATGAGATTGGAAACACAGCTGTAGCATTGTCTCCAAGGCTCGGCTCCATACAAAGAACAGATCAACTCAAATCAGCTTTATAACAATATATGAAGGGCTTTTATGATTCTTAAAATGTTATGTGTATCATTGTCAGTTATGAATATATTGGCGCATTGATTCTCAAACTAAGGGTTACATATCAATCTTTGAATTTAAAAAATCCAATTGTTATGTGACCGAGTGCAAACTAACTTCTACTGTAAACTACTGCATGTAGAGAAAAAGCTATGGGTCTTTAGATTAATAGAAAAAGTTATGGGTCTTTAGATTAATCTTTGCAAAGCTCGGCGCAGCTCTGTGGCGGTAAGTCTTCTGGAGGACTTTGAACAGGAGAGGAAGAGCCCTCAGAGGTCCTGAAACACCCGTCTGGAGAAGATCTGAACAGACCTCCCTAAAAATAACAATGGGCTGTAGACTTGGTAAACATTTTCAGAAATTAAATAGCTGCTAACTCATTCCATATGGAAGCAAATTCACAGCGTCCAACGTATTGTGCAATGAGATCATCATAACATATACAGCAAAGGAAGAGGAAAAGCCATCCCCAAAGTCATTCACAAGAGGCCAGAGGAGACAGATGGTGGTGAACCCCCTTTAAAAAAAAACAGGCAAAAGGTTCTGAAAACTACAAGCTACTGTGGCTTTAAAACTCTATGGACAGGCAGCGTTTGGTCAGAAAATCTTTTAAAATCCCCACTAATATGAAACACTCCTTAAAAAGGGGCCTAGCAAAGTTATTAAAATTTCAAACAGTAGTTATGATTGCAATCCATGAATTTATTTGAATTTTTCACTTGGCGAAAAAGGCACTATCTCATGAATCTATTTTCACAAGATACTTAACACCATACAGAATCACAGGGATTTTAAATTCTTATTAGCATACAAGGTATTAGGTTTCATTATGGAACTTCCTTTCAAACAACTTTTGCTTGGTGTTCCCCCACTGCCTCCTTATTCCCGTGACCCTGTAGCCTCCTTTCCACTGCCGTATCACGTGAACCCCCTCTTTCTCCACTTCCTCATACCCTTCCCCCACTCTTGTGTCCCACTATCCGGTTTCACAGACTACCACAGGACATTAAATGCCAGAGCAGCTGACTGAGAGATTCTATACCTACAGAGTTATCCTCCGTGGTTCAAAATGGCCCATTTGTCTTTTAACTCAGAAATCTCAGTCTTGAGTAATGTTCCCAGCTCAGATTTTTGGGTTTCTTTTGGGTTCATACTCTCCACGTAGAAGAAAAGGGACTGAGACTGTGGAAGAGGAACAGCCCGGTCTTCGAATTGTTTGGCTGTTTCCAAGCAGTTCACCCTGGGCTCATCCACACCCGGGGCTGATTCATTCCAAGTTTATGTTAATAACGTTGGAGAAATCGGTTTCCTCTGGTAAGAAAACACTTAAACTTCAAAGTATTTCCCCTGTATTCAGACCCATGATTTTCATTTTTTGATCTTTCCATCTGCTGTTGTATAGATTCAAACCCCCCACCCCCTGCCCAGAGCCCTACTCCCTCCAACAGTTCCAAACACATGTTTACTATTTAACACCCAGCACTTCGGCCTCACTGCTTCGAACTCCTGATTTGGAGAGAAACAGGCACAAGAAGAAAAATTAAAGATGAGATGATATCAAATACACGCTCAGACTAAATTTAGTCTGGATTTTATAATTTAAATCAAATTGGGGTTTGTTGGTTGGTTGGTTGGTTGGTTGGTTGGTTGGTTGGTTGGTTGGTTTAAATAAAAGGAAGGTTACATTTCTGGGCTGTTGCCATAGTGAGAAGTAATAGGAAAAGCTATAGGAGAGAAGCGGAGGGTGTCTGGTGCGGCTGATTGCATTCCCACTGGGGAGACGCTGTGGGGTCTTGATATTATTACCTATATGATCGCTACAGCATGTCTGTTCTTGGATACCAGCAGAAGCCTAGGAAATGTGTCTGAGGAGACGGGAAGAGATAAATATGGAGGCCTTTGTTACAAAGATTCAAATTTCCCCGAATTAAGATTTGCTGTGAGTTAACGCTTGCGGGTTTACCTCGACAACAGAAGCGTTTAACATTAACCCATTTTCATCTGGTGGCCCGAAGATCAGGTAGTTTGTGTTGCTTAGGGAGCACAGAGCCAAAACAGTTTCTCGCTGTTTATTCTCAATTTCAGGACCATTTTGTAAATAGCTTGGATAGGTGGTCATTTGTAGTGTGGACATTTGTGGAGTGTACACTATCATGGTTGATAGCTGGTCATTTGAAGAAAGTACACTGAGTCTAAACACTTTGGTTATCTGCTAACAAGTGACAACTGAGATTTCATCACTAAAGGTTGATTTTTCCATAAGACCCTAGTAAAAGTGGCTACTTATAGGAGTCAAAAGGTGACTTTCACAATGTAAGCAAATTTTGCTCAGTTAAGTTTTCTTTTTATTTTGATCTGTATGAATGTATAGCCAAAGGTTAACTCTATGTTTTGAATGTGTCCATCACCCCAGAAATCATGTGTTGGAATATTATCTGATGATACAACAACATTGGAAGATGGTACACCTAATGGTGGTTCACAGTTGATAAAAGCTTACTGCTTACAAACCGACTAATGTCAATTTAAGAAAGGGCTGAAGCTGTGAATTCAATCTCTTTTCCTTGGCTTTCTTACCCTTCTTTTTTGCACCATAGCATATAGTAAGATACCTTTGAACTTCGAGCTTCCAGTCTCGAGAACCACTGGCCAAGTAATTCTTTACTGTATCAATTACTGATGTAGGAGGATCTTCTTTCTATGTGTTGTTTTCATTAGTTGAATAAAGAAGCTGCCTTGGCCTTTTGATAGGGCATCCCTTAAGTGGGTGGAGTAGACAGAACTGGATGCTGGGAGGAAGAAGGCAGGCAGAGAGAGCCGCCCTGGAACAGCCCGCCATGAAGCTGCCAGGTCAGACATGCTGAACCTTTCCCGGTAAGCCATGACCTCGTGGTAAACACAGATTCATAGAAATGGGGTAGATCAGGATGTGAGAGTTGGCCAATAAGAGGCTAGATATAATGGGCCAGGCAGTGTTTAAATGAATAGAGTTTTCTGTGTGATTATTTTGGTGGTTAAGTTAGCCCAGCTGGATGCAACCCGTTGCTCCTCCTTACTACAAATTACTCAACCTCAGGAATTCTAGCATAGTCACTTAAAAACTGAACCATGGTGGTGTCCAGCTATAACCCTGGCCCTTAGGAAATTAAAGAAAAAGAATCACAAGTTTGAGACCAGATTGGCCTATATAGTGAGTAAGCCCCCATCAAAACATTCTGAAGTGGTTTAAAATATATTTTCTTGAAACTTTTGATGCTCTACAGAAGTTTCAGTTGAAAAGTAAATGACATATGAAGACTTCCTTTAAAAAAAAAAGTTTCATATTTGTAAGAAGTTGCTGATAGCCAGCTGTGAATGTGAGGAATCCTTGACCCCAAATTATCTTTACTTATGAATCTCCATCCAACATGCCTGTCCAACCTTATTCATATCATCTCCGGATATCCCTACAAGTGCAGAAAGAAGACCAATACCATAAATAGCTCAAGTTTGAAGTTGGAACAAGAAAAGATCGGTAATGAAGAAGAAGGAAGGAGAGAAAGGAGCTGGCTCCTCCTATGTCTGATTGATGAAAAAAGATGTCCTGAGATCGACCGCCCTCCCCCCAAACACACACGGGTGGGTTTTGTAATACAGCAAAATCCAATTGAGAATTACTCTTGGGCAGAAATAAGTGGACCATGAGTCTTCTTGAGTTATACTAGCCGCTACCACAAACAACCCCAAATCCCAATGGCTTAACAAAATAAAAGTCTATTTTTTGTTCATATCACAGTCCTAAAAGTTTTCAGGGCTTCTCTGAGCAGGTTTTCCACCAAGTACCAACTTGGGACTAAGAGTTTCTTTCATCTTTGTCACGCCAGCTTTCACAAATGGCTTCCACCACTGCTGAGGAAAAGGAAGAAAAGGCAGGCAGACATGGTTAGAGAAATCCTTTATGCTCACATCTATGGCCCCTAAACAAATACAAGGATCACTAAAAATATGGTTTTACTTTGTACCAGGAGAGAGAAACAAGATAAATTAACACATAATCAGTTTCCACAATCCCCCCTTCAGAAGTCCTCCTGCAGTGTTTCTAGGCCGCTGTATCAAATTCAAAGTCCTGTATCTATGAGCAAAATGCAGTCCTTTCCTGCAGACTGGATATGCCTAATCTAGTTCTTCCTGTATATGAACAGACAAGTTAGGCACTGTGGGCCCCACAGCCACATCCCCTGTCACACTGCAACCAACACTCCTACGTGTACATAAGAATCTGAGTCACACAGTAGGCAGTTGCCTTGCGGTTCCTATTAATGTGAAGAGACACCATGACCACGGCCGCTCTTATAAAGAAAACATTTAACTGGGTGGCTCCCTTACAGTTTTAGAGGTTCAGTCCATTATCTTTATGACAGGGAGCACAGCAGGGTGCAGGCAGACATGATGCAGGAGTAGAAGCTGAGAGTCCTACATCTTGCTGACAACAGGAAGTCAACTGAGACTTTGGGCAGTGTCTTGAGCATAGGAAACCTGAAAGCCCAGCCCCACAGTGACACAGTTCCTCCAACAAGGCCATACCCATTCTAACAAAGCCACATCTAATAGTACCACTCCCTATGAGATTGTGGGGGCCAGTTACATTCAAACTGCCGCAACAATGGTCCATGATCATTCTTCAGTTCCACGAGAGAGATGGAGGCACTTCCTTAAGTTGTGCAACTCTTGTTGGGCTTGATTCTTCCTGGAAGAATCTGCCTGTCAACTTTTCTTTTTGGCATCTGACTTCACCTCCTGAGTGAGCTTGTTTACGCATCACAATCCCTATTTGTGCCTTATGGACACGTTTCAGAGCATGACTCCCTTGGAGACTTTAAAACATGTCAACGCATGGATTTTAGATACCTTACTAAGGGTTTCCTTAAAATCAAGTGAATGGACCAGGATTTAAATACCTAGGACTGGGGGTGACATCAAGAAATATTGCAATGATAACATCTGTAAATAAGGCTCAAGGTTATTTGAAACTTGAGCAGTCACAAGTATCTTTGGTGGTTTGAATGAGAATGACCCCCATAGGCTCATACATTTGCATACTTGGTCCCAGTTGATAGAAGAGTTTGGGAATAATTAGAAGGTCTTCCTTGGAGGAAGTGTGTCATTGGAGGCTGGCTTTGAGAATTCTTTGCCTCATGGTTTTGCCTCAAGATATGAGCTGTCAGCTCCTGTTCTGATGCCATGCCTATCTATCTGCTGCTGTCTTCCCCACCACAATTGTTTTGAACTCATTCATCCTCTGAGACTCTAAGTCCCAAATAAACCATTTATAGTATAAGTTGTCTTGGACATTGGGTTTTATCAGAGCAATAGAAAAGTGACTGTGACAGTATCTTTAGTTTGGACTCACCAGTTCTTTGGCAATACAATTCCCTTGGCAACTTAATAGGCGTCCAATGCATTTGCCATGAGCTCATGCGTTCTTCAATTTTACACCATAGATATAATTCCTAAGTCAGCTCTGCCTTTTTTATACTCATGTCTCTCTTGAAAATTTCCCTTAGAGGATGAGGCAATCTTCCTTATCAGTAAATAGCCAGCAAGAATTAGCTGATAATCATCTAAGTGAGTGATATACCTTTAATCTGATTTCCCTTGGTTATATGAATCTACCAACAAGTTTTTTTTTAAAAAAAAAAAACTCAGCTTTTCTTGTTTCAGTTCTCAAGACACTTTCCAAACAAACATCCCTAGACTCCATGTCTTCCCTTTAATTTTTGCTTGTGAATCAGCTAGTTTATTCCTGAGTCCACTGCTTTTTGTAATACCCAGAAAAATATAACAGGTAATAAATAGAAAGCCTGTAGTAATATTCTACTTCATTTCAACTGTTCTCTCCCAGAGATGTGGGCTGAGTAGGGATTTTTCCTTGCCTCTAACATGACAAGAAAGCCTCACACAATTTAGACTGTTAAATGGCAGTACTTCACTTTTGATAAAAATCTCTCTGTAGTTGCTATAACAAATGTCTACAAAATTCCAGATGCTTAACACCAAAACCCATGTTTCTCATTCAGACCTTTTCTGAAATAAGTTGGCAGCTCTCCTAGGAAGCTATACACACAGTCAGACTTACAAGATTTTATAGAGGTATGATCTCGGAGATAGCTTTGCTGGTCATGGCTTGTCCACCTTCAGTTCCTTGACAAAACACCTAAGAAAAGTAACTAGGGGAAGAAAGGCTTTCTTGGCTGGGGACTTAAGCAATGAGAGTCGGCTTGTTCCATTGCTTCTCGGTGGGAATCAGTTCAGAAGCTTCATAGTGGAAGGTGTCCTGGAAGAAGGCTGCCCTCCTCATGAAGATCCAGAAGCAGCCAGTGAAAGAGAAGGACAGAAGAGGACAAGACATATTTCCTTTAAAGTAACATCCCTCAGGAACCTACTTCCCCAGCCTGAGTTGCAACTCCTGATAGTCCAGTCAGCTCTGAATCCGTCCATGAATTTTTCTTCATCGATGAGGACACTTTAGGATCTAATCATCTCTGAACCCTGCTGCAAAACCAAGCCTCAATGCCTGATTTCTCGGGGTCATATATAAATTATAATGCTCGCCAAGGCGGGAAAGGAGAAGATGAAGCCGTTTGGAAGTTCAGCCTGTAAGTCTGAAGGCTTCCTCTTCATTAATACCGCTTTAACCTCACTCAACTGCAAGGGTCTTGAAAATGGCATTTTATACAAACACAGAAAGAAGAAATGGATTTACCTAGCTTTATGACTGACAACCAGATTACCCCTAGTAGTACATGGAGTTACTAGCTGTAACTCCAGGAGAGGACTTACCTTGAAACAAATTAATCTACTGCAATAAAATTCCATAATCACTGTGTCACCTAGATAGAGAAGGCCAGGTGTTCCCTGTTATCCTGCAGATGACACACACAGTCACACGTGAGTGGGGACTGTCCCTATATTGACAATTCTCATCATCATTAGAGAGGAAGCTGTCAAGAAGCTCACTCCCTTGGCTGGTGGCACATGTGGCTATTTTCCCCACGAGTTTTCCAAGAAGAAAACACGGCCAGTTGCCTTAGACACAGACACAAATATAAGAAAATCTGCTTCTACTTCCCTAGACGCATCCTAGCGAAAACTATTGAAAGCCTTGTAGAAAACAAAGTATGTGCGTGTTACATCATCTATAAAAACTACAAACAAAAACTTCATTAGCCAGGCTAGGGACATGCTCAGTGGCGAAAAGCTTCTCTGCCATGCGTGAGGCCTGAAGTTCAATCCTCAACACTAAAGCAAAAGGCTATGTTTCAGGGGTCAACACACATGAAAATGTACAGAAACTAAGAGAGAGAGAGAAAAAAAAGCTGACATTTGCCCTAGCTAAGAAAAGACCAGGATTCAAAGAGGGTTTTAAGAATCTCATGGTGGATGCATTTAACTTAAGACAAATCAACTACTCACATTCGGGATTCAGTTTTCAAAAGCTACAAAATGAGGAGAAATGGCATTTCTATGCATGCACTGCTTCCCACACTCCTCGGTTTTCCCTGAATCTATTACACAACCAAAACTATTGCCATTATACACAGTAAGCATAAAAGGTACGTCCAAAATAATGGACCGTGCAATTAAGTACTGATATTTTTCTTCTAATTCACTCCTAGGAGACAAGTTAATTCCTTAGTTGTCTCATTTCTGTACATGACCCCACCATCCGACTCACCATCCCTGAATCGTGGCATTATCTCTCTCTTCTGGTTCAACCTCTGCCATGGTCTTTGTGTACAGCTCTAACCCAGCAACAAACATTCGTTTTTGAATAATCTTTGATAGCCAGAATCTGACTTTCTTTTTTTTTACTTTCTTTTTATTTATTCTTTGTGTCTTTCACATCATCCATCTCCATTTCGTTCATTTCTTGTCCCTACGTCTCCACCCTCTACCCTTGTGTCCTCCCCTCTCCCAAATAAAATAAAACCTAAGAGGGAAAAAAGCAAAAAGGAAGTAGATCTTGTCATGCGAAGCTGCAGTGTGACACAGTGAGTCCTGCAGTAAACCTTTTATCCATAAATCTTTATGCACAATTGTTCATTACAAAGCGTCAGTGGTTTTGTTTGCGGCCTCTGGTTTCTGCTACATTATCAATGCCGGGCCCTCACTGGGCCCTCTCTTAGATATCCTGTTGTTGTCCTGTTTTGTGGTGATCATGCAGCTTTGGGTTTGCAGCACCGGCCCCTTCACGTGCCCCAGCAGATCGTAGATGGACAGGATGTTGGTGGGGGAACCAACTCATAGCTCTGGTTCTGGGCCTGGGCAGTTGCAGGTTGGTCATCCCGCCAGCTCTCCCCTGTCTTCACCACCAGGGTGAGCTCCCCGGTTTACCCCTGGCAACAGTGATCAAGGGGCGGGGCCAGATGTGCTTTCACATCCTCAGGGGCTGCTCTCCCACACCTACACCTCTAAACTCCACCTTTAGGGCCAGCTCTGCTGTGTTGCTCAGGGGAGGTGTGGGAGCCACTCTCCCAAGTGCTGTGGGAACAGCTCTCCGCTCTTGTGACCTCGGGGTCAGTTCTGCCACCTGCCCCACAGGTGGCGAGGGGCATCTCTCCCCGCCCGCCCAGGCGAGGGGCAGGGTCCACTTTCCCAAGTGCTGCAGTTAGTAAGAGGGAGGAGTCTGCTCCCTCAGCCACCGCAGGAGTCAAAGGCAAGGTGGGGGTGGGGGGAGGTCTGACTTTCTATAAATAAAAAAACACAGTAGCAAAGATTTGAACCCTGTCCAATGTTTTCTAAAGACAGTCGCTTCGTATGGAATCGGAAGACCTCTTTAGAAGCAGTGACATCTTGATGTTTGTGTGGGACATAAACTCAAATCTTCGGCATCAGCTCTGAGCATGACTGAAGGAAGAGAACAAATCCTTTGTTTCTACAGCTGTCTGTCTCCAGTCACTCAGCGCCACGCATCTTGGCTCCCTGCCATACTTGTCTGCACTCACAAGCCTCCCCCAGTCTGTTCTCAACAAGCTTCCACTTGACCAGAGAGTTTCAACTCTAGGGCCACCTCTTCCACAAGTTCCAAGAGGATGTTATTCTCCCCCCCCCCAAGAAATACAATGCTGATCACAATAGACACTATTATTTTTTATATTGGTGGTATCTTACCCACTTTCATTTTTTACATCTTTTTTACCTACTTACTTATTTATATATATTTGGGGGGGGGGTTATATACAAGTATGAAGGCCAGAGGATAACGTGAAGGAGTTCATTTTCTCCTCCCACCATGTAAGTCTTGAGGAATGGATTTAGGTTGCCAAGACTGGCAACAGACGCTTTCACCTGCTTACCTGATGAGCCCTCTTGCTGGCCCGATCAATACCAGTTTTTGAGTGTTTACTACCTAGCAGTCACTCGGCTGACCTTCATGAGTAGTGACTCGCTTAACAACCATATGAGATATTTTTATGTTCTTCATTTTATGAATGAGGACATGAAAGAACGTATTTTTCCCAAAGGCACAATACTTATAGTGAGGGAAATATGATTGTACCCACATATTCTGTCTCCAGAGCCTGAGCTCCGACACACTTTGGCCCTTAGAAAAATTCCTGCTTTCTCTGTCTGGAGACTACGCCTAATTTTTAAGGAGAAACAAACCTTCCTTTCAAGGTTGATACTGTCATGATTCTGAGACCTCCGTCCTAGGATGTTTTCCCATTGATTAACTGGGCATGATCACTTAGTCCAGCATTATTATTTCAAAAATTACTTACAGCTCTTTACTCTGGCAGGAAATCAGTAAGAGCCGCCGTTGTTTACGTCCCGCTGCTAGAGCACTACGCGCGCAGGAGCTATTTCCTGAGTGGGGACTCAATGAGAAGAGACAGCTATTCAATCACCCAGACCCCAGAAAATGTAACTGAAAAATGCAGACTTGTGGAAGAGGGAGTCATGATGGATATGCAGTTAGTCCTGAGCATCTCCCCCTTGAATTGAGTGCTGTCTGCTCCACGCCAGAAAGAGTCCATCAATTTGTTTATTCAAATAAGCCAACCATTTCTTCAAAGAATAAAATAATTACAAGCAAGCAATTTACTTAGTAACCTGCAAGTATAATATTTGCATAGAGACGCTCCTGAAATGTGATGGAGTTATTTCCCAAGAAGCATACTCTAAGTTGAAAATATCATCAATTTGAAAAACCAAAACAACTAATGTATCCCATTTGTCAAACACTGGATCTCGACAACAATGTTAATCCGGAGAGTAACTGTTGTTTGCCCTGGTGATCATGTCAGCAGGTGGGAGTACTGACTGGCTGCCACCTTCCAGGATCAGAGGAGGGTATCACAACGTTGCTCAGTGGAAGAAAGGTCAAAATTCACAATTTACAGTGTGATCTCTACTGACTATCCATTGCTTTTGTTTGATCTTATAGTTAAAAAAAATTAACTCCAACCATCTCAGGTCAGGGATTGCATAGGCAATATAAATATATTTAGTATATGTAGTATATATAGACTTAGTATATATAGCCATGCTTAAAAAAGTAAACAAAACCAAACCTTTACCAGCCATCTGCTTGCGCCATTGATACATTAAAGAAATGCAGAATGCAATGGCAACAGGGAGCCTCATGCGTCTTGTTACATGCATGAGTTCTTCCATTCACGTCATAGGATGACAGAGGGAATAGCCGTGGAGCAGAAGGATATTGTATTAAAGTGGCCAATTACACAGAGAAAGCAAAATCAAAACATGCTCAGACTGGGATGTGGATTTAAGCTCTTACTTCAATTGCTTATTGCTCTCTTTGGGAGGTAGTTGTGTGAGCATCCTGTAGTTAGGCTTCCGGGTGTATCTTCCTGTATCTTGCTCTTGGGACGCTGCGCGTCCTCCCACTAGTAGGGATCAGGAACTGGAGACGGTGGGCAGTTGGCTATGTGACTATGTGCTAATTCCTAAGGATCTGACAGGTGTGTTTGCCTAGACTATCTGTCCTTTCCAGCATGAAATTTCCACTTCGTGTTTTTGTCTATTGTTCTAAAGTCATGCCCGACGATGAGACTCCATGAAAAAATAGATGTGCTGCTTACATAACCTTATATCCTTACTCAGTAAAGGTCATTTACACAAGAACCCAATGCTGGATGGCAGATATCAAGAATCTAGCAGACACAACACTAGTCAGTTCCATTCCAACAGAGACACCGGGGAGAAGAGAGAGGAAGTGGAGGCACCGTCTGAGGAGGCAGGGCCAAGAGTGAGCACTTCTAAGGAAAGAGACTTTTACGGATCCGGAAAACAGTTTCCCAAAAAGGCCAATGGAAAGGCGCCCGGTAACTCAGCTAGCCTAAGGCATGAGGTGACCCATATTGCTCTTGTCTGTCTGCCAGATGATAAAGGAAAGAATGGAGGAATCATGAAAAGGTATCCTGTCCGCGAAATTCAACCGTCTCTGGATGGGGTGGTTGGGGGTGGGGCTCTGAATACAATGGCTAAGAAGGTCAAAATTCCTTATGATTGAATCATCTCCATTTTCCTTTTCAAATATTAGTCTTGGGGCTGCAGTGCCTAATTACTATGACGTTAGTAGATAAGACAACAGAAATGGTTTTTTTCTCACAATCTTGGTGGCTGAAAGTCCCAAGTTGAGAAGTCAGTGGATGGACGGCATCGCAGGAGCAATGGGGAGAACTGGTTGGCTCAATGCTTTCCCATGTCAGTGATACCAGTGACCCTAGGCGTTTATTGGCTTTCGAATACACAAGGCCAGTGTTTCCTCTGCTGTGGGTCTATCTCTATATTGTCTTTTTATGAGGCCTTGGATTAGGGACTACTCCCAATCAAGTCTGGGATCATCTCAACTTTTTTAAAACGTATATTTGTAATTAAAATATAAGTACACCATCCCCCTCTTCTAGCTTCTCCAGGATCCCCTTTTTACCCCTTTTCCCATGTCTCCTCTCAAATTGGTGGTTCCCTTTTTTTTTAATTATTGTTGTTACATATATGCATATGTTATATATGTACAAATACATAAATATAGCCTGCTCGGTCTGTTTTATATGTCGACATGTATATGACTTCAGAGATGACAACTTTGCTTTGGATAATCATTGGAGGCATCACCTTAACATAGCCCATCTTCACACATCCTATTTACACATAGGGTCCCATCCACAGGTAGTCAGTGTCAGGATGTCAGCAAACCATATACAAGGAGAAAACACACCATAGGTCTCTATCTGACTGGCAAGGAGCGTGGTGATCACTGTTCCCAGGGCCTTCCCACAATCTAGACCGGATCACTCACCAAAGTAGCCATTCAGCTGAAGCAGGTGATTTAGGAAAACACGACAGCTGTGATTATGAAACCAAATAGCTCCTTGATATTTAAGACTGTATTCGTATTATGTGCAGACCATATCCCTATTACGTTCTTCCATCTGGAGCTTCTCCAGCATCCGCATTTCCATAAAGTTTTCAGAGTTTCGCCCTTGGTAGTGAGCCAGCACTCGGGCACAGCAGTAAGGCTTTGGCCAAGAAACACAAAGGTTCACTGTTAGGGTTGGGAGTGGCACCTCAGAAGCATAGAAGGAAGAGATGAGCTAATCACGGGGACAAAGGAAGCTGCCCATCCAATCAAAGAGAGTCTTAAAAAGACAGGCTAATGGAGTCTTTGTGTCTACATAGTTAGTTTTAGCAAGGTTCTAAACAGAACTGCACCCTGGATAGTAACTAGATATGTTTAACACGTAAATGTCGTCTTCATTCCACAATTTTCTCATCTTGATTTTTTTTTTTACAACTACATCCACACCCAAATTCCATGTATGCAAAGAAACTAATTAACAGATCAGTCACTGAATAAATGAAACTCCAGTTATCCATGGCATCCACTGAAAATGGGCCAACGTTAATAAACCTACGCATCCATGCAAATCATAGTGAATCCGTCCACTGCCGTCAGCACTTAAGACGTCAGCCCCTGAGAGCGGAAGCTTCAGAAGGTGTGCGAACAAAATAGAGATGCAATTGACATCAAAATTGGCCACTGGCAGAGCAGTTCCATTACACAAATTAGAGAACCTGAAAAGCTTTAGAGGTTTTGGGGGGAAGGAGGTGGCAATCTCGCACCGCTTGAAAGTCAGATTTTTAAAAAAGAAAAAAGATGAAACTACATGCTGAATAGTAATGCTATAGGAACACAGGTTAACCACTCATCTCCGCATTCAGCAAGGCTGACCTATATTACTTTTAATCTACAGACTCCTCTAACTAAGGCCATTGGGAATTAAATTTCATGCTGCTCGCTCAGCCTGCATTGTCAAAAAGCAAGCAGAAATCCTGAGTACCTACTACTTGCTATGTAGTACTTTAAAAGTAAGGCAAAGTCCTTACCTATGCAAATAGCATGTTAGTGGGCTAAGACAGTCAGGCTGAAGCTTGGGATAGGGTGCAAGACAGCCTTGGAGGAAGTTGGCTTTTCCCCCTACTATATGTGTATCTTAAAATGAGAGCTTCCTTTCTCAGAGAGGGTTGAGATAGCCCAGGCTGGCCTCCAAATCACTAACATAGCAGAGGGTAGCCTTGAACTTTTGATGCTTCCAAATATTGGGATTACAAGAGTGCACTACCACCCTAGGTTTAGGGCATCAAATCCAGTGCTTAGAGAATGCTGGCAAGCCCTCTGCTAAATGAGCTACATCCCTGGCCCTAAAAACTACCTTACAGGGCAGAAGTTTTTTCTCAATCTTGATGGCCTTTTATAGATACTTGTTGCGGGAGGTCCTTCCGCCCCTCCAACCAATAGCTGCTGTGATACCAGCCCATTGGGGCGTGGTCTCTCTCCCTTTAAAAAAGTGGCTATTTCCTCTGCTCGCTCTCTTCACTTCCTGCTCCGCCGGAGACTAGACTCCCTTCCTGGTTGTGCAGATGGCTGTTGTCTGGGACGGTGATCTGTAAGTTTTCCCCTTTAAATAAATAACACCCTATTAATCATAACTCCAAACTGGTGTGGCCTTGTTCGTGACTTACGCCTTCAGATACTAGAGAAATAAATACAGAGACATGATAATGTGATTGGTAAATTATATGAGAAGACAAAAAAAAAAGGTTGATTAGCACAAAGTCAAAAATTTCAAAACATATTTTTACTATTTGATTCTAACAAAAACAAATGCAAAAACTTGAAAAAAGGCATATAACCATGGACAGAAAAAAGGGAAAACAAGACACACCACACAACCATAAAACCGACTTACAGGGATGCAGAGATGGCTCAGTGATTAAGCGCACTGGCTATGCAGAGGACCGACTCTCAGAGCTGGAGATGGGGCTCCGTTGGTAGAGGGCTTACCTAGCACTAGGTTCAATTCCCAAGGCCGCACAGACTAGATACGGTGATGTGGATCTATCATACTAGCACTGGGCAGGCGAAGGTGGAAGTAGCAGAAATTCAAGGCCATTCTCAGCTACTAAGAAAGCTCAAAACTAGCCTGGGCTACATGAGATCTTTCTTGTCAAACCCTACCACCACCACCACCACCAAAAGAAAAAAAAAAACCTAACTTTCAAATAATCTTAAAATAGTTTTTAAATACAAAGCAAATGTATAACCAAATAATGTTTTACATAAAAATTGGCCAATGGAAAACAACCAGAATAAAATCTCTGTGCTCCTCTTGATCTCAAAGCACATGTTTGATGTTCTTGAAACTGGATTATCATAAAAAAAGGCTGTATCTGTGATCTGGTATATTGATCTCCATAAAGTTGTTCCTGGCAGGACATGATAATGCATGTTTATAATCCCAGCACTCAGGAAGGTAGAGATAGGCCGCCTCCTGAAATCTCAAAGCGGGCCTGGTGTGCATTGCAAGGTTCAGGGTAACAGAGGCCACATAGCAAGACCCCGTCTTCCACAAGAAACAGAGTAACAAAACGAGTTAGTCCCCAGATCGTGTTCAGGATGGCATGTGGCGACGAGGTCTTCGGCCCAAGCATTTGGTGTTGACCCCGCTCCCTGAGCTTTCATTGAAATCTGCACACTAATTGGGAGCCAACACTTAACTTGGGATAGAATCACTAATTTTGGTACATTCTATGCTTTGTAAACGTATTAATTTTAAATTTGTGATGAAGGATACAGGTATATTAGCTATTGATAAGAACCAAATATTTTAAAGAAAAATAATTATTGCTTGGCTTTCAAGTTTTTAGGTCAATTTATTTGAAGAAAATCCTGAGGTTCCAAGATGAGCTGCTAAAACCATGGACCATTTGCACCTACTTATTGGTGTGAATTGGGATTATTTTCCATATAATGTAAGTGATGCGAAATGCAAAAAATAAAATTGAACTTTGAGTCTGGATCTGTAATCTATATAGCACAGGATATACATAAGTTCATTAATATAGTATACGTCTCATTATTCTGTTTTTACAGTAAGTACCATACTACAAATATAAACCTTTAAAATGGTGTTTCAAAGGTAACACTGTTCTTATCTCTTCATTACATTAACAGTTTTACATGATATTGGCTTAAAAAATGCTTTTTTAAGAAAACAACTTTACAGTCCTGGGCAAGGCTTCTTTTCAAGAAGCAGAACTTACTGTAAATATTCACGAGTTTAAGCTGTCATTACTGGATATAAGCAATTCCAACATGTCTGCTCAAACTGTCCTGAGCATGGTCTTGAAGGCCTGACATCACTTCCGTCCTGTGCACAGCTCTGGTCTCAAGTCCTACCACGATCTTCCAGGCTTACGGTGCACTAGCCACGCTGACCACCTTGGTGCCTCTTGCTTACCTTCTCATTGTCTGACATTTTTTCTGATATTTCCACTTGAAACTGTTTCTCCAACTGTGCCAGGAGACAACTTCCTATGATCAGCGCCTCCTTAGTCCTCTCCTCTCCTTCCTCCCTTCCTTCCTCTCTCTCTCTCTCTCTCTCTCTCTCTCTCTCTCTCTCTATGTATTTCTTCCACCCCTCCTTCCTCTTTTCCTTCCTTCCTTTTATTGTTTGGTTCTTTAATTGAGACATGGTCTTATTATGTAACCCAAGCTCCAGAATCTTCTATCTCCCAAATGGCGATTACAGATGTGCACCGCCATGCCTGTCTCTTGTTTGTCTTTTAGCCATTTTTGTCTTCCAAATCACAACCTTAATGGCAGCTCCTAGTGCTGACACAGAATCATTTTAGGATTGATTCTGAACAAATAAATAAATGACTGGAGGAGTAGATGAATAGTGAGCAGGATGCTCAACCAAGTGTGAGGAGTGGAAGAGGGAACCGAGGAACTTAGTTAGTTTGGAGAATCTATTGTTCTTCCCACCTCCTCGATTTACACCTCCTGTTCCTTTCTCCAGACGTGTGTTCACAACACTCAAAACTCCCAGCAGGCTCAGCATGGCTCCTGAGCCTTCTTCTAGCCTCTGTCCCTAAGTTCAGATTCTCAAAAGAAGTCATGTAGGATTGATATCGCACGGATTCAGCTGTTTTTTTTTTTAGGATCACCACATCAACAGACATAGCTGATGGCAATGTAGCAGGACTTCTTCTGGCCACCAACAGAGTACAGCAAAAGTAAAAATGCTAAGGAAGGCCATTTCAGATCATCCCATTTTAATATTAACACTTTGATAACATAAAGTAGAATATATTGTATTTCTTTTTTTCCCACTTCTGGTTACATTTTGTAACTGGGATTCATTCCATTGTAATTTACCAAAACTTCAAATTTGCTAAAACAAACAAAGAAAACCCAAACAAAACAAACAGAAACAAGCATTTGAAATACACTAGCTCACAGAACTGAATAGGACAGATGTGTTCTAGATCCAAACAAGGACTGATCTTGACCTTCGGTTTTTTGTTGTTGTTTGTGTTTTTGTTTTGTTTTGTTTTTTGTCTTTGATCCGTCTTTATCTTTCTCAATTTGATACCCTCAGTGTTCTCACCATTGGAAATGGCTGCCAAGAGCTCTGGTGTCTGTATTCCCAAGCATTCAAGCTACCTTGCAAAAGTGTTTATGAATGAACTCAGCTTACATTGAGTTAATTATACCTGATAAAGAATTGCAGTGTGATGGTTGGCTTACACTTCAGCCACAAATTCTGCCCCTAGAATGAGGAATACAGTTAACTATCGTAGGTTGCTAGGAGCTGAGACTATGAGAGAAGAGCATCTACTAACATGAAATGAAGCTGCTAGGCAGAAAATCGACAGGTTTCCATTATACTTGGCATCTTCCTCAAGTAGCGGTGGCTGGAAATGATTCCTCGCGCATCCATAAAGCATCTTGACCTCTGAATGTTGCTCTGTTGGCTTTAATAAAATAGATAATGACCACCAAAACAAAGTACTTTTTCACTGGTCTGTAGATAAAGTATCATAAAGTTAATATTACTGCTATATCCTTTGCTTTTGGCTGAATTAACTTATTGACCAATCAGTGAAGCCTCAAAAACCCTACTCACTAGACATGTACATTAGATGACATGAACATCTAATCAATTAATACTTGCTGGGGGGCTGGAAAGATGGCTCAGAGGTTAAGAGCACTGACTGTTCTTCCAAAGATCTTGAGTTCGATTCCCGGCAACCACATGATGGCTCACAACCATCTGTAATGAGGTCTGGTGCCCTCCTCTGGCCTGCAGACATACATGGAAGGAATGCTGTATACATAATAAATAAATAAATATTTTTTTTAAAAAAATTAATATTTGCTGGCCAATGCTTTGACATTTTCAAAGGCTGGTACGCATCATGTGAAACTCTAAGATAAAAATAGGAAAGTAATTAAGAAGACTTGACGACAAAGAAATCGGCTGGATCCAAGAAGCCTTTGTCAACCATGCTAAGACTTCACATCACACGCACAGTCTGTGTTCTGTGAAAACTCAGACAGAGTTCACCTGCCATCCCCCATACAGCGCCCGTTCACGGGCTGAAGATCATGTGACCGGTGAAATAAGTCACGGTAAGACAGACTGTTGGGGCATCTTGTGGACCTGGGCTTTAAGCTTCAAACTCCAGTTTACATTGTGTTGTATCTATTTCTATAATACAATCTCTGTTTTCAGAGAACAGACAGCAATTAATAGAGAGAGAGAGAAAAATACATCATCAAGGTTTAAAACCTCTGTGGATTCTCATGCTAGACTGCTTAGAATCAAGTCCCAAAATTGTACTTATTCCTTATATGCCCATTTTAGCACCAGGAAAAAAAAGTGGAGATACTAATAGTAACTCTCTGCTGGGGACATTCCGGAGGCTAAATGAGTTAATCCACATGAAGTTCTTAAAGATTTGGGGAAAAAAAAGAATCCAAGAATTGTTACTACTACTACTGCTATCCCCTTTCTCCCTCTCTACTTCTAGTCCTTCTCCCTCCTTCTCCTTTCCTCTCTCTCCCTCCCTCTCACCCCCTCCTCTTTTCCCCCCTCTGCATTAAGAAATGCTATTAAATTGCTTTACAGCACCTCATTTCTCTATAATGCATATTGCAAATTGGCCCAGCCATGACCGAGATATAATCACCAAAGAGATGCCTTTGACAGAGATGGAGTAGCTGACAAGCTGCTAAACACAATGTTAAATTGTTTGTTATTGTTGAGGAGTGGGAAGCTTCTCTTTCAAAAGACTCCCAAGTTTAAAGCCAACATGATTAATATTCAGAGCAGACAGAGGAGTGTATATAGCCAGAAACACTGAGGTCAGCTTGGATAATGGGAGGCCAGGCTCATCCTGAGCCTCTGGTGACACATACTTACATCCCTACCAAGTCTGGGCACCTCAGGCTTGTCAAAGAGAGGTGTGTCCATGGGGCTGTAAAGATGGGAACCTTACAAATGGGCGTCATGTAAGCATCCGGGTGAGTCACAGCCTGTTTTATGGGTGTAGCTCATCTTCAAAGAAAGATTGAACTGACCATAAACATCAGATCATGGAACATAAGCTTTTCCAAAGGCTCCTCATAAAATACACAATAAAAATAAATAGAGCTATCTCCTAAGATTCAAAGTCTCCCACGGATTTATTGAGAATCATATGCATCATTTCTCATCTTTTGGACAGTGTAGCACAGAACTAAATTTATTTTTTAAAATGTTGATAAGCCATTTTTGTTGCTATCCATGACTGGTTATAGATGACAGCCCCCACAAAACATGGAAAATGAAAAGATGTTAAAACATCTACGTTTTCCTGTTTTCTGATTTTCCTTTGACCATCCACAATCTTCTAGATGCACGTCAGCTCAAAGGCCGTCAGGATATAATCTAACATGACTTCTAAATAAGACAAAGACTTCGAGCGGCCGAAATCTCAAATGAGGTCAAGATGGAAACAAAAATCTACAGATATTTACACAGTTTTACACGGCTGGAATAGTCTAAATTGTTTTACTGGTGTTATTACCATAACTTGGGATTGAACCTAATGGCTCCTGTATGTTAAACCGGCATTCTCCCACTGAGATATAACTTTTTACTTCTTATTTTGAGACAGGATCTCACCAGGGTGTTCTTGAACTCATGCTATAGCCCAGGCAGGCTTTGAATTTATTATCCTCTTGCCTCAAGCACACCACCCTAAATTTTTTTTTAACTAGACATGAGAAATCACCTTTTCTTTCCCTTCCATTCTCTTATCTTCTTTCTTGTCTTCTTTTCTCCTTTCCTTTTTCTCTTTCTTTCTCTCTCTTTCTTTTATATTTAAGTCAGAAAGGGTCCCACTTCATTGCCCTGGCTGTTGTCAACCTCATGATCTTCCTGCCTCAGCTTTCTGAGGGCTGGGATTACAGGCATAGGCCAACGGTCAGCATAAAAATAATTTTCACCAAACACATAAATTAGGTTTTTGTTCTGATTTTAGTATATTTATTAATTTTCAGCACCAGCTAGGTGTCATTGGAAATTCAGAGCAAGTACAAAAGGCAGTCTCTGTCCTCTGGGAGCTTGCATTCCAGGAGGCTAGACTTTGTTGACTCCCATGGGAAGCCTTAGCCTCTCTGAGGAGAGGATGGGGGAGTGGGAAGGGGGTGGGAGTGGGGAAGGTAGAGGGAGCAGGAGGAGGGGAGGGAGTGGGAAATAGATTTGGCACGTAAAATAAGGAAAGTTAGTTTTTTTTAATAAATTAAAATTAAAACAAAGTTGAACTGAATGAACTTTAGTGGCCTGTAGAGACAGAAGGACAGGACATCATAAATGAAGTCTCCAACAGGGAGTCAGTGACTCAGATTGACCTAAACAACAGTAAAATCATTAAAAGATCAGCACAAAAACAAGACATCAACTCTTAGAAAAATAGCCAGGTTCCTTTGATTAAAATAAAAACACCAGTCAATGATAATTCTTGGATTTCAAACTTGGGCAACCTGGAAAAAAAAATTCCTCTTTAAAGATGCGTATTTAAAAAAAAAAGTTCACACACAAGGGAAGTTTTGCTAAACTGGGCATGATGGCCACATGCCTGTAATCCCAGCACTCAAGAGGCTGTAAAGGGATTTTGAGTTCCAAGCTAGCCTGGGCCACATAGTGAATATGAAGTCAACTAAAAAAACATGATAAAATCCTGACTCAAAAGAACAAAAAAGGGAAGGGCCATAGGGAGAAAGGAAAACGAAAAAAAAAAAAAAAAAAAAAAAANAAAAAACCTCAAGGTTTGGTTTAGAAGGTCCTACCATTGAAGTGTGTGTGTGTGTGTGTGTGTGTGTGAGAGAGAGAGAGAGAGAGAGAGAGAGAGAGAGAGAGAGAGAGAGAGAGAGAGAGTACAGCATGGCCATTATAATATCACCTTAGTTGTCCCTTAGTAGCTTGCTCAATGGTGTCCAAGTTGCCCATCGATCTCCCCCTACCAGCACAAAACAGAGGAGCTTTGAGCTGTGTCCTAAGCCTCTGAATCTTTTATCCAGGTTCATTGTTTGATGAACAAACAACATTGTTCGATGCTGACGGGGTCATGATGAATCCAGCCATATTTTCCAATTGTCTTCCTCTTCCAATACTTACACAGTCCAATTATGCACTAGATATGCTAGATTTTATGTTTTCCTAAGTGAAACATTACATATTGTATACAGTATTGTTCCATGTAAGTGTACTGTAACATAAAAAGTCCATTGTTTTTCGATTTTCTTTAAGTCATTATCTAAGCCTCAACAATTATGTTGAAACCACCTCAAATACCTCTATTATCAAAATCTAAAATTACATGCCATAAATAATGATCAGAGTAGCCTTTAAGATTATTTTGTATTTTTCAACCTTGGTCACATTATTTGAACCTTTATTATGTGTTCATAAGACTAAAAGATGGAAGCCCCAGAATAGTAGAAGCAGGAAGTTTATTAGGTAAATAACAAGGTGTAGTGGGAGCTGCAGGTAGCGTTCCTGCCACCCAGCTCCCAGCCGCCTGGCTAGCTTATGCCCCAAAATAACAACACACAAACTGTATTCATATAAACACTGCCTGGCCCATTATATCTAGCCTCTTCTGACTAATTCTCACATTTTACCTAAGCCATATTTAGTAATCTGTGTAGCACCAGTCTTACTGGGAAAGATTCAGCATGTCTGACCTGGCAGCTTGCTTCATTGTGTCTGCCCTGGAGAGCAGATGACCTGGCATCTGTCTGAGGCGTCTTACCTCACTTTCTCTTCCTCCCAGCATTCTGTTCTGTTTACTCCACCCACCTATGTTCTAACCTATCAGGGCCAAGCAGTTTCTTTATTAATTAACCAATGACCTTCCTCCATCAACAAGGCATGAGAGGAAGTTCACATATGTGAACAACAGGTGGAGCATTTTAGCAAGTGCCATTTCCCCATGTTGTCACAGACACTTAGATTTGCAAAGGATACCTTAAAGGTTCCTTCCTTCCTCCCTTCCTCCCTTCTTCCCTTCCTCCTTTCCTCCCTTCCTCCCATCCTCCCTTCTTTCCTTCCTTCCTTCTTTGCTTCCTTCCTTCTCTCTCTCCCTCTCTATATCTCTTTCCCTCCCTCCCACCTCCCTTCCCTTTTTCCTTCCCTTCCTTCTTCCTTCCCTCCCTCCCTCCATCCCTCCCTCTCTTCCTTTCTCTTTTTGACAAGATCTAATGCATCTCAGGCTGGCCCACCTCAAACTTACTATGGGACTGAAGAAGACACTGAACTTCTGGTCTTCCTTGCCTCCACCATGGTACTGGGATTTCAGGCATGAGCCACCACACCTGGTTTCTATACTGTCAGAGAATGAACAAGGGCTTTGCATATGTTCCACAAACACCCTATCAACCGAGCTCCATTCCAACCCCAATAGATTTCTTAGGAAGACTAAAGTCTGGGACAGACACAGGGGGTGGGGGAGTGGGGGCTTTCTTGGTGGAAGGTGTTTCTTGCCGTATTCTGCTCCCAGTTGAGACAGGAATTCAGGCTTTGTGTTTGAGTACTATTCAAAAAGATAACCTTCAAACCCTAACAGACTCCAGAGACTGAGACTGACCTCTCTTTTTCCTGAAGGAAATCTGAAAGGTTGTTGAAAAGAAAAGGCCACCAAAAAATGGCAACGGATTCTTTTTTACCAGGTAGGGCTGATTCTCTCATTACCAATGGATAAATTCAACCAATCTCGTCTGTAACTACCCACTTTTTTAACCTACCAGGCCTTTTCTCCTCCTGTTGACCTCTGTGCTCTTAACCCTGTGTCTGGTCCTATCGCCCAACGATTCCAGACATATTCTCAGAATGTCTCATGTCAAATAGGTTCATGATAGCCGTGGTGGCAGACGTATGATTCAATTTCTAGCCAGATCACAATTTTGGAATTTCATGGGACTATATGGCTTGATGGTAGCTCTTTAAACTTGGAAGTTACTTTCCAGGGTGTTTGTTAACATTTGATCAATTCACACGCATAGTACAACTGATGAAAATCAAGCGAACACTAATTCTTCACAATGAAACAAAAAAAAATAAATAAAGATAGAGCTGTACTTAACAACCTACAAAGGGAAGTTTGGTTAATGACGCTGTGTAAGCCTGTGTCAAACTTATTTCTATGGATGTCTGTTTTATCTTAGGTCAATATCTGTTATCAGATCTGTAACTGTAGCTGCCAGCTTCTCATTTTCTTTCTTTGCAAGAGGAAAGAATACACAGGGAAATATACGTAGTGTTTCACCGTCTGAAAGATTTTTAAGAACTAAAAACATTTTGTAAACATTGAGTAAATTCCTTTTCCTCCCCCTCTACGTAATGTTTATTATAGGAATGAAGTGTGGTAAGGATTTCTAGAGGAGTTGGTTGGTTGGCCTTAATCCCTGGGAAATTGGATTGCAGATTAAATCATTGAAATGCATGCTTACCTGTGTCATAGCAAATAAACGCCGGAAACGGACTATATTACCCTGGGACTCGGAGTCCCTGAGAGCGAAGGCCTGGTGTGGAGCTCTGATCATCTACTGTCCACTGAACCTGCTGGGTGGCAGTTCAGTGGAAATGGGGGTGAGTCAGAAGAGGAGGGAAGCTTGTGACAGCAAAGCCAGAAAGGGCAACAACTGAAGCCCTGTCCAGGGCTAACCGGGCAAACTCCCCTGGAAGGCGCTTTGCCACGCCCTGAGAGTCGCCCTGCTAGCACCTGGTATGGTCAGTCTTGCCGGCTGCTCTCGGGAGTGCCTGGGTTGCAGTTTCTTGCTAGCTCCCTTTCTCTCGGATGTTGGCAGTGCTTCCTCACCAGGGCGCACAGAAAGTCCAGGAGCAACATTCACACGTAGGCTCTTTCCCCCGCGCCACACACTTCGCTCTGCACAGTATTTACTTACATACATTTGCTGATTTCTACCCCCTCAGAGGAGCCTTTCAAATCCCATGATTTCTCATCTATCCCCGTCTGAGCTGGGTATAGTGGCTTTGAATGCTGAGCGGTCCTCCGTCGACATTACATACTGAGGAAGCGCCGATAAAGGAGAAAGCACATTTCGGCTCGAAACTACGTCTGAAGTGGACAGACAGGCTTGCCTTCCTAAGTCCAGCCTGGACGATTATGATAAACTTTGGCTTCACTCTTTCAGACTCTTGAATCTGGGCAAGGACTCAGCTGGAGTGTCTATACAGAGTGCAATGTGAGGCTTGCCCAAAAAGTAAAGCTGCCCTTGGGGGAAAAAAAGATAGATGGTTTTAAACAAGGCTAATTTAAAAACCTGAATAGAAAATAAATCATGTCTCTGAACGTAGAGACACAACATCCAAACCAGAGGTCCACGGAACCCACCAGTGCAGGAGGAACCACTTCCCCTCGGGCCAGGAACAGAAGCCCGGGGCAACCCTGAGGATTCTTCGGTGAACCTGCTCTGGCTGGGTGAAGACAGACGTGGCCCCTGAGAAGAGAAAAAATATCTACGGGATCCAGAATTAGTGTGTGTGTGTGTGTGTGAGAGAGAGTGCGCATGTGTGTGTGTGGGGGGGTTTCAAATTGGAGAAAGCTTTTATGATGTCTCTTGATGAAATATAACCACCCTCTCATTCTAAGCAGCCCCTAAATCCTCAAATGTGTGTAAATGGAAAACATGCTGAGGGTCTTTATTCGACTGAGCAGCAAGGAATAAATCAGAACTCCCCCTTCTTCGCTACCCCCTCTCTGTCTCTCCCCTGATACCTCACAGATGTGCAGCGTTAGAGGGAAGAGCAGAAAATACTTTACGAAATTAATATGTAGAAACTGCTTATTTACCATAAATGCCTAGCCCAGGGCTTTCTCTACAGTGGCCTGTCAAGATAGTAAGCTGATGTCTTCTCTTCTGCCTACCAAAATGTCTTCCTCTATTTCTATGGGACAAGAGGGTCCCCACCCTCCCATACGAGAGAGGCAGTTGTTAGTGGCTTGGCATTTGTATCAGAAAGAAGTAAGGGGGCTACAACTTAGCGGTAAACAAAACATTTCATCTATGATATATAAAATGTGTAAATCCCGTTAGGATCCTGCTGGGTTCAGAAATCCTAAATAAACACCCTTCATTAGTGTAATTGATATTGAACTGGATGCTGGAGACCCCATAGATGCATCCAAATGCAAGAACTTGCCTTGGAGTTCATTCATATCTAAAACTATGTAGGAGATATACCACCGCGCTCGTGAAAGGCTCTTAACTGATTTTAATAGCAGTCATTACATGAGAAAATGAAACTTCCCCTTGTAGCAGAGATGAACTGGGAAGAAACAAAGGAGGAGAGGTAACTAGTGCAGCACCCCAGTGCCCTGCCAGAATTACTGCTCATCAGTCTTGCTTTCCGCAGCGAGCTGGCGCCTTTTGTCAAAGGCTACCCACCATCTAATGAAACAATTAGGGCTTGACAGTTTAAATATGCTATTTTGTTCTTTTCAAGCCTCCGTGCCAGCCACGAAGACAAACTATACCACCACTTTCCTATCAGCACAGCCATTGTTATCCCAGATAGAATGCCCTAAAAATAAAATCCATTTTGTATGTGAAGCTTCATCAAGTCAGGTCATGTCTGTTCCTTAGGGCAGCCTGCAGTGGACTAATTTCATTATGCTATTTTTAAACGTGGCCTCCTTGGATCTTTAAGTGTGTCCTACATAGCTCAACAGGGCCTCCAGTTAACGTGCGGGGCTCTCTCGCTGATCACCTCTGCCCACCCTGCCCTCCGTCTCCTCTGCAGGCCGATATGGTTACACGAAATAGGCACAGTAATGATGGGGCTGGTCACACTCAGATGAGCGTCACCTACTGAATGTCATGCAACACACGAGCCGGTGGTGTATCTAATGGGAGTCAGTTTCCTGAATTCATTATTAAAGTTGCTCTTTTCTTTCTAAAAGAAAGGCAGGGGGTAGCACAAAAAAAGAGAGAGAGAGAGAGAGAGAATAGCTTTGTGGGTGTTTTAGTCGGGGTTCTCTAGAGGAGGCATACCTATTGAATGAATGTTCATTGCAGAATGCAATTTACTGGGTTGGTTTATGTAATCGGTGCTGGGCAACCCTACAGTGACTGTCTGCTTGCTGTTCGGTCCCTGGAACCGGATACCCCAGTCACCCCAATCAAGTGATGAAAGCCTGCAGGTTTTCTGGAGAGTTCATGTCGGAATGAGGAAACTGGGTTATAACATCAGCGAAGGATGGTAGGAAGAGCCACAGAAGAGGGATGGACGCACTCTCCAGCAAGGGGAGACAGGCAAAAAAGAAACAGATTTTCCCTCATATCTCCTCCTATCTGGGATGCTGCTGGGAGATGCCATCCATTCCTGGGGCGGGGAGTGGGGGCAGAAGGGGGGCAGAGGGGGCAGAGTGGAGGGGGTGGGGTTCTTACCCTCAGTTAATGCTTACCAAAAACATCCTGTTCAGAACTGCCTAGAGATGCAGATCTTAGTTGGTTCTGTATAATATTAAGCTGTTGACCAGGACTTACCATTACACTAAGATACCATCGTAAGCCATTTTGAACCCCAGAAAACACTTCTGTTTGGTCTCTTGTATAACATACTTCTTGTAGTTGTGAAGTGAACACAGACCCTTAGATGCATGAAGTTTAAAGAAAAGCATAGCATTGAAAGTTACTCTTCGGTTCATGACTAACAAACGAACTCAACCCCAGTAAGTGATGGAGATACACAGTGTTCTCTCCCTATCTGGTTTCCTTTTCCTCAACCCCAGTATGTCATGGAGACATACAGTAGTTCTCTCCTTATCTGGTTTGATTTTCCTCAGCCTCAGTTACTATAAAAATGTTACACAACAAATTCCAGAAGTAAACAATTCATAGAGCTTCAGTCCTTCCATGTTTTGAGAAGCTTGATAAAATCTGTTTCCAAACTCCTCTACCATGCCCACAGACGTGAGTCATTTCTTTGTCCATCCATCCCATGTCGCATAACCTGCCCACTCATTAGTAACCTAGTAACAACTTGGGCTATCAGTTTTTGTGTTCAAGTACCTTTTGTTTTACTTAAAACACCATGTCCTGAAAGCTCAGGACTCTTCCTCCCTGTTCAAGCCACCAAGTCAGAAAGGTTCTCTCTTCCCAGAGGTCTCTCAACAGTGTCAAGATAACAATCGTATCAGCCCAGGAACCCTAACAAAGGCATCTCTTTCATCTCAACATTGCACCTAGAGTCCCCAGACTGAGTCTTTATAAGGGTTTGATGTAGATGCCCAGCCCTGAACTTACAGTATGGCCCGAGGAAAGGAAATGTCTGGTTCCTTGCACTTAATTTTGCTATAGGCTTACTAATGTAGCAAGAAATTTATATCTGTCCTGAAAAACCTCGTGGGTAGAAGAAAGGAAACATGTCCCATCAGAGATTACTGATGTTGAGAGGAAAACATTCAGAGTATGAAAAAATACTCACCACAAAAACCTATGTCATCCCACACAAAATTAATATTCTTTAAAATGTTTCATTTTTATTTAGATAATAACCAGGGATACAGATTTTACATTAGAAGAAATGGAAGGATTAAAAGTTTTTTTTTCTTTTTCACACATTTTGTTGTTTGTACTAGTTGGAAGAGTTTACTATTTCCTCATCTAAGATTTAGATATTGTCAGGAGATGTCAGGAAGAGGAAAAATAAGGAAATAATACCCAATGAAGAAAGGATGAATACCCAGAATGTAGCCACTGGGACAAAGCACCCATTAGTTCAAGTCCTCACATTTGAATTTGCTGGTCACCTGCCTTCTTTTCTCATTTTTATCTGATAAAAAGATGCCTGGTTTTCTGGACTGGTACTATGGTCAAGATTTTCATTTTCTTTTCTTCTACTCCTCCATTTGTTTATTCTGAACTTCAGCATTTTGGTTGTTGTATGTGTAGGTACTGGTAGCCTTCATTTCTCCTATCTGGAATTGTTTGGATGGTTTGAATGTGAATGCTAATATTTACAATCAGCTTTGGAAATTTTTAGCCCTACCCTTTCATCTCTCCATCTTTCTCCTCTATGTTGAAAACTGCTATCAGCTTGTTTTGAAGAGAAAGTGGTACCCGGATTTTTCTGAGACTGCTTTAGCTTTTTACCCTTTTTCTGTATCTCAGTGGTTTACACTCCTTAATTGCTATAACTTTGTCTGATGGTTCTTCTTTCCCCTGTGAATTTTGAGCCTTTCTCATGAATTTTTCATTATGATCATATTATTATTTCTATTGATTTTTTTTAAATTTAAGTGTGTGTGTGTGAGAGAGAGCAAGAGAGACAGAGAAAGACAAACAGAGAGACAGAGAGAGAGACAGAGAGAGGGAGAGAAAGAGAGAGTTGAGGGCAAAGCTCAAGATGGCCAGAAGAAGTTGTCAGAACCCCCATCTGGAGTTACAGCTAGAACTCAGGTCCTCTACGACAGCAGTACAGTCTCTCAACCGCTGAGCCATCTTGATAACCTCCATTTTCAACTTCAGAATTTCCATTTGTTTTTTTTTTAATGTTTGCTCTTTGATAAGTCTTGCTTTAACTAAATATTGTCATTGTGTCTTTTTAACTTCATTAGACATGGTTTTCTGTCATTCTCTGCACACACTTTTAATAGATTTCGTGAAGGCCATGTCTGTTAATCCTATCATTGTACTTCCTCCAAAATCAGTTTCTATCATCTACTATTTTTATAACACACATGTACCCTTTTTTGGTTCTTTGAATATCCTTTTTTAAATTTTAAACTCACAGTAGATAATATGTTTATGCAATTCTGAATATCCATGTCCCTTTGGGAGTCAATGCTAGATTTTTTTTTTTGGCTTGTTTGTTTGTTCAACCATTTCTTTGGCTAGTGACTAATTTGTTGAGGCTTATTTCCCTTGTACTACACAGCCCTAATGCTTCTGCTCATGCCACTGTGACTGATTTTTATTTTTTAGTCTACTTTCCCAGGGCTTGTCTCTTCTTCAACACAGGCCACTTGTAGGTATTATAAGACAGAGTTTATGTTTAGCTCCTATTGTCTGTCAGATTTGTACCCTTTCCCACTGGGTAAGGAGGGGGCTTAAAGAACTATTGCGTTCCAGGACATCCATGATCAGGCAGGAATGAGTAATTGTAAAACTCCCTAATTGCTCCGGAGACGGCAACACCTAGGACATGCAGAGTCTCCGTAACTGGCAGGAGACGTAGCGCCAGAGCTGTTTAGTGGGTGTGGCCCTTGGACCAGAGCATCTTACTAGTCAGCCAGCATCCAGTGCTTGTTCCAGGCAGCTTTCTGTGGTGGCCTGACCTGTGTGCAGTATGAGTGGTCTGAAGTCTCCCCCAAGTCCTGCTCTGACCGCGTCTGCATAGCGTCCCAGCAAGTCTTTCTGAGCAAGACTTGGCTGTGTTTCCAAGAGAGTTCTACTTGGCTATCTCTGACTATAGTTCTCTCTGTTAAACTTCTGGCTTCTGCGCTGTGTTTTACCTGTTGCTACTCGTACAATGGAGCTACTAATGCCCTCTTAATTATCCTCTACTGAATCCCCATTGTCTTCAAATCTCTCAGAACCGGAATTCTCCAAGCTCTGTTCTACAGAGTCAACCCTCTCCAGGACTGAGAACAGCCGCTTGGGAAAAGGACAGTGTGAGCTGTCTCTCTTAAAGTGACATCTTGACTCCATGAGTGGGTGATGGATGGATTGTATAAAAGGTGCCAACTCTCTGTCTACACTCGCCGCTCCCCATAGGCAACCTCCACACAATCGAGACACACACAACAGGGACCCTAGTCTTCTCCGCCTCCTGCCATATCTGGGATGGGCCCTTTGTCCTCAGAGTAGGAGGCTGGGGAAAGATAGGTCCTTGGTCCTTTCAACCACATTTTCCTCCACAGAGCTTTTGCTTTCAGGGGTTGGAGGGGTGGAAAACAAGCAATACCTGCCAGCCTCGTTGCCAAAACATGGCACGGTACGGGGAGCTTGAGGAAGAGTGGGGGCCTCTCATTTCTACCTCTCTTCTCTTGGTTACACATGCCCAGGGTAAGAACACCAGGAAAGAGATTCCCAGCACATTACTTGGAGCTCTGGGCTATGATTCAAATGCCATAGAGGCGGGGCTGTAATGCTCAATCAGTTTTCTAGGGGTGACCTCCTTGTATAACTTACGATACTTTCCATAGATGTGAAACGGGATTTTAGAAATACTTTTTAAGCGCAAATGGCTGCCTTACTCGGAGTTTTACTCCACGCTCACACTTAACCTCCAGTGCCGTGGGTTACAAATCCTAGAGTCGCCAGGCCATTCAAGAGCTTAAAGAGTTATTTGGTCTATTCCTTCTGCCTTTGGGCAGGATAATACCTTAGCCAGCCCAGATAGATGAAAATCTATACTGGTTTTGAAAACCTCCAGAGAAAAAAACATTTCACAGCCTTCCTTAATAACCCAAATCAGTGCTTAATAACTCGCGGTGCCAGGAATTCCTTCCTTGCACATAACCCGAAGCCCATGTGCTACAGTTTAAAGGCCCATGTCTCAGCAGCTGTCCTGAAGGAGATGGAGAACAGCTGGCCACCATACAGCGCACTTCCTCTCTAGGAGACACCAGCAGGAGCCTCTTAAAAAACTATATTTTCAATCCTCCTTGGCTTCTCCCTGGGAATAAATAATCTTAATATTTCCTCATATTCTTTTTTTTTCCAGTCCTCGAATAACCTTTGCGCTCTCATCTGAAATCTTTCCTCTTCTGTATTTGCCCTCTAGAGATTCGCAGTATTTCTCAGGGTCAGAGGCCAGTGGTGCATCCCTGCGTGTCTCCAAACACTGGCTAAATATACAGATTCCTGTGTTCCACCTGAGGCTGAGACTATATCATGGTTCTGGGGCTGGGCATCAGAACGCTTAGCAAGGTGGCATGAGGGCCGGAAGTCTTTTCAGATGTTTTCTGTTGGATTCCAAGTGAAGTCAAGAGAATCTGACAGCTCTTCAAAGCAAGGTTAATATTAGCATCTTATCCCAGCACTTGCTCGCACGGAGGCTAGCCGAGAGAGTATGGAGTCACGCTTTCTGTGTTAGGTGACTCGAATTTAAGCCTTACTCCTACATCTGTGTTTATGGAATACCCTATGTTCTTTTATCTATATCATGGCGTGGGTGCCGTGGTGCTTGTGGGAAAGTGAGGACGACTTTGTGCCAGTTGGTTCTGTCCTTCTGTCTTCACTTTGGTTCCAGGGATTGTACTCAGGCTCTTGTTAAAGGGGTTTGTTTTGTTTTGTTTGCAGCACTGGGGATCTAACTGGAGACCTTACACACTCTAGGAAAGCACTCTACTGCCGAGCTATGGTCCCAGCATAGCTTTTTTCCCCTTGCAGTTTTAAGGTGGTTCTATATATTAGTAATTAACAGATTCTAAAAATAATTTGAAATAATTATGTGCGAACAAGATAGCCATAATCAAATTTGTGATCAGTTCAGATGAACATTTTTATTCTTGTTTATATACACATATATTATATTATATATATTTTATATATATATAAAGATATATATATGTATATATATCTTTTTAGGAAGGGAGAAATACGTGCTGAAAAACACACCGGGTCATACAAGTTTGTTGTCTTCTTTTGTTAAACGAGGATCTTAAGGAACAGTCTTCCCCCAGAGTAGGCACTTAAATGAACGGAACAGAATCTTCTCCACCACAGCAGCTAGCAGGGTGCTTGGTCTAGTGTGCACCTAGTACGTGCCTTCTGGACAAACACATGATAATGAGTAATTATGCTATGGTTCTTGTTGGCTCTTTAAACATTTCAGGACCAGGACATTTAGGAAGTACCAGTGGCTAAGGACAGAAAGAGTATTGAACAGAACTGAGCAGAGGGCAGACAGTAATGCCGGAGACTTCTGTCCATTATTGCCACTACCTTTCTCACTACCCTTAGTGATGAATCTAGATAACAGATAGACCTGACATTGAACAAGTCTAAATCTTTATAGTAAAGACAAATATTCTAAGAAATTATATTTATGTTATTTTACATTTTTAAAGTTTTTATTTATTTATGTTTTATGTATCCATGTTCCTCATGTACACCAACATGCCAAAAGAAGTCCTCAGAGTTTATTATGGATGGCTGTGAGCCCCCATGTGGTTGCTGGGACTTGAACTCAGGACCTCTGGAAGAGCAGCCAGTGTTCTTTTAACTGCTGAGCCATCTCTCCAGGACCTATTTACATTATTTTTAAGAAACCATTTTAAATGATAAATAAATGGATGTTACAGATAGTATACATGTTTTTAACATTAAAAAAATGGTTTTAAAATAAAAAAGCCAGGACTGAACTGTAAACAGAGACTGCTTTTTTGTTTTTTTGGTCGCTCAGACCTGAATCACACAGAAACTATATTAATTACAAGACCATTTGGCCAATGGCTTAGGCGTATTTCCAGCTAGCTCTTACATCTTAAATTAATTCATTTCTATTAATCTATGTATCGCCACAAGGCTGTGGACTACCAGTAGGTAAGGTTTTAGCATTCATCTCCGTCAGCAGCTACATGACATCTCTGACTCCACTTATTCTCTCTCTCTCTCTCTCTCTCTCTCTCTCTCTCTCTCTCTTCAGATTTTTCACCTGGTTTTACTCTGCTAAGCCATTGACCAAAACAGCTTTATTCATCAATCAATAAAAGCAACCCATATAGGACATCCCACATTACTGAGCCTTTAGAATCATTCCCAGCTGTCTGATGACCATAGGAGATCTCATTTTGTGACTAAAATGAATCTACTACCTGCTTTGTAAGTGTCCTTACAATTCTAACATAACAGTAGTAGAAGATACACCCTAGGATTTTTGTTTCATTTTGTTGCTTTTTTAGCGGGGAGGGGGTTGGCATGACCTAAAAACGTGTTTTGATTTCCTCAAGTCAGTCCAAGAGTATCTTTCAGTTGTCTTCATAGGATGTGGCTGCTACCAAGAAATGATTCTAAGTAATGTCCATGCAAAATGACTGCAACCGCTTTCTGCTGATATCGCTGGAGGATTCTAGTCATGGTCTTTCTTACAACGTTGTGTTCATAAAACACACACCTAAGTCCACGCTATCATTTTTCTATCTGTAGAGTATGTTTTAGTTGCCATTTGACAGTTTATGTATGGAGAACCAGGGAGACTAATGCAAAACACCTTTCAAGGGAAAGTTTTGCATTCTGCAAAGCTCATGGCAAAAACCGTGCCATTGACACAAGATTAATTCAAATCCATTTTCCAGGCCTCGATTGAAAGATTTATGTAAAAGATACACATAAAGCCATTCTGTCTACTAAGCCATATATACATTTTTATTACCACATCCACTTTTTCCCTCACATGGTTTGAAATCTATATTAATCATGTTTCTTTTGTCATTTGTTTTCTCTCTATTAATGTGTCAGGTACCTTTAAACAAATCAGAATATATAAGCTATAAAGCTTTTTATGTAGCAATACAGAGTCTTAAAAATGCCGAAGTCTTCAAGCTAAACAGGTGTCCAATTAGTAAGTCTTCTAGAAAGTTCTATGAATGAAGTAGTTTGGTCAGTGGTACTAACTCAGTGCAGAGAGAGTAATATTGAAGGAAAGGCTGGTTATCTGGGAGATCAAAATGTGCCATTAAAGTACTTACCTAAGAAATAGATAAAATAACAGAAAACCCATTGTCACTTAAAAAGAGGTAGGAGTGGGTAGAAATTGGATTTTTACCTAATTATTGTGATTCACATTGAGCAAGGTCATTGGATACAGGTCGACAACTCTTGTCAGGAGCAGATGGAGCCACAACTCAACGTGGGAAGATACAGATGTACCTTGAGCCGGTGTTAACTTGGCTGCAACTGGTTTCTGTAATCCTCCCCTTTACAATGACGGCAGGATTACTAGTTTGAATAAAATCATTCCAGATGATGCTCCACGGGCCTTACTTAGTTCTGTGGAGTTGTGTTAGAGACTCTTACGAACCAGTGTTTTCATCAGGTCAAGGTGCATTTCTTCCAAGCTGAAACATCAGAGAACTGTAGTAAGCTCAGACACTACCCCTGTGTAATCTGGAAAAGCTGCTATCTTCTGGGACCACACAACTCCATGCTGGCAAGTGGGGTGCCATTCAGACCCTCCTTAGCCAGTAGCCCACATGGAAAGAACACTCATAATGAGATTCAAGGATGGTGGTTGGTTTTGTTTGTTGTTGTTTTGTATTTCTCTTTGGGGGCCCACTAGGCAGCTCCTAGATAAATATATGGAAACTTGTTCTTATTTATGAAAACCTTAGTTGACTTGCTTCCAACCAGCTACATGTTGCCTCTGGACTTTATACCTTCTTTATTTTTCTTTCTTTCTTTCCTTCTTACTCCATGGCTGGCCGTGTGGCTGGGTGAGTGGTCCCTGGCCTCCTCCTCTTCTTCTCCTTTTCTCACTGCTCTGGTCTTTTCTAGATTTCTCTTCCTATTTCTTCTCTCTGCCTGGCAGCCCTGACTATCTCTCTCCTGCCTAGCTATTGGCGGTTCAGCTCTTTATTAGGCCAATCGGGTGTTTTAGGCAGGCAAAGTAACACGGCTTCACAGAGTTAAACAAAGGCAACATAAAAGAATGCAACACATCTTTGCATCATTAAACAAATATTCCACAGTATAAGGGAACGTAACACATCTTAAACTAATATTCCACAACCAAGGATGTCTGAAGCATCAAGAACGAGCCCTCTGAAATTTTTGAATGTCCAATAACCAATATTGTCAGGAGAGTCTTTTCAGTAGTAACTGACTGCTTTGACAGACCAGGATGCTTACATGCAGGTACTAATCATCATTGTATTTTTAGGAAAATAACTGCTTGTTTTATTTGTGAAAAAGAGACAGACTCTTTTAATGGTTTTCATCGAAATTTTCTTCGTGGAAAGCATCGATTTGGACTGGCAATGATTTCATTATTGACCCAGGAACCCCAGGAGCACAAAGCCTTGGATAAAAGCAGAGCTTATATGACAATTTAGTTTTCATCAGGTGAACTTATGCTATAAATTTGAAAGATGATAAAGGTTATATCCATTGAATTAGCATTTGAGATGATAAATACCATAAAACCACCTTTTAATGTAATTTGCTCTTCTCTTCTAGGATTTAAAAAATGATTGGTTTTAAACTTGATATATGATTTAAAAAAAATTTTTTAGGGTTAAGTTCTATAGTTTCCTGAGGGGGAAAACTCTGTCAGAAAATGCTCACAAGGTATTTTAGGCTGTTTCAGATGTCTCCGGGTGTACACTGGGTATATTCTCTTTACTCCAGATCATCGAACGTCTCAGACATTTCTTTTCTTACTGCACAGGAAGGAAATCCAGAATCGGTAAAGAAAGTGAGCAACTTTTGATTTAAGAAGCCGAGAACAACCATATCACGTGGAATATTGCACCTTGAAAACACAATCTCCTTTTCTGGCTTCCCCTGATAAACCTTGCCATCTATAAATCTGACATTATTTGTGTAAAATACATTAAGGCAGAAAAATGTAAGCGGAATTGTTATTAAATTCCTGCCGGTGAAGTCACTAAATTATAATAGTAAAGCATTACTATGCAAATTGGAGCTAATTTTCCAATATCCCTATCTAATTATTTACAGCGTATGGAATCACGGAGCTGTTAAGCAGGACAGGATGCTGTGTGAAACAGCGTGTTTTTAATTTGAGCCATTTTTACTTCCTGTGATTTTTTTTCTTTAGTTATAGTAAGCATGGAAAAGGATTACGCACGGAGAAAACGAGGGCAGATGTCTCCTTCATTGTGTACCCAAGGACTTAGCTAATTAATATTTTCCATATGCTTCAAGCGCAGAGATGGAGATGCGCCCTCTTCGGAGGCGCACAACGCTTCCTCTTTTCCAGTCTTTATGAGATGTCAGGCAGAACCGTCGACAAAGATTTGCTCCAAGGAATATTTTTAAGAGATTTGTTTTGAGATGAAGGGCTTCTTGAGTGTGAGGCATCCTAAGTGGGCCTAAGCCTCCAGCTGTGTTTCTCTCCGAAAAGGGTTAGAGAAGGCCGCGTGCCACGTGGCCTCGCAGAATTGCCTTTGAAATGGTACTTAAGGCCAGGCTTGGAGAAGACAAGACCACTTTCCATCCAGAGGAGAAATCGCGTTGAATAAACAGTTTTGGTGAAAGGTCGCTGAACGCTGCGTTAGAGGGACCTCCCTCTTCCTAGATAAGCAAAAACCAGGGCTCGGATTCATTTATGGAGGCTGTTTCCTGTTGCCCCCACAATCCTACTTTTATCCTTCCTATTACTCAGCGATTTCATATAAGCTAAACTGCCGGCATATGAGAAACCTCTCTGCCAATGAGATGAATTTTTTTTTTCCCTCAGAAAACCTTGCCAAGTTTATGAGCCAAGAAATAGCTGAATTATAATGCCTGCAACTTCAAAGAGAAAAAGGAGTGAACGGTACTAAATATTTTTTGTGAAATACCTTTGACTCAAAATCAGCAAGGACTGATCGATATGAGGACACAGTAAAAGTTTAGGGCATGACAGGAGGGCGGGGGAGTATCTGGCGTCGAGATAGCCCGCTGGTGGAGCCCTCTTGCCCAGTTATTTTCCGTTCCTAACTTGGAAAAGTGATTATTAATTCAAGGGGAGAAACGTGTCAGATGAACAGGACCTCGCTCTTTTCTCTTGATTTAAAACATTTTGTTCCTTCTGTGAGCCACATGTTTTTGAGGGGGTAGCGGGGCTCTTCTGAAACATCCCTATAAAAAGTCTCTTGATCATCAATTATATAAGAATAAGACAAAGCCTTCCTCGTTTTCAACTCTTCAAACGGCCTTTATTTTCACTCTGAAGCTCTAGCCACTGTTACAAAGCCTGCAGGAAACGATCTTAAACCCGGTAACATTTTACCTCTCCCAGAGGACTGGGCCTTGCAGCAGACGAACAAGACACGCTGCTTCCTAAACGTAGCCAATAGCTTTACTCCAGGTATCATTAGGAGCTGAATTTACTAGAAACAGAGACAAGATAGAACAACAGATTGAGGCTGCTGATTTCTCCCACATGGAGAAAGTCTGGTGAGGGGGGCCTTGGATTTGGGGCGCTCCGTGTTTCCCTTCATTCTGCTGTGTTGCCTGTATTTAAACCATAGTTCTCATCCTGTACTTGGCCACCAAGTCAAAGATGGCTGTTGCCATATTGGTCACATCCAGACAGGGTTGACTGGTGACGGAAAGGAATGTAATTTGATAGTCTCCCTTTTATAATAATTCTTGGGAAATTCTCCAGCTAACTTTTGCTTGCATAACACTGACGGTACATTTTTATTTAGGATTATCTTTGCCCTCAGTAAATTTGGAGCATTTGACACTGAGAAGAAAAAGTGGAGGGTTAGGGAGGCAGTTCTGTACTAAAACATTTGTCTAATATGGTTGAGATGCTGGGTTCCATGTCCAGCACCACTGGAAACTATTCGGGGGGATAGTTAAGGGGTAGGGAAAGTCAAGGTGCTGCACCTCTTAAAATGCCAATTTCTCTCAGTTCCCTACCTACTCCATGCGCTTACAAGCACAGCCATATGTGTTAGCCTGTTCTCAGGACTTAAAAAAATAAATATCGATTCAAGGGCCATATGGATAACATACGGAATAAAAATTCAATCCCGTAAGCAAACTACCAATCCCTCTTTGTTCTTAGCTATACTGAGGATGGCAAACTCATCCTATATACTTTGGCTCTCTACTTATTTTCATGATAGTGAGACACTAGATTGTCACGGATAACAAGATACAGACAGGGCTGTTGAAAAAAATCTCAAATCCAACACCAATGTTCAGAGATTTTTTTTTTTTAATTCCTACTTAAATTATCAGTTGAATTTCACACAGGCGAAAACAAATGAAACCAAATCCTGTGCTTGTAGACAAACCCACACACAGAAGAAAATTACAGTTCATATAAGTGAAAAAGGCAGAAGATTCCTGTCATTGTCGAAAAGAAGTTGTCAAGGAAAGAGTCTTAATATTTTAGTGTGTTGGTGTGAATAACGGGGCATTTAAAGGCGAACAAGCATGGTAATAACGTCTCCATTTCTCTCTTTCCCCTCCCTGGGGACCCTAATGAACTGGACTTGTAAAGAGCTGATTGCTGACGTCTAAGGTAAGTCTTAGAAGTTTCCAGAAAGCATGTAGGTTGTGCCACCAGAAAAAAAAAATGATGAAATATCTGACTTTACAATAATCAGGGCTGATGGTAGAATACTTGCCGAGCATGAACGGGATCCTGGGCTCAGTTTCCAGCACTACAGAAAACCACAGCACAACAAAACAAACAAACAAACAAAGACATGAAACTCATGAGTTGCTTGTGGAATATCATGGCTTTTTCCTTTCACTCAGTAAGACCTCTTCAGGGTTCAGCCACAGTGTTTGCTCACCCCAGTTTAAGTCACCAGGACTCCCTCCCCCCCTCTCCCTTTATTTCTTTCTCATTTCAAGTTTATATATTCCTTGACTTTTTTACTTTATTTTTGAGATTATAATTACATATTTTTCCACTTCCCTTGACTGAGACAATAAGAAAACTTGGTTTTGCGTAAGACTCAGGTTCTCATGAACTCACATGGTGGTTTACTACCATCCATAATTCAAGTTCCAGGGATCTGCCATCTTCTTCTGACTTCTGTGGGCAGCAGGCATGCTCATCTTGCACATACATAGATGCAAGTAAACACTCATACACATAAAATAAATATTTCAAAAAAGAAGCATAGAAACCATTAAGTGATGTTCTTCTTAGTCTTTTACGGGTCATTGGAAGGCAGGTGTGGGTCACTCATACATGTGAAGTGACAAAATTTTCTGGTGTAGCATACATGAATCATCAGCTTAAAGTTGTCAGTGTTGAGAGAAAAACTTAAAGTATGTTTAACACCACAATAATAATGAGCATCACTTTAATTTCTTTTGGTAGCTCATAAACTACTTCACCAACTTGTTTAGGCTGGCAGTCATCAAGATTACAAGAGATATTCATTGTGCTGCCAAAAAGTAGTGGTTAACAAGGTGTTTTGGTGAGGGAGATACCCAACCAAACAGTTTATCTATATTCAGGCTAAACGTGGCTTGTAAGTGTTACCAACTAGGTTTTAAATCAAAAGGTTTATATTAAGTCATAAGGACTTTCGTATGACACTTGGACTGCACATTTCACATTGATGAAATTAAGAAGTAATCATTTCTATTTTTTAGATTTGTCACATATTTTTCTTACTTCATATATTATGTATATGAGAAATGTCATAACGCCTGGATTTGCCAGGAGAAGCATAAAGTCATCCATGTGCACACAGGTGCATTTGTGTGATATGTTTATCTTAGCTAAGTACAAAGGGTTGATATAAACATCTGATATATTTGTTCTTCAAAGAAACAACTTGGCCAGGCAGTGGTGGCGCACGCCTTTAGTCCCAGCATGGGAGAGACAGAGGCAGGTGGATTTCTGTGAGTTCAAGGTCAACCTGGTTTAGAGAGCGAGTTCTAGGGTAGCCAGGGTGGTAACACAGAGACACCAGGGTAGTAACACAGAGAAACCCTGTCTCAAAAAAATCTAAATAAATAAATAAATAGAGGAGAAAGAATGAAAGAATGAACTTTAAATTTTAATTAATTCTAGAATTTTAAATTTATGTAAAATATCAAAGGATTTTCCCTTCAAAATACCCAAAACCCATTAAAAAAAACACTGATATTTGACAAATTACATTTTACTGAAAAACACCCCCCCTCCCAAATAGCTCATTCACTATAGCAATTTTGGTTTCAAGAAATTTTCCTCTCTCAAATGAAGAGCACCTTTATACATAAAAACGCGTCTTCTCAGAGGATGTTGGAAAGGTTCTGGAGGCAATTACCAAAAGGGAGCATTTGAAAAAGATTTTTAACTAAATGTACTATTGCAGCATGGCTGTGGGCTCCTGGAGGACGGTTAGGAAGTGAGAGGCTCACAGGAGGAGGAATCCTGATGGGTTTCTTTTTATAACGCAGCCGTCTCAGGTGTGCCATCTGTTGAGCCCTCCTGATTCTGTCAGACAGGAATATTTTCATCATTTCTTCCTCGGAGAGAATGCAAGGCGCACAGAACAGGGGAGAAGCTCCGAGAGGAGGGGAACGCTATTCACATCTATTTCCGAACGAGGAAGAAAGGAGCTCAGAAGAGAGAAACAGAATGTAAGTACTGCCTAAAGACAAACCTAAGATGGGGCAGTGACTATGTTTCGGTAGTAATTAGGTATTACTTTGAATGTTCTTGTTGGTGACGAATTTCACTGAGCATTTACCACAGCCCAATCACCATCCATGGCCCCTGACACGTGACAGTTCCCACACACCTTAAGTGCCTCTACGTGAGATGCCATTACTTGCGCCTTCCAGAGGAGAAGTGGCCTAGACAGCGTTCAGATTCCTGTTTCTATGACTTGGAAGTCATGCGTTGTTCACATCATGAAACAAACGTAAACCAGCACCCCAGGAGACTCTTCAGAGAGTCAGCAAGTTTGGGCATATTGAAGACACTTTCTCAGAGAATGTGGACGATCTGTCGCTCTGAGCCTGTATCATAGGCCTCCTGTTGATTCCATCCAGCGTTTTACTAAGGCATCAGACTACCTTTTGCAAAGCACACGCCTGGGGTAAAGGGGAGCGCCCGCTCAGTGCCAACTCAATTAGCGTGACACTAGATAGCCACAGTGGCCCAAGAGTGCTATTTTATTTGATTAGCTTCCCTTTTAATACTGAAAAAACTTTCTACTCGAGTTTCTGGATCCCGACTATGTCCCCCAGGATCTTAATGCTGCCTATGTCACAGTAGGTTACCACTGGGAATTGACTGCATATTGAGAAACTTTTCTACAGATTACAGGTTTGAGATTTGTTCTTTTATTTTTTTGTAAGTTAGCATACAAAAGAATGGGTTTCACTATAGCATTTTCATACACATTTCTGTCTTAGTTAAGGTTTCTGTTGCTGTGAAGAGACACCATGAACATGGCAACTTTTATAAAGGAAATCATGTAATTGGGGTGGCAGAGGTTTAATCCATTATCACCACGGTGGGACATGGTGGCATGCAGGCAGACATGGTGCTGGAGAAGGAACTTAGATTTTTACATCTTGGTCTGCAGGCAACAGGAAATGAACTCTCTTCCACACTGACTGTAGCTTGAGCAAAGGACACCTCAAGGCCCACCCAACAGTGACACACTTCCTTCTACAAGGCCACACCTACACCAATAAAGCCACATTGCCTAATATCCCTTTGGAGGATTTTTTCTTTCAAATCACCATAACTACCAACCATGACTATCTTAAGTTATCCCTTTAATACAGCCTATTCCACACCCTCTTTGATTCTACATATCCTTTTCTATCTCCCCCTTGATGCTTTTTCCTTTTTTTCCTTTGCATAGTTAACTAAAGATGAAACAAATGCCTAGAAAGTATTATCTCCTTCTACCTGGATTCTGACCAGAAATGACATAAATGGCTTTTGTTTATTTTTTCTCTTTCGTTGGGAATAGATTTTTAAATATAATGTATCCTAATTACAGTTCTCTCTCTCCTCTTCCTAGTTCTGCCCTACCTCCCATCCAGGTCCACACCTTTTCTGACTCTCATTAGAAAACAAGTTGGCATCTGAGGTATAATAATAAAATAAAACATACACAAAAAATGGGATATAAAAACAAAAACAAACAAACCGAAGGAAAAGATGAAACAAACAAACACAAAACAGATAAAAATGGAGAGACAAACTCATTCACACATTCGGAATTCCATAAAAGCACAAACCCAGAAGCTACAATATATCTGTAAAAACCTGTGGTAAATAAATTTTAAGTTTGGGAACAAGATTTGAGTTGGCTTCTTCAGATCAATGATTTTAAATGTAACTAGTGGAGATTTTATAGCTCAGATTATATTTGTATATAATTATTAACTAATCTGTAAATTGTAATAAATATATTTGCAATTTAATGCTATGTGATAGTTTTACATATCCTTTTACATTAGTTTTGATATTATGTGACAGGGTTNTTAAATGTAACTAGTGGAGATTTTATAGCTCAGATTATATTTGTATATAATTATTAACTAATCTGTAAATTGTAATAAATATATTTGCAATTTAAAAAAAATAAAAAAAAAACATCCTGATACAGCATTGAGAGACAAGGAACCTCCAAAGACACCATTGAATTCACATTCTGCTGACCATCTAAGGCTGGATATGGGGCCTACCCTCCCTTAAGAATAGTTTGTTTCCCCAGTGAGACTCCCTTGGAGAAAACTGAATTTTCATTTGCAAGTGACTCTCATTTGTAAATAACTTTTGGGTCAGAGGTAGGGCCATGTGTCTACTTCTCCTTTCAGCTCTGGACCCCATCTGGTGCAGAACCCACAGGCCCCGAGTCTCTGCGAGTTCCAATGGAGGTGATGCTGTTGTGTTTAGAAGGCCTTGCTTCCTTGGTACCCTCTGTCTCCTCTGGATCTTCTTTCTGCCTCCACTTCCACAGGATTCCTTAAGATCAGAGGGGACGGATTCGATGAGACATTTAGTTAAGTGCTGAGTGGACCAAGTTCCCTTACTCTCTGCATGAAGTCTGACTATGAGTCTCTGTGTTTGTTCCCATCTGCGACAGGAGGAAGCTTCTCTGATGATGGCTGAGCAAGGCACTTATCTATGGGTATAGCAGGATGTCATTAGGAGTCATTTTATTCTTTTTGAAGAACCGTAGTATTTGGTTTTGCCCTAAGAACATGGGCTATCTAGTCTCTGATTCTTGGTCACACAAGCAGTGTTGGGTATGGATTCTGTCTCATAGAGCTGGGCCTAAAATAGAATCAGACATTGATTGGGTACCTCCCATAAGCTTTGTGCCACCATTGCGCTATCTGACTTTGCAGGCAAGACACCGCTGTAGATTGAGGACTTTGTAGCTGGGTTGGAGTTTACATTTATCTTTTGGTAATGTGCAGGGTAGCTTCCAGTACTAAAGTATAATGTGGGGGTGCAGGTTGTAGGTGCGCACAAGCTCAACTTCTCCATGATCAATGAGCTATGTGGGTGTTACTTTCAGCAATGGGGCCTTGACATCAGTTTGTGGAGAGCAACATACAGCTTTTTTCTACATCCTGTTGAATATTCATTCATAGGGGACCCTTTGGCCAATAACTCAAGCAGATGTAATCCATTCTCAGTACTGAAGTTTCATTTGGTGATGGGAGATGTCCAGTTGGGTCTTCGTCTCCCTCATTATTTGGTGATTTCATTTAGATCACCTTCATATATGTATATAATTTAGGAAACCTCTAATGTATTAGGTTTCCATATGATGACTCAAATGTGCCTTATTTTAGCTGACCTTCTGTATTTCCTCCCTCATCCCCCTCATCCTCTGCCCCCCTCATCCTTCCCCCTCTCTGTTTGATCCTCAAATTAGAGCACCCCACCTATCATTATCTATTCTATTTCTCCATCCTAGAGAGCTTGGTCCTCCACCCAGCCCTTTACTCTGTACTTAATCCCATTAGTTCTATGGGTTGTAGCCTGCTTATCTTTGACTTTACAGCCAACATGTGCATATAAGGGAATTCAGACCATATTTGTCTTTCTGGGTCTGGGTTATCTTACCCAGGATGATTTTTTCAGTTCCATTTATTTACTAGTGAATTAAAAAAATGATTTCATGATTTCATTTTTTTAATGGCAGAGTAATATTTTGTTGTGTGAATGTACCACATGTTTTATCTATTCATCTGCTTGAGGGAATTTAGCATGTTGCCCCAGTTTTCTGGCTATTATGACTAGAACACCAATGACCGTGGCTGAGCAAGTGTCTCTGAATAGAATTAAGCATCCTTTGGGTACGGCTGGGTCTGGAGGTGGACCAATTTCCATCTTCCCGGGGAACCACCACGTCATTTCCATAGTGGCTTATATGCGTTTGCAGTCTCAACAGCAATAGGCGAGTGGCAAATGCATATTTGAATATTCTTTCACCAATCATAGAAACTAAGTCCTCAAGAATGAATGTATGTCTAACCATTACACACACATCTTCTTGCCATGTGAGGAATTCCAGCTGAGCATGTGCAGCTGTGAGTTACTACACGGGCACAGAATGCACACTCCCATTCTTGCGCCTTATCAAAGCATTGTGCAGTTTATTCTGTCAGTTGGTACCGGATAGAACACACACACACACACACACACACACACACACACACACACACACTGTTGGGGTTCCTACACAAGAGGCATTAGAACGGACCTCCTCCTTCTTCTCCTCTCCTCCTCCTCCTCTTCTGCTTCCATCCCTTTTAGATCTCCATCCTTCAGCTCCGTCTCCAGTTCCTTAGGGAGGCAATCCAGGGTATATCCCATAGGAATTCAGTTTCCAATTAGTCTTTTTGCTCCATGAAAACCCTATCTCTGGTTCCTCAGCTTTTAATACCTAGACAGATGTATGTGCTCTATTAAGGGAGACACGCTGTGGAACACGGTGTGCTGCATGCCAAGATTAATCTCCTATTCCAGAGACGCCGGTGCTCAGTCTTGGTTGACTAGGCAATTCCCGTGTAGCTTTTGCTTAATGTCTGAGTAATTGGGGGGAGAAGGACGTTGGTTTATCTTTCTCCTTTGTGACTTCCTCCTTTTGCACTTGACTTGAGATTAGGAGTGAGTGTGATTTCAGATGAGAAACATTTAACAGTGAGTCAGGGAAATGAAATTTCACTGAGATGCAGAACACAGGAAGAGAAAAATGTGTGAAAACTCACATTGACTGGGTTGTCTTGGTAGCTCGTAAAGCAGAGAAAGGAAATTCCCGCACAGTGGGTTTTAATAAAATTGGCAAGCTGGGATGTGGGGCTGTGTGAGAAGAGTGGAGAGGAATACAGAGACAGAACGCAGTGGAGGAATCACAAGGCCTTTCTTATCTTGGACATTTTTCCCTCTGCACCTAATTTATTCTCCAAATGAGTTCCCAGACAAGAACTGTTTTCCTATGAATCTGCGATCATAAATTTAAGAAGCTAGGGATACATCTTCCGATACAAAAAGTAAATCAAATACCAGGCGATATTAAGCTTTGGGACTAGAGATGTCTATGAAGAATTTGCACTCATCTATGTATATGCTAAAGAATATATGGGAATTCAGACTCCCCGAGGAGATAAAAGTAAGGCAGGATCATTGCGTAATGAAGAGACTCATCATGCAATTAAATAAAAGTCAGACTTTAAGGGATTTATAAATATTGTTTGACTCTCATGCAACTTTTCCAGACTTTTAAAGTCTGCCATGTAGAGCGTGACCATCACATGATGACCACGGAACTATTTTCTTAGTCCTCATTTTCCCTGTGAGCTAAAACTTTCTTATTTATTTTGTTATTTATGTTCTGTTTCTACCTGCGACTCTTGTTACTAGCAGTGTATCTCAATGGTAGAGTATCTGCCAAATATTCCCAAGACCTCGAGTTTAATCACCAGTGTGTGAGTGCATGTGTGTGCCTGCATGCAAGTGTGCTTGTGCCCGCACACACACACACACACACACACACACACACGCATTCTGAATACTTAGAGCCATTTGTGGTACCCATTAGATACTCTGTAACTTGTTTACTGAATAACAACTGACCTTGAGAGGCTGGGAGAGTTTAAGTTACATGAGAAAAACCACTGGAATCACAGCTGGCAGCCAGTCCAGAGCTCCGTCATCTATCACTGTTGCAATAGCTCTTCTTTGCTTAGCCATCACGGTTCGTGTGCAAGAGGTGACATGCCCCCAGAGGAGGCTGCTGAAGGCAGGATCCAGGACATTGAGCACCCCTACGTGCCAGCGTTCACACTGGGAATCGCAGGGGATGTTAGTGGACATAGCTGTTGCCACCCTTACCTTTGAGACACGTGATAAAGACCCTTTCCAAATTAAGGCCTTTTGGCCTTCAAGAAAGTCAGCAGATTCGAGAGTGAGTGAGGGTTCTTTCCTCAGCCACTTCAGGCTCTGCAGAGTGCTTTGGATTTCCGTAGCTGGCACAGGAAAGGCACACCAGAGAATCCTGCTAGAGATCCAGGTCGCTTAGCTGCTAGAAGTAGAAGCCCACTTTACTACACTACTTCCTTCTCTTCCAAGGGGGACCACGGGCTCAGGCACAAAGTGTGGTCAAAATGCCTATTTTGTCTCAAAACATCTATCAAAAGAGGAAGAGAACAGCCCAGATCCCATGCCCCAGCTTGCACTGGAGCTGTGGTTGGATCGGAAGGGGCAAGCAGCCCTGACTCTTCTCAGAGGGGTCCACTCTAGAGCCCTGCTAGTATGAACCACTTCACTCGTTATCTGTTCTTGTTAAAAATCTTTATTATTCATGGAAGCAAAGAAAAAAAATCCCATCATTAACCCATCATAAATATTCATAACCCTTCGCAATTGTGTGCGTTTCATTTAGCCACTTGGCAAAACTTCTCTGAAGTATCCAGGTTTTAAGGGAATCTGGCTAATGAGACGAGAGCCCAGGAAATGCAGGGTGGCCTTTCTCCTCTGTGGTATTTTATTTTAACCTGAAAACAAACGCAAAATATAAATAATAATTAAAAGAGCTAAGCAAGGGAGGCGCTCACCGACAAAGAAGAGCCGCATATCCTCTGGCTTTGTCATGACTGTGTTCTTGTGTTTAGCTGAAGATAACAGTAAACTCTGTACTCCAAGAGGGGGATTGCAAGTTTGCTCTACTAATGGATTTATCCAGAAGCCAACAGAGGCAGGGCTCTTTCTTCTCATGGTCTGTACCATTACTGACGTCAGGTTGAAGCGGAGATAAAAGTAGTCCTTGTCTTGTACTTATTATACCAGGCAGCCATCCCAGTTTCCGTGTCTGGGAAGGTTTTATATCCACCTCACCCTTCTTCTAATCCACTTTATCTGAACTATGCACTCTCCCATCAATAAGAAAGCTTTGCGTGGAAGTAAAAGGAAACCCAGGAAATTTCCACTGCAGACGGATAGAATTGGAATAACGTACTTCCCCACTGCCATCCCCTCCCAGCGAGGAGAACTTAGGTCCCATAAATTTTCATCTTAAAATCTCTTTCCTGCCTTTTAACTTCAAGGCTCTTACTCCGGAAAAGGGGCGTTTAAGTGGAATGAACTTGGAGAAGAAAATACGTCCACCAATAGACGTTGCCCCTTGCCCGCACTTGTTTTGGATTTTCCCACGCCACCACTGACGGCGTTTATGCTTGAGAATGAGTTGCTTTTTCCAGCATAACGGCTAACAGGTGCCGGGAAACGTTTTGGGAGCATTCGAAACTGCTCAGCAGGTTCTCCTTCTCCTGAGGGTTTCCGCAGTGTAGAAACAAGTTACCACCAAGGCGAGGACCAGACTGGCTGGTGGCGTGCATCACTTCGTTAGGAAATGGCACATGTTAATAGGGAGCGTGCCAGGTTCCCAAGCAGAGGACCAATTAAGGGAAGCTCTCTGTGGTCCGGTCTTGCGGAATTAGACCGAGTTCTTCCGACTATCGATTCCTGAGCCTCGTTTGTGGTAGTGTTCAGCCTCTGTCGCATTGTTTGTTGGGCCGTCTCAAAGACTCTAATTAGAGTCTTTCTTTCTTAGGTTGTCCCTCTGCTAACTGATATGGATTATCATCGGGAAAAAGGGACTCTTCCCACTATTTATTTTATATTCAGTCCCACAGAAACGATCTGTACCGTCCAGAAAATTAAGTGTGCTGTTTTCTAGTATTCATTGTGTCAGTGAATATGTGACCTTTGAAAGGCGGCACATTCCTTCAGTGAGTTATATGTTAAAATTCGAAACCAGGTCTTAAATTCTCGTAGTATTAATTACTCCCACAGTGCCTCCACTGTACTTTCTTCACAACCTCCTTAGCCCATCATCCTCACTTAAGAAAGTGTTTTTACTTGCAAGGAACTATGACTCGCTCAGTGTCACTCGGGTAATGAGGGCTTATTTCAAAGATGTCTGTGCTGTTAATGGAGCCAGAATCTCATGAAATCCTCTAAGTAGAAGCCAGTGGTCTGGCGGTGATGCCGCCGCTGCAATGAGAAAGTGACTCTGCATTTAAGGACATGGTTCTAAGGAGCTGGAGAGCCGAAGCAAGGCTTTGCCAGAAGAGATGCGCCTGGGATCGCGAGGCAGGCCCATTCGGGTTTCGCTCCTTCTTGTCTCTTCTGACTTATTCGACCTATATCATCTCTTAAAAGGGACACATTAGGGTCCCGAGTAGTCATTCATGAGAAGAAGGGCATCGCTCTCCTTGTCAGGGCACAATAGAGGCCGCTGACCTCTGTTGTTGCTTGCCTTTTGTGTCAAGTGCCCATTCTCTGTCCAGTCAGCTAGCCGTGGTTAAAATGACGAGCACATTACACAGCTTGCCACAGCTTCATTGTACTTCCCTGGGTGGCAAATTCTCCAGTTCATGGGAACAAATTCGAGATAACTAGCAGCTTTTCCTGGGTGGGGCCAGCCTCCTATTAACATATCCACCATGCTTAGCATCAGTGGCGAGGAGTTGTAGGTGCTCCATCACTTATGGGTTACTTTTGGTCCTGCTTCCCAAGGGCGGTCTTGGGTGAAGTAACGTTGACTGGCGTTCACATATGGTTTGATATCATGTACTTGTAAACAGGGGAATTCTTGAGGATTCTGGCTTCTACGACATACATGATAGGTTTCTTTTCACCTTTCCCCTTTCTAGATATTTCTGTGCATTAAAAATCAAAACAAACTGTCTGGGTGTGGTGGCACATACCTTTAATCCCAGCATTTGGGAGGCAGAGTCAGGCAGACCTCACACACACACAAACACACACAAAACAACCACAAACAAAAACAGAAAACAAAAGAACAACTAAAGAGTCATAGCAAAGTCAGAAATCCAGTATATGATAGGATATAAAAGCTAAACTTCAAGTCTCTCTCATGTCCTGGGGTTGCTTTCCTTGGGAGAAAAGAATAAAAACCCTACAGCTTCCACAAGAACAAGCTGCTGGGGAGACGAATTTGTTTTCTGGTTTTCAAAGCATCATGCCTTGGGAAAGCTAGACTCCTCCCTTCTAACCCCTTCCTCTCCCCTGGGTCTGGGACAGGTCTCACAGACACCAGGGAGATGAGAAGTAGAACCACCATGATTGGCACCCCCTGCTCCCCTCGGAGCAAGAATGGGCACACTGCATGACTCTGCTTCAGTCTCTCGGGTGTAACTTTCCAGGGGAATTAACTGTCTACAAACAACAAGACATTCTGGAACCGCACACTTGATTCTTCTAGAAGCACAAACATGTAGCACCAAGTACAAGTTTGTGCCGTACAAAGGCCTCTCCTGCATGAACTGTCACCCGTCACCGAAGCTCCACTTTTACCTGTTCCTGCTTGTCTGTGCATTATAGGAAGACAGAACAGGTCACACAGAAACCTAGAAAACACGACAGCAATTGAAACCTCTTTTTTTTTTTGCCTTTTGAAAAGTCTCCCATATAAAGATGTGTATTAGTCAGGAGTGGTGGTGCACATCTCTTATCCCAGCACTCAAGAAGCAGAGGCAGGTGGATCTCTGTGAGTTAGAGGCCAACCCGGTCTACAGAGCAAGTTCCAGGACAGCCAAGGCTGTTACACAGAGAAACCCTGTCTCGAAAAACTAAAACCAAAACCAACAAAAAGAAAAACTAAAGAAAAAAAAAACAGAAAAAAAAGGAAAAGAAAGAAATGAAGAAGAAGAAGAAGAAAAGAAAATATTAGTTCTTCAGTTCTTTCCTGCAAGTCTTTCCCTTACTTTTTATTATGTCTGGGACACTGCTTCTTGGAGATTCTGTTTAGCCGCTGTGTATCTATAACTAGTTGTGGTTGTATCAGTTCCCTTTGCTACCCTCTTGTCTGTCTCCCGCTTCCCCCTATTGCTCTGCAGGGGGTTTGTCAATAGCTGGAGAACACACTTCTTCCTCTTCCCTCTCTGCGGTGCTGTCAGAATTGGGCCAGGGAAGTATGGTATGTGTGTCTGCTTTGAATAGCTTAGTAGAGGAAGCTGATGTTCCCAGTAGGCAGAGTAGGTAATAAGTCTTGTGGGCAGGATCGATGATAAAAGGAAGAGAGAGGCGGGGTGGGGTGGGGGAAGTGGGGGTGTAGCTAGACTAAGATGAGGGCAGCCATACGGATCCCAGCTCAAACTGACTCTGCTTGCTAATGAACGCACTTGCTAGTACTGTATTCCTGATACTCTCTTCACCTCTCAAGTCAAGTTTTCAAAAAATTGATCTCATGCCAGTTACAAGGGGCAGACCTGTCACTGATCAGGGAGATTAACTTGCTTTGTTGAATACTGACAGGGACGAAGGAAGGGCAGCAGCCACACAGAATGGAGGCCACTCTAACGCACGGTAACCTCGACACCAGAACCAGGAGTTGGCCAAATGTGTGCGGTTTGTGCCAGCACCAAGTTCAGATGAATGAAACCCCCAGAGAGTGAATTTAAGGAATTCCAAAACCAAGAAGGATTTTGGTCAACTCTGAAAAATCTTTACGCCCAAACTGGTTAGAGGCTGGAAGGTGTGGGCTCTAGTCCTTCCGTCGCTGTCACACTCTCTCATGCCGAGCCCGTGTCACCAGTCAAAAGAGGTTAATTGTAATAATGGCTGTACTTGGCCTTGGAACATTGGGTCACTCTCTGGGTAGGGAACAAGCATAATTGAAGGAAGGACACCCAGGGTCCCTAATGCCAAGTGATGCTTCTGCCAGAGCAGATGGTTTCCCTGTGCAACCGAGCTCTGGGAAGTCTCTACAGTGTGGTCGGATATGTGGATACTGTCGTGCTTGGCTGGCCGGGCCCCAGCATGGCTTCTTTTAACTGCCACATTTCTGCCCTATGGGCGTAGGATGTTATCAGACTGATTTCAAATATGTCTAACATGATTCTTAGTGTCCTTACAAATGCCACATGGCTTGGAACAGACAATACCTTGTGGGGGAAAAAGCTGCTGTAAATACATAAAATTAGAGAATGCACACACAAAAAAAACTGAGTGTGTTTATGTGGACAAAAAAAAAACTGAGTGTATTTATGTGGAGCGCGGTAGGGTGGTGGTGGGGACAAACACCCCAAAGATAATACAGATCAGAGTTAGTTTTTCCCTATCCATGGGTTTGGTGCCTATTGGATTCAACCAACCGCTGGTTGGAAACGCATCTGTCCTAACCATGCCGACTTGTCGTTATCCCTAAACAGGACAAGAGCTATTTCCAGAGTGCATACGTCGTGTTAGATAGTGGAAGGAGCACAGATGTGATTTACAGTCTGCAGGGCGAGGCCTGCGGCTTTGTAAAAACACTACAGTGTTCATATGCAGCACCTGCGCATCCAGGGATATTGATTTCTGCACGAGTCCTGAATTCTGTCTCGATACCTAGGATTTCATTAAACGTTTCCCAAGTTTTAGAGATAAATTTGACTATGTCCAAAAGGCATGCGAGAACTTGAGAAATGAGAGAAGAAAGTTACACCAAAGAGTAAAGGTCTGTGGTAAAACCACTGACTCACAAATAGGAAGTATTTGGAAAGCTGCCCAGCCCCTTTCTCCCGATTGCAGGGCTTTGGAAACTTCCTTTAAGTTGGGATAAACGTCTCATTTGTTTTTCCTTCAGCCCGGGCTTTTTAGTTCTTAGGAATGGGGAGGAACATACTGGGGCCCCTGTCCAAATCCTTGATGAACTTGCCCCTCCTTCTTTCCCAGTGCTACCTGGGTAAAGCAGCTTGCTGGGCTCTGCTCCTCCAGGGAGGGAAGATGACAATTCCCCCCCCCCCACACACACACGTGCCCGCCCTTTTCCAGTTAATTCTTCCAAGCTTGTTGGAAAGAGTCATTGGTTTATATTTCATTCTCCAAGCCTTTGAGATCTTGGGATGAAATACTCTCTATAAACCACAAAGCCTATTACTATTTTAAGTACCTGCATCTTCCAGAAGGAACATGCCGGCTCCCTGCAGGAGAAATAAATGGAGTCGGCTTTCAGGCTGGCACACTCTCCTTAGTAAAAAATAAGAAAGACACAGATTGTCCTGTTCTGTCTACTGGAGAAAATGTGTCTTGATCTAGGAAAGCAGAGCACATATTTCAGAGGAGGTCCTTGTCACACTCTGCTTCACAAATCACGGGGCCTTTCCCAGGGCAGGGGTGCGGAAGGGGTCAAAAGGGGAAAAAAGCAAGCTTTGCATACGGAAAAAGACTGATGACAGAATTCACTTCCAGGGATGCGGGGGTGGGGATAAACTTGCTCTTTTTTTGTGTGTGTTTTAAGGTGTTCTTTCATGGATATAGAGGAAGGAAAATGGCTCTGGCTACCTCCATTTCAAAGCCACATATGTGCGGTGTGAGGAAGCACCTGGTACTTATGAACAACACAGCAGGCAAAAATATTTGGTTCTGTTTTCCCATTGTCATCTCTCTCTCAGATTTTTTTTCCTGTCCCTCCCTTTGTGTCCTTGTCAGGATTGACAAGCATCCGTGTGTTACCAAGTAACATGAAGTTCTTGCTTGAATAATCCTGCTGAAAATCCGGGGTATTTCACAGCGCATTATTGACTCAGAGAACCACCCACTAGAGTGAATTCTTCTGATTAACGTTGATTGACAGCATCCTTGAGGTGCTGTTTTTTATACCAAACGGTCAGGTCTACCGATGCCCCTGCTTCAGCTCGGACACTGGCGTCTTTGTCCCCGAGCTCTTAAGATGTGGGTTATAGTCAGGAAGGTTTCTCTCATTGAGGATACAGACAAACTGTGCTCAAGTAAAACAAAACAACACAAAACGAAGGGAAACAAATAATAAAACCAAAAACCCTCAGCAATTGACAAGAAGAGAAACTAGCAGGGATTGCTTTCTCTTTTCTTTCCATCTCTATTATTCATCAGCCTTCGGGGCTGCAATTGGTTGTAATATGGCAGAGCTCATGCCATACTTAGAATGAACAGGAGGATATTTTACATAAGCAACGAAATCGTGCTTGCCCCTCAGTGTGTGCAGAGGTCATTGAAAAGCCTGTAGCAACCTGTGGTGGAAATAACCAACGGTTCCTTCTGTCAAGGCAGGCTGAACAAGAGACCCCTATTCCCATTTCTTCTCCTTGGTCCTAAACTGAATCCAGAAATGCCCCCATGAAAGGGTTAAAAACTGCACCCTGCTTGGAAACTGGAAGGAGACTGAAGGCTTCCCTGGGAACACTATCTGCACAGTGAGCCCCCGGTTTGTAACTAGGTAGGCACTAAGTTCTTCACAGGAGTGGCTTCACAAATTATTTCTTCTACATACTAACTAAATGCTTGGTGAAGTCCTTGACTGTTTCCTGTGCAATGAAATTCCCTACCTCCTCCTCTTCTTCCTTCTTCTATATTAGCCACTTCCTTATTGTCTGTTTGGTTTTTGATTTTGTTTTGTTTGGTGGGTTGGATTTTTTGTTTTGTTTAAGTTTGAAAGAGGACTTCTCCGTGTAGCTTTGAACCTGTCCTGGAACTTATTGTATGGATTTTAAGAAGAGAACAGAACTGTTATAGCTTCCCCACCCAGAGTCAAGCAAGCATTCACGGCTCCATCTTCAATTAGGCACACACGTGTATTTAGCCACTGAGCAACCTAACAAAATGGAAGGTATCACACTAAAAACTGACAGAGAATACAGGTCTGGTGAGTTATTTATGATTTTTGGAATATCTCTTTTCCAAGGGGAAAACATAACGCTTCCCAGAGTAGTTCCGCAGTGCTTTCTTAAAGGATTGAGATATTATTAGCTGAATGCGCAACTAGGCTTTGTGAAGAATCTCTAAGAAGCTGTTTTGCAAACAGTTCCCATGAAACTGTTGCGATCAATGAACAATTTCTCAGAAAGGCTTGAATTTTTATAGCACCTATGTTTACTATTTGTTCCTGTGAGATATGGAATTCTAATACATATGTGTGCTTTATTCACAAAACACATGGCGACCTAGATGCGAAATGTCCCCTGTGACTTCTTATTTTCAGCACCTTGGATGCCAAAAAATTCCAAGTGCATTTGGTTCCTGTGACACTGTTCAATGGGCCATCATCTCTGCTCCAGCTTGCTTTGCCATTAGTGTGGCCAGTACTCTCTGTTGAGACCTGTCTCTTCATCTGAAGCTTGCAGCTGTGATCAAACTACCCATCAGTCTGTAGGTTTTATACTGTGCTTCGTTCCCTTAATCACGTGTGTGTGCTCAAGCATCATGGCTGTGTGTATACCATGTGTGTGCACCCTCTACAGTCACCAAGACGCTGGACAGTTTCATGTAGGTACAGCCTTGGATTCAGTTCCAGCTATATCATTTATATTAAAGTGGAATCTGAAATTGTCATCATTTTTCGCTGCCCTTATATCCTCCGGGGAAGAAATGACAATTTCTATAGGCCAACATATTCCAAGTTAGTTTAGCAACACTCATATTGTCTTGGATCCTCTCACGTTCATAAGCAGCTTTATGGCAACCACGAAAGGCCGCCCCATGACCTCATCTCTCTTAAAGTTTTTAATTTTGTCACACACTTCTGATCTCATTTTGACTATTGTTTACATGATTTTCTATAACTGGAGTTTCCTAATCTTCAAATCCCCAACTTTTCTCACTCGCTCAAAAACACAAACAAAAACAAAACAAAAAGACATCTACTTATTTGTGCATGGTATAAAAACCTGAATTGTACACCATCACCTATAGATGGTTATTACTAGGTTTCCATGTGCGCCCTGTCGCCCACTGTATACTTTGAAAGTAGAGACTGTGAAGCCCATTCCACACAGCGCTGGTTGAGAACAATGCCATGATGGCTTCGATGCTTTGGAGGAAGGACGGTGGAGATGGCAATGACAACGTAATGCCGTTCTGGTGAGGATGTCACAAACGTGGTCCAGTACATCTTGTGAAAAGCAATGTGTCTTGGTTTTCACTTTATAAAACTGTCATTCTTCATTAGTAGGAAAAAAAAAGTTATGGTAAATTATTAGTGTGTAATGTCCTGCCAAACAATTATATTAGGACAGTCTTGGTGAGAAAAATGTGACTATCAGGTCATTGGAGCCAAGTTAGGACACACATGGTGTGTCTTTTATGTCACGCGTTTGTTGTCTCTCTACAGACGGACTCTGCAGTTGTCCTTTTATCAATGTCTTCCTCAAAGACAAAAATACGTATAACTCAGATACAAAATGGGCTCCATACTGCCCAATGGGCAAAAAGAGTCTAAGGACAGCAACAAGTCACCTCTAAAATGTCACCACATTCAGAGAAATAAACAGGGTCCTAAAGATACCATGTGTTTCACTATGGTCACACCATGTAAGTTAATTCTTCCTCGAGAATGGGGATTGAGGTTTGGGCTGTACTGAAAGGGTTAATTCTACTGCTTCTCCTGAAGTGGAAGATGACTGTTGGATTAGATGGTAGGATAGAGAAGTTTGTGTAAAATAAAAATATAATGTCTATACTTCTGATGTTCCTGCATCGCTAAGAACGCAAGGCTTGTCATACTGCCTATTTTAAGGCCCAAATGCAGACAAGGCCGAAACTGCACCATTTTCTCATCAGATAAACGTACGTTTTTAAAAACCCTATATTCTTTGATCTTCCCATACCTTCTCTTATAGTCGTCATATTATGTCTCTGTCCATAAAGATTTTTTGAAAAAAAAAAATTCAGTAGAGTACAATTAGTCCCTAAAATAAAGGCATCACTCAAGGAAGAAAGGAGAAGGAGGGATCCAATTAAAATGACGAAAATCTTTCATTTTTATTTAGGTATACTTGTACGGACATGTGTATATACAAATACAGATCATATGGGTTTGCGTGTGTGTGTTTTAATTTTTTTTTTTACATTTTCTGTTATGTTTATATAATGTCGGCATTTCAAAACAGCACTCCATGAGGAAGTGCAAAGGACTGCGAAGCAGGGAGCACAAGCACAGGGCCACATGGAGCTGGACGTCACACCCAGACGCACACACAATGAGTGGCTTCAATGGGGTGTCAAGGGTAAGCATGGAAAACGGATTCTGACTCATGGGTAACCTCCAACATGCCAGCATCTATTAAACTGTACAAACAATGGGAGTGAGGCCATTGTAGGGAGATTTGTCTCACATCCGAGCAGCTCTGGGGTAAAGGCATGGGAAGAAGTCAGTGATGCCAAACCAGAGACAGACCTGCCCATTCACGGCTCTGGGGGTGGGAAACAGAAGGTGGGAAGAAGGCAACAGAAAAAAAAGGAGAAAGTGGAGGGGGGGCAGGCAAACGGGGGTGTCGGTGGAGGTGGTTTTCAAAAGAGGAGCTGGTGACCACAACTCTGAGAGCAATGAATAGAAAAGGAGGAGTTTAAAACGATTTTTTTTCTAATTTTGTGGAAATTAATAAAAATGGCTGCAGCCGTTGCTAAGGCACAGGAGAAGAACAGAGTCCCTGAAAGCCCACAGGTACTGCGACTCTTCCTTACACAGGACACACAGAGAGAAAGAACCCCAATGAGCCTTCCTATAGGGACTGGTCTGCAACCATCCTGAGTCTGAGCCGTACTAGATACTGACAAGACTTGCTGGGGGTGGAAGGGGGGATGATGACAAACAGAAAACCAAACCAAAATACAGAACCATTTCTAAGTTCTCTAAACCTTTTCAAACCACATGCTTGGGGTGGGGGAAAAGGACCACAGAGCTCCGACATCAGACCTTGAAAGCACTGAGGACAAAGTATCAATCGAAGCAGTCCTGTTTTTTTTTTTTTTCTGGTCCCAAGACGATGGAGCGGTAAGATTGAGTGGGCAATGACCACGCGAGTCCAGCATGGAGCAGTGTTCCAGTCACGTGTGACTTCTCAGCCATGTATACATTGGATGTTTTCGAAAGCCTCAATGCATGTTTTGTATCCTGAAAGTCTACTGTTTTTCTCAGTTACAAAAGACATAAGAATCAAATTAATACTTTATTATCAAACACTATATACAACAGAGGTTGCTAATAATACAGAATTAAAGAACGCAATTTTTTTTTAACATTTTAACTTTTCTTTCCTCTGCCACCCAAGAAAGTACAGTACAAAACAATAGTCTAAAACTAACACGGACTGTTACCTGGTCTATTAAAGGATACACAGTATCCACTAAACAGCCAGATCTTTATTCCCTGCTTCATGTTGCAAAGCCCTTGGCAACCAGGGGCGAAGGTCGCTGGGGTTTGACCAACTGGGGCTGAAGGGGCACTCCAGGGCTTCCCTTCATGCTTTTGAATTGTTTTTAAAATTAAACCCACTACCAAGATGCACCGACATCCTAAGCCCACAGAGGACTGTAACAATACCACAAAAGGCCACCAGCGCTTTTTGGACAAGATAAAAACGGCCTGACACCAATTGTCTCGAGAACTCCACACAAGGGCATTAGCTACGATTATGTCACTTACACGTAGAAAAGCATATGGTCTACTGGTGTGGAGAGTTCCGATTTAAAACCAAAAAAATCTTAACCTGCGGTGGCATGACTGTGAAGTAAAAGGGTCTAATTGCACAGTGAAAAATGAAAGACAATGGCAGAGAGGGCCATGAGTAATTATTTCATCATTTGTTAGAGACAACTGCTAGAAGAAGCACAGAATTCACCTTTTCTAAAATGACATTAGAACTGCTAACGTCGTTAGGACTAACTGGAATTATTACAAGATCACTTTGTTCCCTTGACTGTAGTACATGCAGAAATTATCGTGGTTCTATCGATCCATCTTAGAAGGGATTTCTTTTTCGTCCCCTTACTGAAATCCCACTAACCCATAAACCTGTAACTATTAATAAAAAGAATATATCTGGATATTACTGAGAGTGTCGAGCCTATAAATAAAGGGAAATCCAATGCTTTGAAGTCTGGCTTCAGTGAAATGGTGGGTGCCTTCTATGATGAGACTCTCCCGCTCCGGAGAAGTCTCAGATGTAGGGGGAAGAAGACTGACAATATCTTTGAGGCCGGCAACTCCACGCACATGGTTCAAGCAAGAGCAGACTCCAGTTGACTCCACTCCAAAGGGACCAGGTAAGCCCGGCTCACATTCCAACGTGTGTGAACTCTCTAGGGTGCAGTATGTTCCCAGCTGCCTTCCACTCACATATTCTTCTAATTTGAAACTACTCACGAGTCTAAGCAATTTCCGATTTCATGAAGTTCATCTAGAATGTGAACTCTTTGTTTTTTTTTTTTTTTACATATACATCTTAAAAACGAATATATAAAAATTCCTTCTTCTCCTGGAACGTTTTCAATTTTCCACATGACATGATCATTGCATTTACTGACTTGCTTGTTTATAAAGGCATGGCTTCTGTTGATGTCGTGCAATGGCAGAACAAGGTTAGACCACCTTTCCACTGGGCTGACACTTTTCCCTGGCTAGGCTTTGGGGTTGAAAGCTCATGAGAGCCCGCCAGGAGAAACCCCGTAGCTTGTGTTTCCTGATAAGTAGCTGGGACCATCCCCTTGGCCATGCTAAGGTTCTTTGAGCAGGGTCATTCCGTGTTCATTCTCCTTCTGCCCCAACCCTACTATGAAACAAGATAACCCGCCCCCCCTCCCACGTTTCTAAATGTATCAAGGGATACCACCTTTTCTCACAAGTTTAAATAGGACAAGCATATATACTCACTCTCAGCATAAAGTATATCTAAATAATGTATTTTCTATTCTAGTGGATTTTTAAAAAAATATTTTGTCAAAGTCTTTGGGACTCCATCTTGTTTATCTCCCACAGATAAACACGTGTTCCCCCTATGCTTTTAGGCTGTGTCAGAAAGGGAAAGACGAGAAAAATCAACACTTGAATTTTTATTCCAAACTTTGGAATTTTTATTCCAAATTTCCCTTTAAGCCCTCCCAAGTAGTGCTGACTGACTCTCCTGGTGACAGGGGTTTGTGTCTGAGTCCCCTGTGAACGCGGAGCTTGGAGCAGAACGTGGGCATCGGGGTGGGGGTTGGGGAAAGGCCACAGCACACTGGAGCTCCAGCAAAGCCAAACCGCATCTCCTCGGGCCACAGACTTCCTTTCCTTGTACACGTTGTCCCCAGAGGGGCAGGCAAAGCTATTCTACTCTCTACTCATCAACCCTGGCTTGTCAGCCTCGGGGAAGGTCACTTTATTCATAAAAATGCCTCTTTGAGCTCCTAAAAAGAAAAAGAAAAGTTGTAGCACCATGGTGATCTGTATTCAAAGGGAAAAAAAAATCAGGTGTGCACTACCCAGTCACTAAAAAGTTAGAGGCACTCACACCACCAGCAATAGATCGTTTTCTCAATATACACATCTCCTGCATTACCATCCCTGCATCCAACACTCCTTCAGGGAGAAAAAGCTTCTTGGGCACAGCACAAGTTTTGCTGGCAAGAACGCTTTAAGACAGTCCTATTTGATAAAAACAAAAACTAGTATCTGAACCTTGGAGAAGCCTGCTCATTTCTACACTTCTAGAGGGTATGGTGTCATCGTATGTCTACTCTTTATTCCGCCCCTCCGGACCTGACACACCAACATCACGCTCCACACAACCACCTTACTGTCCTGAATGAGAAGGCGTTCAGTACTGGATAGGAGAGAGATACCCTCTCGGCCTGGCCACGCTCCTTCCTTGTCTGCATACCGTTGACACCCTGAGCTTACAGAGGTGAGTCCGCGAGGAGAACCCACTGGTGTCGCTACAACGATTTGGCATTTTCATCTGGAGTCCATTGAATTTGGAAGGGGTGAGAGAAGTCAAGGACCAGGGCTGGGGATGGGGTGGGGTGAAGGAGGGCAGTGACGCGTTTAGCCCCCAACAACCCCAGGTTGTTGCTCAGAAATCAGGCTGAAGGAAAGAAAAACAAAAACAACAACAACAAAAAAAATCTGACATCTGCCAAAAAACCAATAACAAGTCCCTTCTTGGGATGAGCAGTTAGGCGGATCTCTGGTGTCCCAAGACCCTGATGTTTTCTGTGACAGGTGATGAGAGGAGGCTGTGCTATAATGTCAAAAGCATCGCCAGGAGGAACAGTAGGATCGCCAAAAGGCGGCTGGGTATCCTTGGGGTCTGTGCCGCGTTCTCACCGCGGGATGGCTCGGCTGACTCATGTACGGTGTCATCTGTTCAAAGAGAAAGCACACATTCCAATGAGATTTCACATCCTTAATAACTCTCTCGCAGCAGCCCGCTGTTAACAGACCTCGCCACCCTCTGCAAAGTAGGGTAATGAACCCTGTGCCACCATTGACTTTCATGTCTGCATAATCGCTCATTATTTACTGCAAACAAAGGAGAGGCAGGGAAAACTGGACTTCCTTCACAATATTTATACCCTCTCTTAAAACCGAGGGGGAAACTGTGCGTGCAGTGTAATATTTGCTGCATAAGCTACTTTGATTTGCTGCTATCGGTTAGATGCGCTTTGCACAGAACTTGAGGTAGGGAAGGGAACTCTAAGTCCGCAGTCCTGCGGGGAGGAAAGCCACGGATTGCGAGGGAAGGGGGAAAGAGTTATGTGGGTATATTAGTGGTTACGCAGACGGGGTTGCTCATTTTCTGTGTTTTAGGCGTTTCACAGGATTAGTGGTGAATGTTTGGTTGTTCGGTGCCTACGTGTACTTTCAAATGTGGAAAATGAAGTGCCAAAACAACAGTATTTTTAAATAAACTATATATAATGCCCAGTAAACATCAGAACTCCTGTGCCCACTGGGCTGCCTACAATTAGGAATCAATTACGGTGCTATTTCCATTACAGGCCCTGCATCTCCCAGATTAAATTACTTGAACTTGACTATTCTTATTTTTATCAGGCTGAAGCTTGGCACATAAATTATCAGTGTGGATGCAAATTTTCCTCTAAATAAAATGGATTAAGTGAGTTAAGCTTCTTTTATTTAGCTATAAAGTGTTCTACGAGGCTGCCTCTGACTTTGGATCGCCTCCCTGATCTGCATGATTAACAGGCTTAACTTCGAAATGGGAACTTTGCAGTAATTAGTGCCCAAAGATAGATTGGAGGCTTGCCCATGAGCCATGCTATTCTCTAATGTGGCCCATCTCCTTCCTCCCATCTGGCCGAGCTTATGCTTTTAGCCCAGATGACCTCTGGACATGTTTCTGGAGCTGACAGTTGGCCTCTGAGCAGATTTCATTTCAGCATCAGGGGGACGTCCCATGGGAAGGCAAGCATTGCTCCTCGGGATTCGCTGACTGGTTAATCAGAGAGAAGAGTAACAAGTGAGACTCCAGTAATTGTTCTCAATTATGTAGACCCCCAGAAGACAGTCCCTAACAGCCCTCACTGACCTACATGGTGTCTCTTAGTAGATTAATTGTCCATTATTTTAACCTCATGTAAGGTCACCGATCACACATGTCATTATTAAGGGTACTTTTTTTTTTCTCCACACAGGAAAGAGTCACACATTCTATTATCTGTCCTAAAGGGAACTTTTTTTTTTTTTTTTTTTTTTTTTTTTTTTTTTTTTTTTTTTTTTTTTTTTTTTGTTTTTTCTTTTTGGAAGTTTCTGTTCATCTCATTCCCATCCCATGTGAACTAAGAAACATGCCTTCTCAGAATTAAGTCTTCTGCCCTAGTGGACTCTTATTTCGGCAGGTCTTCATCTAGGAGCCCCTGAAGTCCTTTGTTTAATTTGTCCTCCTTTCCCGGACTTTAGCAAACCCTGGATAGATTGCTTTCAGCTTAGGAGGCTAGAAAAGGTTAGGAAGCAAGAACGGAGAGGCAAATCCCACACAGTGTAGCCAAGTACGCGTGGGCTCTCATCTTTTCTTTGCTCTTTTCAGCCTTGCTAATGCATTAATTAAATCTGTAGTTAACAGGAGGCAGAAGTAAAGGCCCTTAATAGCCCTGAAATTAAAATCCAAATCACATTCTTAAGAGCACCAATATGGTGTCAATCAAAACAATGGAGCACTTCAGGCTTAATTATAAAAGAACCATAAACCCCGAGGATTCCACAGCTCATTTTGAAACATCACTTATATTTATACACCTGAAATTACATCACCTACTGGGGTTCTTCTCCACCCTTTTCTCAATAACACATTACTCAGTCTTTCACCTTGTGAAGCTTGGAAACAACCTATTGTTAAAAGATACCCAAGCTGCATTGCTGAACTCGGAGCAAGTATGCAGAGCAGGGCTTCCCTGCTTCCCTCTCCTGCCAGAGGCTCAGCAAAGGTCACCCACCAGCCCAGGCTCACTCAGTACAAGGCACAGGGGAAGAACCTTGCAGAAGACCTGACTTTAACAAGAAGGAAGACTTCGGTTTTCTTCTAAGAGAGGCCTAAATTTGGATGCACCTTTCAAACGCTGCATCACAGATAACCTGTGGGGTTAGCCCTTCTGTGAGCTGTGTTGTCTCTTATTTTAATGTCCCATGTATTTACCTACCATACATGTCCTAATAATCTCCCATGTAATCACCTACCATAGATGTGCTAATAAACTCCCGTGTATTCCCCTACCATACATGTCCTAATAACTTCCCATGTAATCACCTACCATACATGTCCTAATAAGGGCACTTTATCTTTCAGGGGAGAATGATGTTTTCCTACGTTTCTCTCGAATGAGAAAGCCCACTGCATGTTTTTGTTCCTATGCCCCGATGTTCACGAGTCAGGGTTCTTTTCTACATGTCGTGCTCTGATTAAAATAGTCGTTGATGGGAAATTCTATGCACCATCACCCCCACCCATACCCCTCACCCAATGGCAGTTACCGAGAAGCTGGAGACCATTTAGATAATTTGGGGGGAAATTTCAGAATTCTAAGTTGAAACTCCTGAGTGAAATCTACCCGAATGGAAATTAAACCTACATGTGAGAGATTACTAAGACTTGCAAAAGTGAGTGCGGCTTGGTGGAAGAGAAAGCTCCTCTGCAGAAGCGAAATGGAGTGTTGCCTTTTAGTTACAGGATCCCACCACACCGGGGGTTTGGTGGTTTAACTGAGAACACTAACGATACTTCGGAGCATGTAACGTGACATATGTCTGCCCTGAGATCATCTTGGGTCCCTACAGATAGGAAACTGGCAGGCAGAGTGCGCAAGCAAACAACAGAAGACGAATGCATTCCACAGACAGGTGAATTAGTACACACGGCTGAGAGCATGCGGTAGGATGCGTTCAGGCTCCCTACGTCTCCAGAGCCTGTATCTAGGGCTGGCCAAAGGAGAACGCTTGTTAAATCCAGCAGTTGCCACAGTGGCGAAGAACGCCAAGTGGGACGGACTAAGTTCTCTACGAAATAAAGAGAAACACTCAACTCTGTTACCACATTCATATTGCCAGGCACTGTGGCTCAACCCCTTCTTATCACACTAGTGAGGATGCCTGCCAGCAATCTCTATACACACACACACACACACACACACACACACACACACACACACACACTCACTCACTAAACTACACTCTGCTAAACTTTCCAAACTTCTCTTGGTAATATGTTCATGGATTTGGGGCCACTACAAATTCCAAGTTCTGTATGAGGAAGAGCTTAGAGACCCCGACATATGCCTATGTAGGAGAGCTTAACATTTCCATTTTATCATTATTCGAGTCCAAAGGTGATTTTCTCAGTAACAGAGTAGTCCTCAGTGTTCTTCTTCATGACCCGAGAACAAAACAAAACAAAACAAAACAAAAACATAAAATCTCTTATGTCTCTAGAGGTGCTGGTCCTCGCTAGAGAGGTGATTGACTTTGCCTAGAAAATACGATCATGGGAAATGCACATCAAAATTCTCATCCTGAGCAAGTTTGTAACAGGCTTAACCTGTGGTTCATTCTATTCATGACTTACTAGAGAAGCTAGGGGAAGTAACGGTTTTTTCTGAACGTCTATACCTCTAGTAGTGGGAAGAGTCTCTTCTATGATCCTGACAAAGGGAGCTAAGGATATGAAGTCTGACAAGCTGAGTGGCCTGGGCTGGCGTCCTCAGCCATGGGAAGAAGGATGTAGGTTCTGTGGTTTTGAAAAAGCTCCTGTTTAACCTGTCCCTATGGTAGTCATGGCCTCAAGCTTGAAGTCTGGTACCTTGAACAGCCACGCTAATGCGTCCAGTTTTTCGAGACAATTAAAATACCTCCACGTCAGCACTCACGTCTTGCTACTTTCTAAAGTGGCGAACTGATCCCTGGGGAGCCACTAAGGCCTCAGAAAGCTCCTAGTACACACCTCCCATTTGTACTCTGAGTGAGATGGCTGCTTTAGAAAAGACCGGAGTGCTTGGGAAACCCCTAACTCTTCCTGGCAGCTAGAGCACTAAAGCCGGTGTCGGTCTGGGGGCACAGCACTTACGCAGGGTACCGCTCCCTAAGGCTCAATCACCGTTATCCCTATGACAACACTCAGAGGATGAGGCGGACTGTAAAGCCCTTTGGTTCCTAGAACCGTAAGAACGATAAGTCCTACTACAAATAAATAAATAGCTAGATACATAAAATCAAGCAGAAACCTTGTTGTTTACATGAGGGGGCTCAGATTTCTTTGTGAGGGGGGAAATGATTTTATTTCTCTTTAGCTCTAAGGTGCTCCCGAGAGATGGACAGAGCACTGTGAGTATCCACCACGTAGGTGGATGACCTAAAGCGAGACAGGGGCTTCCACAGAGCGGTTAGAGGCCTGTTACCCATCACAGAAGGTCTGGTTGCGGTCAACGACCAGATAAAATGTCTAAGCAAAGCAACAGCTTGTCCCAGTTTAAATGACCTACGGTAGGCTGCATGGAAAGTGCTTGCATGAATATTCTTGCAGCCTTTACTTTTTTCACACTGATGGGGAAGTTTGAGCATGAGCCTCATTAGTAGAAGGGAAAAAAAAAAAAAAAAAAACCTCTGTCTTTAAAACTTATTTTGTCTGAGTACTCCAGGATGGCTGCTGGCTCAAGGAGCAGCTGTGTGCATTTGTAGTGGCAGCGGGTACGTGAGTTTGGGGCAGCAGCACAACTGGATGTGTCCAGGCCGACTGCTATTAATAACAGGATAGGTAATACCGAAATGAAATACAATGTTTTAGATGTTTCATTGATGCACATACATTTCTAGAGAGAACTAAAGATGTTGAGTCAGTGTTTTTATGCGGTGGTTTTACTACTTTTATCCACGGATTTGGATATGATTTTTTTTAAAAAAAAAAAAAGAGAGAAAATGTCATAAACATGTACAGTAGAAATATTTTCTGTCTTGTTAGGAAACTGGCCTTCATCACCGTGATCCGCCGACACACCCTGAGGATGCGGCAAAAGGCAGGGAGGTTTTAGTAGTCTGGTAGGGTTTCTATATTAGAATACTGCGTCAAGTGAGTCCCATGTCCAAGAAAGAAAAGTTGTATTCTATCCAGCATGAACTACACAAAGATACTGGAGGAATGAGGTAGGAGATAAGTAACATTAGCAAGCCGCTAGCAATGGGCAAAAGCAGAAACGACTGGCGCATGCACACATGCAGAGAGGAAGAAAGGAAAAACAGGACGGAAGCGTGCAGAGGTAGATGCGTTGGTTAAGGAGAGATTCTCTAAGCATACTAACCTGCTGGTTCTAATGAATTTTCTACTTTGTCGTTAACATCGAAAACACGATCATGAACACCTATAGTTTTCATACAGCTATCTATAACAAAAATAGAGATAACAGCCAAATATGTTAGTGAAGACACCCTCAAACTCCCATTTCTTTTCTTTTCTTTCTCTCTGTTGTTTCCTTTTATTAATGTAGAGATTGTTTTACAATCAATGGCACGTATCCACATGCCAACAGCGTTCCCATTTGCTGTGCATGTACAACAGTCTAAGAAGCAACAAGTTAGCAACTGCTGTGTACTTTTATAAACAAAATAAAAAAAATAAAGCATCATGAAGAATGATGAGGAAAAAATACGATGGAAACTAAAACATGGATGTGGATATACAAAACAGATACCACACAAGATTCAACAGTAAAAAAATAAAAGAATAAAAATAAAATTTTACCGCTGTGAACCAGACCACAGGATAAAGCATGCGCAGTGAAGGGGCCCTCTGGACTCATTCTAGGAACTTACTTGTTGGTCTCACGAAGACTTTGAGCTTTAGGCAGGACCTTCTTCCATTGTCTGGGATTGCAGAGGCTGCGGGGAAGACAAGGAGACAGGGCAAGAGAAAGAGGAGAGAACAACGACCCATTATTCTTCGTTTTTCACATGCAAATAAATGGTCTACGTATACTCTTTCAGGACACGCTCTAATTCTTGTCCCGAAGCTAAAACAAATAATACTTTTCAGCCTAAGACAAATACTGGAGAGAGATGACTCCCATGCTCCCATCTTCTCTTTCCAGTACAATAAAGGAAGAATCATGCAGGAATGTGGTAATCTATAGAAATATGCTCAGGGCTTCTATTTCAAAGGCACTTCCCTTCAACTTGGTCTGCTATCAATTTTCTCTAAATCGGGAGGATAATGCCTGAACTCTCTTGCTCCAGGAACAACTCCTCCTCAACCGCGCGAGAAAGGGCCCAATAAAGCTCCACAGCGAGGAGCGCTGTCGAAACCAGTAACAGACAGTTACGAGGCGGACTTCAACATGACCCACTTCTGCTGGGGAAAGCAGAGCTTTGTCTGTCCTGAAAGCTTGTCTGTCAGTGCTCGGCAGGTAATTCAATTAGAGGTTTTACTCAGAATTTGGCTGCGCTTTCCCTCTGACTAAGCCAGCCCCGCGACTCCACCACGCTATTGTAAGCACAATCTGCTATTGAGAGGGGACGGGGGCTGCAGCGGGTACATCTATCTTCTTTTAATTTTCCGCAGAGAAGGATGGAATTAATAAAGTGAGTTTGCTAAAACACGACAACATGTTTCCAGTTATAAATCACTGAGGAAGAGACCTTTCTTCCCCTCTTCCAGATAAGATCTCCGACTTTGCCTACTTTTTCAGATCATCTCTTCGTAGCACTCACAAAGCAGAGACAGGATTCGGAAGGGTGGCCGGATCCTCCACGACCACATGCTACCAACGCTCTCGAGAAATGACAAAAATCGCAGCAATGAGGGCCACATACTTTCCTCCCCGCGGACTTGCTTCAAGTGGTTTCTTTGTTCGGAAAAGCAGCTGACATCAATCAAAAGGCACATGGCTTAAAATGAGTTTGGGACATGCCGAAAGTGACAAAGAGGCAGCCGGCAGCGCACATGCCTCCTCTCGTCTATCTTCCTCTTCATGGCGAGCTCAAAGACAGTGCTCCATATGAGGTGAGAGGAGTCAAGCTCCGAAGTTCTTCTGCATAAACTTCCTTATTTACAAAGTTACGGATCCTTGCGGATCTCCTGCAGAACCTCCACGTTCGAGTGCTAAGGGACGTCAGACACTAAAGGTTCTCCACTGCCACTATTCAACTCCTGTTGAAACTCTTAATTTGAAGGCAGACTACAGAGGAAAGATGTTTTTGGCCCTCTGCATCTCTCCTGGTCTCCCCGACAAGCAGTTAAGACATGGGAACAGCTGGCTTTGCTGTAGGCTCTCATTAAATCAAAGTTGGGAAGACTCCCCCTACTGACATTAGCAGTAACAAGTGTGTTATTTAGGGCATAATATTTTACACTCTGTGGTTTGATCCCGGAAATGGTGTCCTTCCTGTGGACCTCATATGTAGCAAATGAACATACTACAAACACACTGCACACAGGTGACTCCAGCTCATTACAAAGCCCACGGGGTCTCAGTCACCACGAGGTCATGGGAGAGGCACCGCCGGCACATGGCGCTCTTCTGAGCGGAGACGAAGGTCCCTCAAACTCCCTGAGCTTGAGTGTCATATGCTTGATTTCAACATGACGCTTCAAGATGAGCAGGCTCAAAATAATATCAAATGTAACTGTTCTGAGAGTCTTTTTTTTTATTTCATGGAGGTTTTTCAGATATTTATTGAGGAAAACTAACCCCCAACATTAAGAAAAACTAAACAAAAGCAAATGTTGACCTATAAGAAAACTTATCTGCTCACAAACGAGACATGAGCTTTAGCTATTGTATAAACAGCGTTCTTCAGTGAATTAAAGATACTCAGTGTACTTCCGTAAGATGGGAACTAAAAGGCTTATTCCCAACAGGCCCCCCCTCGTCACTTAGTCACCTACCACCCAGAAAGCTGCAATAGCGATAGGACTGATCCCTTATGATGCTGGTTGACTATTTTCCTCCAATCCTTTGGGACATTTGTGGACAAATGATCTTTATCCATGACATAGTTTGTAAATTCATGTGTAAACTACAGTAGCCCAACCCATGATTTCTAGGCCTACCCAGCCCATGGAATATAACCACAACTCTCTGGAACGACTAACCTGTGGGAACCCAAAAGTGTGAGCCTATATCACCTTGTCTGAAAGTCAGAGAGTTTTACCTTAGTTTTGTTCTTTTAAAGTTGTTAACAACAGGTATGGCTACAAAACAGATATCCTGACCAAGGGTGTGGTTACTTGGTGTTTTGGACATTAAGATGGTCCACAGAGGTAGATCTGCTCCCTCGTGACCAGTGGTCCGAGAATTCAAGCATACTTCTGCTCCTTCTTTTGAAATAGGAGGTTTGACTTAGGGAGTGACTGCCTGCAGTATACTTGGTAGGATGGTGTTCACTGCCCCAAATATCAAATTCTTTGCTCAGGAATCAATGGCTCAATGTCTCAAGTATTGGAGCAAGTAACTGCTTCTGGTTGTTCTTTGTATCATGTTAAAGCTGTGTGTTGCCTTCTCCCCCACTTTTGTATTGGGGTATAAAAGTGTATGGAAAAGAAATGTGGGTGGAATTCAATATCGAGTATTGGCTGAGTTGCCCTCCCGGTACCATCCTATGTCTCTGTGCTTCTTTCTTATCTCTGTTAACCTTTTATCTAACATTTCTAATCCTCATGCCCCTACCCTGGAATGTACCAACCCACCGTGGCTAGACTGTGTGTGTCAGAAGTTATCCCCAAAAGGTGACTCACAACACCAACCTAAAAGTTGACCTTTGCTAGGCCCTAGTCAATTGACTTCCTTATGTTTTTGCACTGAAACACAAAACCAAAAAAATATATAAAATTATATCCCACATATTACCAAAACTTCCTTTACTTATTGAATTTTTTTTTTAAAAATGAGATTGCAGTTTACTCTATGTTAAATTTGTGATTTCTGCCACCTGTACTCCTTGGCTTCCAGAGGGTAGAGACATTAATTCTGTTTTAAATATAGATGGTTAGCCATCAGTAGTCTTGGAAGGGACTAGGCAATTTGTAAATAGTGTTTTCCTTGTCATAAGGAAACAGATGGCAGAGGGCAGAGCACTAAAACCACAAAATGACATTAATTAAAATGTATAATATTCTCACAAGTCAACGCAGAAATCAAATCCTCTCGGGATCAGTAATAAGCAAAAGATAGAGCCATTGGTAGATGTGAAAGATGGAAAACCTCCATTCTGCCAGAACTCTGTCGGGAAGGGAACTAATTAACGCCAAGGCCTCAAATTCCAGAAAAAAAAATATTATTTTGTAACAACCACCACTAACCTTACTTTAGTCAAAGTCTCTCTATAACTTTATAGACACAAATTATAAACAGTCATATGTACATTTTTTTTGGAGTTGGGAAGTTGGGAGTAGGGACAGAGGAACCCACTAAAACAAACAAATCCTTCCATTCTACCATCTTAGCCACTACTCATGAACCTGACCATAGGCCCCATTTCTGCAACGTACCAGTCAAAACACTGAGACGCCTAATGGAATACTAGCCGAGATTCTCTGGTCTTTTGACTTCAGAATACAACCCTAATATGGCAGTGAGGGTCTCTCCTTCATTCACGATCTCAGAAGCCCCAAGTGTAAGCATTCCTGAAGCCTCATTCCCTTGGTTTTTTTGGTGCTCAAGCAAGCTTGGCTCGGTGTATTTAGTCAATGAGGCACCTGTGAGAGGCCACATTCCTAGTCCCCAAGTAAGTCCTTATAAATGTGATATTTAGCACTGAAAATGTGCTATTCACACCTCAGGCCACTAACAGTCTACCCATCTAGACACAGCAAGTGTGCACCAGCACCATGCTTGACATGGGTAGCTTCTGCCATCGTTCTCAACGTTCCCAACAGGCTTCCGTTAATCCCCCAGTCTCCCATCTCTTTTCCAACATCCCATCCCCTTGAGTGTGGGCTGAGTTTAGTTTCTTGCTCCCAATGAACAAAACACAACAAAAGTTGGGACTTGTCATCTCCATGATTGTGTTCCAAGAGTTGTTGACTTCCTTCTTTCAAAGCAGGTAAAGCAAGGTGCCATATTGTAAGATTCCAAGCGGAGAGGCCTATGCAACACAGACGCTTCCCGTCAGGAAATTGATGATCCTTAGAAAACCAGGATCTGCATGTTGCTAACACTCACGTAAGTGGGCGAGAAAGAGGGTCCTTCTTAGCCTTCTTAGCTGAGCCTCGAACTCACTGCGGTGTTGGGAGCTGAACCTGGATTCCCAACTTTCATCTCTAATTTGGCTGCTTTAGACAAAATAAGACGGGTTGAGCCAACCTATCATTCAAGAATTTACTGATGTACTTTATAAACAAAACCATGTGACCCCACGCTTTCTCAGGACTGAGTTCTGATTGACTGACGAAGGCATGGCAGCACCCCCCACTCAAGGATGGCCATGCCCTTGCTCCACAGAGCCGTTCTTCACTCCCCATTCTGCGCTGTGCCTGGAGACCTGGATTGTTCACTACTTAGACAAACCTGGGAGAGAGGTGATTGTAAAGTGTCTGTTAAAGAAATAGTTGCTCCTACTCTAGCATTTTTTTAAAATGTTTTTCATTTTCCTCCTCATGCCTCAGTTCAATGCCAAATTACTGGGTGAACCTAAGTGAGTTTCGAAATAAAATGTGAACTTGAATGAATTGTAACAGAAAGAGAGAGTGTTTCTCATCAGATGGAGGAAACAGAATAGAAGAGTGAGTTCGAAAAACACCCGAAGTGAAAAAACTTGAAAAGCAACTTCAAAGTCTTCTGATGACCCAAACATGTCTACTAGGGGTCTTCAATGTGCAGCGTCCCATTAAATATAAACATTATGAAAGTTGAGCTGCTCAGACGGTCCTGGGTAATTAAAGAAAATGTTCTCCGAGACCCAAAGGTTGGCCAGGAGAAGGGCGGGACTCCTGGATTTAGTTTCTTTCAAATATTCAGGTCCAGTGCTGCGTCATCATTTACCACCCCTGGCTAACCTCATTCTGTCTCTAATCTTACATCCACAGGCCACAGCCCCCCTTTCCGAATCCACGTCAGTCTGGATACTTTGGGAAATTTTACTCCTAGAGACAGCTAGCCACTTTCTCCTCTTGAAGGGAGTGCGTGTGGGTGAGAGCATTAAAAATGTACTTTTCCATTACGTTTGCCACGGGCAGCGGCTCTCAATTCGAGCAAGTCAAAAGAAGAGACAGGCTATTAGCCGTCAGCAGGACACAGTTCTTCCCCTGTAGGTTTTCCTTACAGCTCAACATAGAACACAGACACATGCAAATTAGACAGGTAAAGCCAGGATTAAGCACACTATTCCTTCGACGAAAAGAAGAAAAAAAAAATCCCATTTGAATCCAGAGTGGTACTGGAAATGTTTCCCAGAATTTAATGAATCAATAAAATCCATTTTGTATATGTGGGGAAAGGGTGGGGAGCAGAGGTGGTGGGAATTTGAGGGAGACTAACCAGAGCCATATGGGAGCCCCAGAAAATGGTTACCAGACACACAGACACAGACAAAAATAAAAAAAAATAAAAATTAAAAAAAAAAACAAGTTAGGTCTCAGAATAACAAAGCAACAATTTGCAACTTAGCTACCTGACATTTTATTTATATATATATATATATATATACATATATATATTCAATTATCATATTAAAACAACAAAACAAAACAAAAAACTACCAGTTAGGACAGAATACATATATTTTGCTTCTTATAGACCAGACTTAAGAGAGACACTGGTGTGACCTGGGCTTGAACCCAGGGCCTCCGCATATTGGGACAATGTTCTACCAAGGGGCAATACCCTACCCCAAAGGCCACCTTGCTGCAGTCACTTGGTTTATGGAGCTCCCACCTGAAGAGCAACCTCGGGAGCTGCCTAATTTAACTACACATTTCACCTCTTGTATTTGCAGCGGCTCAGTCTTAACTGACAAGTCAAGGTCAAGGCCCTGATGCAAACACTGGAAAGAAGGTTATTGAGTTTAAAGACCCGAGAGAAAGTGAAAATACCACGCACATATCAGACTCTTTAATACAGCGCTGGGACTATTTCTTTTATACAAACTAGAAGGTGGGAAGGGATATGTTTCCCACAATGTAACAAGAACGATTGAAAAAACACACTCTCTAAGTTAAAACTTGGTTTCAACACCAGGGGACTGTAGGGGAAAGAATAATTAGAGTAAAGTTCGGGGCGAAGAAGAGAAAATAAATTCCAGCTGGACAGCAGGAGAAAAAAGCAAGCTTGGAAGGAAGGCTGTGCTCACCTTGCGCCTGGCCTTGACCTGGCTTCCTAACCCTCAGGCTAACTTCTCACCACAGACCAGCTAAAATCCTGTGCAAAATTCCAGCAGCTACAACTCAGTAGATCAATTACTGTTCTTAGAGAACTTAAGTGACAAAGACAAAGTCTGTTCCCCTGATTTCTGGGATACAAATGAGGCAAAATGATGCTTATGTACACAGCTATGTGACTTGTGAGCAAACTTCTACAAGACCTTCAAAGTTCAGTGACACTCTGTTTCTGCTACAGAGGGGCTCAGCTCTCCCCATGACTTGGTCTTTACTGAGTAATACCAACCTGGAGTTTGGAGTAGTATTTTTAAAGGTCCCTAAGAGAAGCATTTTTGCTTAAGAAAAAAAAATTTGTTTTTACAACAGTTTAACTAACTCCCAGCCTGTGATTCTAGACTTCAGCCTCTCTTTGTGAATGGGAAAATCTACTCCACTTAGGCACAGAAGGAAAAGATAGCGTTTAGATAGAATTACCTTTAAAATCTAGACATGATGGAGCTGTCAGCCTTACTATTAGCTGTTAGCTCGTTTTGTTCATGCGAAGCCACTGAACATCCTTCGGCACTTAGAACACAGCTGGTGTCACAGCAAGTCTCAGAAAGCACCCTGACCAAGCCTCAGAGTTTAAAGGACCATCCATGCCTCATAGGTCAGATGTTCCGCCCCTTCCTACTTGTGGTAACTTCAGTGCGCCTGCTATACTAGATAGGCATCATCTGACAAAAATAAGCAAGCAAAAGCATGAGCAGCAGAGCCCTTGGAAAATTTTTCTTCAGCTGGAAGCACATAATAAAGGTAATAGCAACAACAACAACAACAAAAAAAAAGAAAGAAAAAACAAGCCCAAATAAAAGGCAGAGTTCCTGGAATCTCACAAGAAGAGTAATTTATACTTTTCCTTCCCTGTAGATTTCTTGCATACCTATCATCCACCCACCCACCCATCTACCAACCCACAAACCCATCCATCCATCCATCCATCCATCCATCCATCCATCCACCATCCATCCACTCACCCACCCACCCACCCACCCATCCATTCATTCATCTACCCACCCTTCCATTCATCCACACAACCACCTACCCACCCACCCACCCATCCCCCACCTATTCATCCACCCATCCATCTATCCATCCAGCATGAAGCACTAATAAAGTATGAATATGATTACTAATTAAGTTATCAAGTTAATTCAAAGATTGGTGGGGGCAATCCTTCTGTATATGTGTTGCTTTTATTGGTTAATAAAGAAGCTGCTTTTGGCCAATGGCTTAATAGAACATAGCCAGGCTGATATATGGAGAGAGAGAAAGAGAGAGAGAGAGAGAGAGAGAGAGAGAGAGAGAGAGAGAGAGAAGGCAGAGTCAGAAAGAAGCCATGTAGCCCCGCCAGAGAGAGACACTGAACAGAACCTTCCTGGTAAGCCACAACCATGTGGTGATATACAGATTAATAGGAATGGGTTAAATTAAGATGTAAGAGCTAGTTAAGAAGAAGCTAGAGCTAATAGGCCAAGCAGTGATTAATTAATACAGTTTCTGTGTGGTTATTTCGGGGCTGAGCAGGCAGAAACAAGCAAGTGGACTCCTACAACAAAGGATATTCTCAGAACAGGGTCACTATTTCTTCGAGCCTCTTGTAACATCCCTCTTACCACAGACACCTGTGTTAAAGGTCCTAGGGAGAAACGGGGTTTAGGGATGTCAATGCAGGCACAATAATGCTCAGCTTTCTCTCAGATGCATGCATTTTGGCCTTTCTTCGTGGCTTTGAGGCAGCTGCTTAATCTGTCTAGGCCTCAGTTTCCCAGAGACCCTCCCCTTCCCAAGAGATTTAATTATCACCCACTTTAAAGGGCATGTATAGTTTCCTAATTCACTTGGGAGTTCAGGTGGCCTATCCTTACAGATCTAGAATAATATCCCATCTAAGATTCATAGCTACTGATTTGTTTTCTTTCTTCTTCAGCAAGACAATTCCCAAAGTAAGGTCCTAACTGGGGCCTTCTAAGGTCTCTAGTGGTGGTGATTGCTCTTCTCCAATACTAATCTCTCTCTCTCTCTCTCTCTCTCTCTCTCTCTCTCTCTCTCTCTCTCTCTCTCTCTGTGTGTGTGTGTGTGTGTGTATGTGCACATGTGTGTCACTGTGCACTAAGGACAGGGGGATACTTAGAAAATGAGAAACAGCATTAAAGCACCTCTTGTTTTTGAAAAGCATATGAACATTGAGTTTGTTTGTTTGCTTCCCATTGATTTTAAGGTTGTGAGTATGCTATTAAATTTGAGGCCTGGGAGACAAAAGATGGAACTATGGATTCTTCAGAGGAGCAGCCAGGGTGGCACTTAGACTCCCTTTGTACTTGAAAGGCTGGGGCCAAAAATAGCACCAAAGAAATCAGCCTGAAGTGGACGCAGATACCTTAGCATGTCCTCAGCTGCCCAGATGTGGACGCAGACACCTTGGCATGTCCTCAGCTGCCCAGATGTGGACGCAGACACCTTGGCATGTCCTCAGCTGCCCAGAAGTGGACGCAGATACCTTAGCATGTCGTCATCTGACCAGATGTGGCGCTACTTCACCAAGGCTACTGTAACTCCAGTCTTAGTGCTCTTTTGTAATCTCTAGGCAACCACCTATTCGCACAAATCAGTGAATTCTTTGCTTATTTTTTTTTTTAACCAGTAGGCCATGTTCTCCATATCTATTGCTTCTGATGGGACTGAAGGTAATACAGGCAGGAATACCCACGGGCTCAGGCAATAGGCTACTGTTGGGGAATATTATTTTAATTGTGTAAAGATGTGTTTTATTTCTTTAAGCTGTGGAATATTACTTTAACTGTCTAAAAATGTGTCACATTTGTTTATGCTGTAGAATACTACTTTAAGCGTGTAAAGGTGTGTTTCATTTCTTTATGCTGCATGTGTTTAACGATGTAAGGGTCTGTGTTTAATTATGTGGAGATGTGTTGCACTTGTTTCGCCTTGGCCGCTTAAGGCACCCGATTGGTCTAATAAAGAGCTGAACATCCAATAGCTAGGCAGAAGAGGGATAGGTAAGGCTGGCGGGCAGACAGAATAAATAGGAGGAGAAATCTAGGCTTGGGAGAACAAAAAGGAGAGGAAAGAAATCGAGGAGAAAAAGGGTGACATGCCTGGGGCAAGAAGCCTGGCAGCTGCCAGCTAACCAAACATGCGAAGCAGTGAAAGTCAGACATACAGAGGGAACGAAAAGTTAAAAGCCCCAAGGCAAAAGGTAGATACAGAGAAACAGGTTGACTTAAGTTAAAACAGCTAGCCAGAAATGAGCCTAAGGTAGGCCAAGTATTCATAACTAATAAGAAGTCTCTGTGTGTCATGATCTGGGAGATATTTGGTGGACAAAAAAGAAAACCTTGTATAGGATACTAATGAGACTCAAGACAACAGTGTTCTCTCTGACAGGCTAAATTTTTACCAAGGAGGGAGTTGTTTAGGTACCAAGATTGCACAGTTTATTTCAAACCAGGAAAAAAAAAAAAAAAACCCAAGACTCTTTACTGGATTTTTTTTTTTAAGTTGACATAGTAACAAAAATCAAAGCTTGGGTCTCAGTTCTAGGCTATTCTGACTGTGTGTTCATGGAGACATGTCTAGGAAGGATGGCTGCACCCATCCAGCGGCCCGCAGCATAGCAGTCATGGTCTTCTGGGATCTGGTCCCAACCCTGATTTTCTTCTCTATCTCTCCGTCCTTTCTTCTCCTTTAATACGCATTAAGGCTGGTCCTGACAATGCTACCTCCAAAGAAATCGCTTTTCTAACTCACAGGGCCTTCCTTTTGCTTCTCAAAGTGCTCTTCATGGTGCTTAGGACATTTGTTTCCGTCTCCATCCCCACATGTGCTACCTCAGAACAGGCTACTGCACCTCTTCTCTGTTTTTACAGTCGAGATGCAGTTCCACAAGAACAGGGGCCGTGCTAGGTGTTCAGAAGTGGTAGTCTACTCCTTTGTTCGTAGAGAGTATTCATTGAAGATCTGAGGACAAGGGTAGAGGATAGGAAAAAAAACAGTCTGCAGCAAAGCAATGTGCTAGTCAACTGTGAAACAAAACAGTTAAGTAGGGGGAAAAGGGGGGTCATAGTAAATGCTCCCCAAATAAATAATGAAAGAAAAAATTCTTTTGGAAAGCTCCTCTCCCTTCGCTATGTGCTCTTTCTTATGGAATGACCTTTGAAACTATGATTTACAGTCAGTGAACTACAGAGATACAATAGAATTCAAATAAGTAGTATTTTAAGCTCCATAAATGTGTAGTCCCAAGAAATAAGTGAAGGGACCGTGGGTATCTTTAAAGACAATGATATATCTAATCTAAAGGACAGACTGGGTAAAAAGAGGCGGCACGCCCTTCTAGTGAGCAGAGGAATAGAAAGTAAGGTGAAACTAGAATCCAGGTCGCCACCCGCTTCTTGAGGAAGTGTTCAAAGCAAAGGTGATGCTGGAGGATGCAGACCTGGGTGAGGAGTCAGCCTGCTCCACTCACTCAGAAGCATCAACAGGATCTCAGATATCACATTAGGCTGTAACCCCAGAAACTCCACTGAAGGTTCTAGCAACCCTTTAGCCAGAATTAAGCTATAGGCATTTTTTAAAAGAATTTTTAAGAAATCACAGAATCAATACTATGTATGAATACAAAAATTAAAAAAAAAATCAGCCAATTTGAGTCACAATTTAGAGATGTAAATCTAAGTTAAACGCTATGATGGAAGGGCCAGGTCCACACCTATCATCTCAGTAGTTGAGAGGCTAAAGCCAGAGAATCTGAAATTCAAGGTAATTACCAGCTACACAAGGAGTTTGAGGCCATGGGATCCTGCCTCAAAACTAAAATAAAAACATATACAATGGGGAAATTATTTAGATTTGTGACCAACTTGATGTGGGATTCCGCTCTGTATGCTATAAATACCATCGATGAATAAAGAAACTGCCTTGGCCTGTTGATAGGGCAGAACTTACATAAGTAGGAAAAACTAAACCGAATGCCAGGAGAAAGGAGGCGGAAGTGAAAGAAGCTATGGAGCCCTGCCAGAGACAGAAGCCTGGTCAGAATCTTGCCGGTAAGCCATAGCCATGTGCTGATACACAGATTAATAGAAATGTGTTAAATTAAGATGTAAAAGCTAGCCAATAAGAGCTAGAGCTAATGGGCCAAGCAGTGATTTAAATAATATAGTTTCTGTGTGATTATTTCGGGTCTGAGCTGCTGGTTGGCAGGGAAACAAACAAGCGTCCTCCTCACAACACCAACTGAAATCCTAAGTTTAAAACAGTGAAGCCTGACTGGTGAAACATTTTAAGAGGATGAAGAATATATTTTCAAAGGTGACAGAACATATGAAATATATTCCAACATAAAATCATTGAAAAGACATATGTTAGTTTTGCCTCTGGAATAAGATTAGGAAGAATTATTTTTCAAAATTTATTAACTTTGAAAAACAAACTTTGAATCCAAAGTAATACTCTACATGGGCAAAAGCTACTTTTCTGGTTTGGCATGAACACATGTCTATAATTCCAGCCCTTGGCAGCTGAGGCAGGTGACCACTTCAAGTTTTAGGTGTCACATGAGCCAGGACTACTTGGCCTCAGTCTCGAAAGCAAAGCAAACTGAAAAAGAAGGGGAATAAGAGATGGCTTAGTGGGTAAAGGTTCTTGCTACCAAGTTCAATGACCTCAGTTCAATTCCTGAGACCCACATGATAGAGGAAAGCCAATCCCACAAGCTGTCCTCTGACCTCCACATATGTGTCATAGCATATCCCCGTCTCTCTTCCTCAAGATGCAATAAGTTTTTTTTTAAATAATAGAAGTTACTTTCCCATGTTCCAAGAGTTCATACTGAAGAGGTTGTACTGTCCCCTCCAGAGAAGCCTTCTATGACCAGCCAATTGAAAGCTGTCTCCATTTTCCTATGTGACCACCTCCAACTTGCTATAGGTCCCAACATGATGGCCTTGTTGTCTAGTTTTTGTCTCATTCCCCAGCAAGTTGGCAGCCCCAAAAGGTGAGACTAATTTGGTAATTCTGTTTATCTGCCATAGGGCCCACTTGATGACAGACTAGGAAGTTTCTAGAACCTAACACAGTCCTTGGCATCAGGCAGTCATCCCGAATTATTTCTGCAGGAATGAGTAAACAAAGTAAAAGCTGAATGAATCAGAAAAATTAGTTACCCACGTGTTCAAAGGTCTGAATGCTTCGGATGAATCTGCTGCGTTCTACCCTCCGCTACTATGACTTTGATAGCATCCTCACAGTCAAGGAGCAATCTCATCAACAGCAAGGCCAAAACTTCTCCCACTTGATTGCTTGCGGCCAACTTTCAGAGACTTATTCACTGCTTGTTTTGCCAGGAAGTCCTGGTTTAGAAAGCAGATAGTGCACAGATGGTAGCAAGATGGATAATAATGGGTCAATAAGGAGGAATTATAACTTTCCCATCTTAGTACATTAAGTAAGTCAACGGTGTGCTTTTGAGGGAGTTTAGTATGCGGAGCTTGCAGAATGGAGAAAAAGATCAGCATCTTTCACAATATGTTTTTCTTCTTTTTTTTCCCCGTTATTTGTGAGGGTAACCTAAAGCAAGTATTCTGTGCAGTTATATGTTTACTAATTTATATGTCTATATGGTTATATGCCTATATGGTTAAAGACAAGGAAGCACTGATTTGGGGAAGGAAAAGGGCTGGATATGGGAGGGGTAGGATAGAACATGTGTAATTATATTTTAGATTTCAAAAAATCATTTAAATAGCAAGCATTCTACCTACTAATCATGATGCGTTGTTAAGTTTTAAGTCAATTGTTTAATAACAATGTGTTGTTTATGTCTTGAGAAATTATTTCTGTTTCAAAGTTGGCCCCACGTGTTGCACAGAGGATATTTTCTGTAATTTATGACATTTGAGGTGGGGGGAGACTTTTCCTTTGTTTTGTGGACGAAAACTCCCGAGTCAACTTATCTTTTTAATCTAAGGGGTCTCAGTTGAAGTTGGCTTTGAAGATTGTTAATTACAAAGCTCAACAGGGGTTTTTCCTTATGTGGTATAAGTCATATTTCTTTTCATTAACCCCAGTTTTAGAAGAGATTAAAAAGTCTGAATAGAAACAACTTAAAAACCGAAGAAAGGCTTCTCCCCTGTGATACCTTCAGACACTTCAAGCGCGGCCTTCCCCACACTATCTAATTGCAATCTGTGGCTTTGGGAAGGAAGGGTCAAATGTGTGCACTCCGAACTTCCCCGCTCCACGATCTTGCAGGGAGATGAGAAATCGGTACATTTTTTTCCCCTCTTTCTGTACTGGGAAATTTTATGTCAACCTGGGTTTCAAGGAAATCAGGATTCTGAAGGGCCATCCTGCCAGCTGCTTTTTTGTGGGGCCAAGTCACCGAGTTCACATTCTGTCTTTCTGGTGAAAAGATCATTACCAGGCGGCTCCAGGGAAGTCGGCCCTCCTGGAAGTGCGCTCCTTTGTTATGAATATGGAACAGATGGAGCCAAATCTATCTGCTCTGTAGGAACAAAAACACTTACAACCCAGCGCTCTCTATTAAAGACTCTACTTAGCTCCTTTATACCATCGGCTTTCTGTGCACTGCTGTGAGGTTTTGACTTTATAGAAAAAGGCACTTCATAAAAGCAACAGTTCTTACTCTAAACCAAAGTGGCCTAAGAACTAAAGAAGATGAATGCATGGTTTCACCCACAGGGCTCCTTGGAGATATGGAGATATTCAATTAGGAGTGTGTGTGTGTGTCATGTATGTATGTGTGTGTATGTGAGTGGAAGAGTGTATTCAGTTCTGGTAAATGTCTGCATTAAAACATGGAAATATAGAGGAGAGTGATGAAGATGTCATGTTTCCCATTACAAGGATGGCATCTAATTGCGCCAGCATAATAAAATGCCAGGATTTAATTTTCTATGTCTGCAAGGCTAGGAAGGGGCTGTCTTGCACAGAGAGAGAGAGAGAGAGAGAGAGAGAGAGAGAGAGAGAGAGAGAGAGAGAGAGAGAAATATGACTAGGCACAACAAAATCATGTGGGTAAGCATAATTAGTAATTATGACTATACCACAGGATAGGGTCGGTGTGATGAGTCTTCACTATGAAAAATAGTCACAACTGTGTTCAGCATCATGCCGGGTTGCCTTCATACAATGAACTACCTGAACATGGCAGGTAAAACCAGCACATGCACGTATTTATCATGCTGATGAGCCAAAAGACATCCAAGACCACCCTGATCATGAGCTGCTGTTGGTATATGGGTCGTAGGCTTCTGGGTGTAGCCACAGAATCAAATGGTCACCCGCAACCCCCATTGAAAGCAACAGGGAAGGGAGGGCCTGGCTCGTTTGATTACATTTATTATACTGATACATTGAAAGTCTGGCTGCCTCTTCGGAGATAATTGAAAAAAGAAATTCTGTGGCAGGATGCTTTGATTCTGACTAAATCAAGTCTCCGGGCAAATTTCCTCCCGCCAGTGGAAGCACAGCTTGCCTCAAGTCGTAACCTTTGTGGGAGGAAAGGAACTGGCCTTGAAGCAGGATCATGAAGCAGATGTTTTATGCCAAATCAGAGTCTGGGGATACGTAGGCTACTGCTAATAAAACTCTTCTTCTGTCTGCTCAATCATTTCAATTCCCTGCAGTGTGAAATATGAACTTGCCAACAAATGGCCAGCATGCTGTGCGTCCCAGCAGGGGGGAAAAGCACCACAGCTGTGCCAGAGACTGGAGAACTCCAGGCGCGCATGACATGTTCATTAGTCCCCTGGATGGCCAGGGCCTGATCCAGGCAGGTCTCCAGAGCCATCCACAGGGAAGCAGAAGCAGTGGTTACTACACCCAAAAGACTTAAAGACACCATTTCCACAGACAGGAGATGCGAACTTTGAGCTCTTCGATGACCTCAGGAGGTTAATCTTAAAAAACAAGAAACCAAGGGCAGATCTTCATTGCAAATAGGAAGAAAAGAAAAGAAGAAAGGCTGCCAATGATTACAATGTTCCTCTTGACTCTCCTAACAGTCTACTCCCTGAGCACTAAAATAGAAAATATTTTGATCCTCAAAACAGCCATGCGAGATGGAAATACTTTAGATCCCGTGTACCAGAAGGATGAAGGCGCAGGAACAGACCGGCGCACCTGTCGCATGGACGACTAGTTCATTCTAGGATACTAGCCCTCTAGCCCGTTCTCCTCACAGTTTCCCAATGATAAAACAGTGAATTCCTCTAAACTGAAGTAAAATTATACCAGCGGGTTTCAATGTGAGGTCCCCTGTAGCATACAGAGCCCACACATTCCTAACACCCTCATGAGTCAACTCTAGAACATCCATATATACATACCCATGTATGTATCCTAATCAATTATGAGACTTTGCAAAGGTTACTCATTGCTTCCTACTGCCGTGTTCGTTCACGTTTTAATCATGAGCTCCCTAAATAGAAATCATTTGCATCTGTAAACATGTCCTTGCAGTAGTATTTAGCAATATATTCTCTGTGAGCGCAGCTATTTAAAAAACAAAAAAAAAAAAAGTACGTGGGAGGGGGAACACAAGGCATTAGGAACAACAATCAAGGAGCAATGCAAAGGGCAAATTAAAGGCGAGAGAAACCTTGCAACCGCGTTATGGGATTCCCACTTGAGAGATGTTTGAAGTGTCTCAATTTTAAAATAGCTCAGAATCAGAGAATTTATTTTAGATGATGGATCTTAGGGCCTGCTACTCGTGCAATCTAACTTGTGACCTAAATCGCATGGGTTTTCAAGAGATGAAATGAGTTTGAAATAATTTACGACTCTGAAATGAGGCCAAATAAGTCCACATGGTTCAAGCTCGTAATGATACGCTATTATCACAGCCAATGGCGGCGTCTCATTAGTTTACCCTTCCTAAATGAATGCTGTAGTCAATAAATCTCTCTCGGAACAGCAACAAATGATTGTTTGAAGGAATTAAAGACAAGACTTATATTTTTATTTTAAGATTCTTTTGGCACCAATTACCCTGGAATATTATTTTTTCATAATGTTTCTTTTTCCCCACTTAACCGGACCACATACAAATTAAAAACATGAAATTATTTCTTAATTGACTTGGAGCTTGGTGGGAGGGAACCACATTGCAGGACACAGAATACCAATAATATTTTTTACAATAGTTATCATTTATCTACTATTTCCATGTACTAGGCACCACGCCAGGTTTATTACATTTAATCCTCAGCACATCTGTTTGAAGCAGGTATTATTCTTATTGGAGAAACAAGGAAACCGAGGCTCAGGGTAAGTCGCTAGCCAGTGTCACACATAGCTAAGTATATGGAAGAATGGATATTCAGTTCCAAGTTCTTTTGATGCCAAAACTATACAGCCTCAGTTTGTAGTATAAATCATATTTTCCTTCATGATTGCCCTTCTTCACATAGTTGTCCCATAACTTCCCAGAAGCTCCAAAAAGTCTTTCTTTAAAAGGCAAGGGGACAGAGAAGCATGGCGGAACTTGACTGTAATCCTATGTGTCTATAATAAGTCCTACTGGGAAAGCCCAGCAGAGTTTTGTCCACAGAGACATGCTTTGTACATATTTCCTAATCCAGTGCTTGTCATGAAAGAGCCTTTAAATATTACAAGGTCATGACTGATAAACTCCCAAATATACAAAGGCATCATGCTGTGGGGAGCGGGGGAGGGGGGGCAGGAATTCAGTGTTACAGAAGAATCAGGAGAGAGGTAGCGACAAGACTCGGTATGTGGCAACAGCTCTTGCTACTGCCAAGCCTGATGACCTAAAATTAACCCCTAGTACCCATGTGGTAGAAGGAGACTCCGAGTTGTCCTCTGACCTTGACCCATGCATCTTTGTGAGTGTGCATGAGTGCACGCGCACATGCGCACGCACACACGCGCACGCACACACACATACACATGCTCCAGTTTAGTGAAAATAAAGTAAAAATATTAAAAAGAAACAGAAGAAATCAGCAGTGTTTTTTATTATATATTTATTCCCCTGAGGGAAATTCCTGCGCTAGCCTTGCTAATGCTGAAGTCCGGGCACTCTCCTTGAGACTGGGTAGCTCTTGCCTGGTACCTATCTAGAGCCTTAGACAGGAAGAGACACAAACTAACATTGGGGCCTAAGATGTAAAAGAACAGGCAGAGCAGGATTGTCTCTTCTCCAAACCCTACCTGTGTAGATCCATATGAGGAAGGGGTCTATTGAGTTCACACCCACCTATGTACAAACAGAGAGTTGGGGTCTTTTCGGATGCCCTAGAAGATAAACGTAGAAGAACTACAAAGCCACTTTAAGTCTAGTAAGGCTGTGATTGCCCAAAAGCTGCAGCACAAATGACCTTCTATTTTTCTGTAGTGTTTGCCTGTACTGATGGTATTTGATCAATGAATGTCTTTTCGGTGGCAATTACATTTTTTTCTCTACCATCTCCCAGTTTTTGTTTTAATTGTTTAAGTATATGGTTCCCATGTAATAATAATAATAATAATAATAATAATAATAATAATAATAATAATAATAATAATAAAAGGATCTATGCCCTGAGATGAGCAAGTGGACAAAAGTTCAGAGAGACTCCACCAGAAGAAAAGAACCCTTCCTGGCTCCTATCAGAAGAGAATCAAGTCCCAAATATGCGCTGTGCACGACAGTGACTCACACTCGCCTTCACACACACTGGTCTGTATTTTCCACACTAGACACACTCACAGCGCTCTCTCCTTTGTTCCTCTGTTCACACTGCTCCATCCGGTCTTGAGAGCCTCCTCATGGACAAATCAGGCACACAACCCCCCAGACCTCTGTTGTGTTCCTGGTACCACAGCCTGGAAAATTCTCTTGGCAGACAGAAATGGGAATTTCTTCTGGGTTTCACCTTCAAATGCTAACTTTCGGAGAGGCCTTCCTTGACCACAAAGTGTAATGTATTTCACACATATCAATCTTTCTGTTCTCCACCTCCTTATTCTGTGTGTGTGTGTGCGCACGCACACACACACACACACACACACACAATTTCAAATTTATTTGTTGGTCTTTTGCAGCCCTTTCCTTACTTCCTATGTTCAGAAGTTCTATTAAAGCAGAACTTTTGTCCATTAGTATTTTTTCTGTAATATTCAAAGAGTTTGAAATACAGCCTGGCCAACTGTCTGTGAAATGAAGTAGAGAAGAAAAAAAAAAAGAATAAGTGAATGAAAGAAAGATCAGAGAAAAAATGCTTATTTGTCCAGTTTGTCCAGTGATCTATTATAAACACTTAAATCACATTTGGAGTAGAAGGAAAGAACTACACATATATTGCCTGTTATATATATATATATATATGTATATATACATATATATATATATATATTTATAAAATCACCGAATGAGCATGTGAAGTTCATGCAATGCAATTAGGTTCTTAAGTCTGCTATAAATATAAAAGTGGCTCATTTATCAAGAGCGGGGACTGCTCACATTCAATTAAGTCGCGCTAAAAATGTGTTTACATAAAGTACCTTTTGCAAAAGCTACAGCTAACCTGGTAGTAGTTGTTTAAGGTGTTGCCATGGAAGATGCGATTACAGAGCATCAACTGGGCCTGAGAAGGGTTTACTATTTCCTCAGTGGCCTTTCTTTGGAGTCATGCTGAGCAGCAGGCTCCGGCCTGAAAATACACCACAGAATGACAGGGGCCCAGAGGACAATTTCGTCTTCACCATCAGTATCCAAACAATGAGCACTTGGAATCCTGAGACCAACCAAGGCTTACATCACTGCATCATATACACCAGGTATGTCCACCACCTATTCAGCCTCGTGGGAGGGTAGGACAGAGATGTGGGAGGGGAGGACAGCCAACACTAAGGATAGAAAGTGCCGTATGGCAACCTTTATAAGCTAAACACACACACATACACACACACACACACACCATAAAAGAGTTTAATTGCAGTTGTGCTATTTATAGGATAATGTTCCTATACGAAGCCACAGATTGTCTAGTAAAAGGCCAGTGCCAGCTATGGGATACCCCTGTCAAGTTGTTGGTTGGTGGTATCCCAGAGATACCATGAACAATGCAGGCTACTACTATTGATCTTGATCTCTCACCAGAACCTATAACACCCCATTGCCTTCGACATCACACACTTAGCTACAGGGCGTGGGGGAACAAAGCTGATGGTGAGCGAAAGGATCTCTCCCTGCAGGATCGCTGTCATAATACTAGAAGGCGCTACGGGCTACTGGGGGAGAGGTCACCATCAGTCTTATCCAGCTGGGAACCCTAGGAAATAAAATAACCAGTAGAGGGGTTAAGAACTGGCCCTGGGTAATGCTTTGGGGGTGATCTACCACTTTCTGGTTGGATTGGGGGCCCACTCTACAGGAGGAAACACATGCCTGGCTGTAAATCTAGCCAAGAACTTATGGTTGGGAGCTTATGAGAGGCTCCAGAGGTTCACAGCTTGCTATTATTCCACTAAATGGATGCAATTATCAATGTGCTCTCTAAACTAGTATTTCTGTATCCATAGATTAACGCAGCTCTCAGAGCCTATCAGAGAGGTTTCTGTGTGCAGCAGGCAGAGGCATTGAGTACTAACTGAGGAGCTATGGACATCCCTATGGCTCCTTGGCCAGCCACGTTGACTAGGTAAGTTTCCGGCCAATGAAAAACCCAGTGTCAATGAGCAAAATGAATGCCTCCTGAGGGATAATACCTGAGACTGTACCCCACCCTGTACCTGCATGCACGTAACACATAGTGTACCTGTACACACACACACACACACACGGGCACACAAAAAGCACACACACATACACATGCACATACAGACATACACACACATACACATACACACATACACAAGCACACACATACACATGCACATACACACACACACATAAACACACACATGCACAGAGGACACAAACAGCAATAGAGTCTCGCCTCAGCACCTTTATTTAAAGTGTGGCACGCTCTGGAGAAAGAAATTGAACAGCAGCTCTGACTGGGACACACTTAGCAATGAAAAGACAAAAGTTCATCCAACTCTCTAGGACCAAACCGGAGCACAGTGACCATCCCCAAGTACTTTTCCATAACAACTTATGAGGAATTAAGTCCTTAATGAAATTGTTAAGGACAACTCAGCTGAAACCTGCGAAACAGTTTGGCTGAACTCTTTGTCTACTGAATGTATTCCTCAGAGCATGTAAAATCAATGCGGATGATACCTTTATGTCCCTTTTATAGAAATGAATATAATTTTACTATTTTAAATAACTGCTGAAAGTTATGAAAGTTGTGGCTGCTGCATCTTTGCCTCTGATGTGGGGGTAGGTCAGGGTGATGATTTATCTTCTCCTCAATTACATGGTCCCAGGATCAATTAAGATAGTAGACTTGAAGGGCAATGGAAGGCGCATTACAGCTCTCCACGTTATGACCAGAAAGTGCGGGCGTGAGCAGTGGGAGCTGCCTACGGCACCGATGAGCAAACTAATGAAGTCACAGAACTACTACTTCTCATAAGTGGCTACCAGCTCCTACTGTCTACACAGCATAAACTGTATCTCCACACGTATGACGTCAGCCAAGGCCAGACAGGCCAACAGAAAATAACACACACACACACATAACTGCCACCACAGTGCTTCCATAAGCACACTGTCCCGCACAACAAGACAGGCACCACCCACCCCCAACCTCCACAAAACACAGACATTTCGCCAGCCGCTGCAACAAGGAATAATTCGCATGGCTGCCCAGAGAACACAACACACATACATCGGCATAGCACACCACAGAACAACACATCCCAGCCACCATCACAGTCCTGAAACAACACACATATCACCATCACACCACACAAAGCAACATGGGCAAACTGCTGCCACCAAACAAGACATACGCATCGACACATCACCACCACACATTATCATAAAACAACACACACATACCACAAAACAACACACCCGCGCCACCATCGCCAAACAATACAGAAATTACCACGATCGCAGACCATAAATGACATACATCATCACTACCACAAAACACATCTACATCATTACCACCACACCACAAGATGACACACATGTGCCACCAAAATAAAACAACACATACACACTGCCATCATATCACCGCAAAGCACACACCACGCGGCTATTGTAAGACATCATGTCGCCTCCCACACCCTACTACTGAAACTACACATGTACACAATGCCACCACACCGCTGCAACTAAATACAACACACACTGCCACAAAAACAAAACACCCATCACGGCCACCACCATCTTACTAAGGAAGAAGTTTATAGTATTTTTTTTAAACTCAATTCTTGGTTATCAAAAGTTTTATCTTACTTTCAAAGACATGTTCCTCCAGCTTCCTACAGATACTTAAATCCATTCCTTTGGCTTCTAATAAGCACCATGACTCTGAGAAATATGTGGAAACTAGCTTTTAAGAAATAAAATAATTTTTCAAAAGGCTCTAGGGCTATTAACAATAATCCATTTTTTTGTAAATGAAACAACCACTCTGGCATCTGTCCTTTTGTAACGTCATAATTGCTCTGTGCCATACTTGTCTAAAAATGATAAGGACCTCTAGACGTTCCCTGAAAGGGAGAAAACCAATGTTAAGTTCTTCATACTCAGATGTGGTTAGAAAGTTTCTCTGGGAGGGAAAACAGAATTTCAAAGTATTTAGCAACATCAGAGCCTTGTTGGAAAGGAAAGCAATCAAACGGGAGAGAAACCCTACCTGAAAAATGCATGCCAATATCATGAATTGTTGACCTCTGGTGAGCCTGTAAAAGTATTAGGCAAATACAAAAGTACTATGTAAAGAATATTACTGCAAGTCGGGCAACGGTGGCACGGGATTTTAATCCCAACACTTGGGAGCCAGAGACAGGAGAATCTCTGTGAGTCTGAGGCCAGCCTAGTCTACAGAGTGAGTTTTAGGACAGCCAGACTACACACAGAGAAACCCTATCTCAAAAATTAAACAAAGAGCGAAGATTACTATATGTTACTGTGTGACAAACGCAAACTCCAGATGGCGAGTTGATACTCTGCTTCAGAGGCACTCAGATGACTTATACAGATCTTCTGCATGGTTCTGAACCACTACATGGGGTTTGCAGCACTGTTCATGGGTGAAAAATACACACTTGCTTCGGTCAGTAGTTGCTTCGGTCAGTAGTTGTTTCGGTCCCGTCAGCATCACTGCCTATCTTGTCTGGCTAAAATACAAGCCATAAAAAAAACATGTTGAAAACTTCTACCCTATTCCATGAATTCTTAGGGCTGTCAATCCTGGTGCTCTTAATTCTTGGCAAAGGACAGGCAGAGTGGCCAATCAACTCCATTCTTCCACGGGCTTGAATCCTGAGTGGGATCACTCAGGAGTGAGGAAACACTGCACTGGAGGAGAGCGCGCGACTATGTCCCGGGTGAGGCACACTGTGCTCCAGATCCACAGACTTTAATTTTCTCCATCCTGTAAGACCCAGTTAACAGAAGCAAGCACACTTTACAGAGTAAGGGGAAGGTTGTGTGAGTTGCTAGAACTGATAAAGCCTTTCACAGGCAGGGGACCGTCATTAACGGACGTAGCCCTGGTCTGCGGTGCCCTTGGCACAACTGAACGAGCATCAGGGCATGTTCACAATTATCATAGGGTCAAATATTTGGCGATTACTTCTGAAAGTCATCGCAAAATGAAAGTATTCATGAAAGTATCGAATTCAGGCAGGAGAAGTAGAAATAAGCAAGGGAAGTTGAGGAGAAATGGGTCAAGGTATGTTGCATGGACACATGAGTATGTCGCAATAGAACTTATTACTTTATATTATTAATAGACACTATTAAAAGAAACACCATGGCAAGCTAAGGAGAGACCCTGGACGGATATGCATACATTTATGTGTCTTCTAAACACAGGCATTTTTTTTCTTCACACAAATCTTGCTGAAGTTTTAACGGTTTGGGTTACGCGATACCAACCTTGGGAGACTTCCTGACTAGCCTGCTTCTGATGACGGCAGAAAGAACTATCACACCATATGTCTCTACTGCATAATTTTATCAGGGAGGTGACAAACCGTGTTTTTGAGCGATGCCTTGAACTGAAGTGGAGTGTACAGTAAAATATGGATTTCCTCGAACGAATGGCCAAAACCATTCATCTTTATCTAAGCACACATAATAAGAGTTTGTTCTCAGTAGCAGGTGGGGGGTGGAGAGAGAATGTCTTCCAGAAAGCACGTTGGCAGTCAATCTGGTTGATAATAAAGCTTGATGAAACATCTGTGATTAATATTAATTCTAATTCTCTCTTTAATGGATAATTGTGAGAAAGATAATTTATCCCATTTCATTTAAGATTACAGCTGAGTTTCTCAATTTAGGAAAAACGAATATTTCTCCAATGGTTTTCAGGTATAAGACTCCATGAGAGAGAAATAAGTGCACAAAACCCTGCCAACGGCAAAGCAATTTTCTAGTTAGTCCTTGAAAATATTTTGTACGCATTCGTCTGACCACTACAGACTTGGATGTGAACCAGACAGTGGCTCCCTGAGCGAGCAGGATGATACTTCTACATCTTCACCACTGTAGGAAAAAAAATAAATGAACCCAGCGAACTGAATTAATGCCTTTTGAAGTGAATTAATACATTTTGGTCACATCTGATACTATAAAAATTGTGAGGAAAATGGACTTGTGAGTAAATGGGAGTGAGCTATTTCTGACGCCTGCTGTATTTCAAACTCATTGATGAGAGGAACTATTTCTCACATATGCAAATGTATAATTTAAAGTACCCAGAAAGATTTGTCATGGAAGTGACCATTCATTTTGATAGACCCAAGAAAGTAACTAATTGCCTTTCAGATATCAATATTAAGAATATCATTTATTAAACTAGCACTTCATCACACGTATATGCGGGTACCTCCAGACCTAGGTGGAGATCTATTGCCCCGCTAGACAAACCTAGTCCACAGTAGACCCACGCTTCTCCATCGGAAAAAATCTTTTTCTACACGTGAAATCTTTTTTAAATGAATCTCTGAGATAACAGACTTCTTCTCTGGGAAGCAGAGCATATTATGCAGGTTTTGAAATGATTCCTGTCCAGCCCCGTTTATGAGTGGTAGATGGTGATTAAATACACATCCCGTTGACCTTTAATCATAACCGAATCATTGCTCCACTTAGAGACACTGCTTTTTCGTCAGCCTCTCACTGACATCAGGCAAGGGAAAACAAACTGTCAAGCACAAAAGGTCACAGACAATAGGCCCTGACTTCTTGCCTGCACTTCCAACAACCTGGGCTTGTGTGACAAACGTCAGGCTGAGTCACGATCCTTTACTTTCTCCACAGAAAGAGCTCTTCCTTCAACGGTGAGCCTGAAATGAACGTTTCTCACCCGCTCTCTTTCTGCTTTTTTTGTCTCCATGTTTCTGGGGTTTTGTCCTTGTTTATCAAGCGTATCGCTGTCTAAAAGGCATTCATTGTATAACAACATATTTTAAAAATTGTACCAAAATATACTCAAAAGACAAAAACAAAAACAAAAACAAAAAAAACAACAACAACAACAACAAAAACACCCACAGGGCTACCTAGCTTTCATTTGCACCAGCCAATCAAAGTGGGTCTCTCTCTGGATGAAACAAGTGAAGACAACATAAGATTGTAAGGCAGAAAGATGGCTGATGGGCAGTGTTATGAGACAGGTCTCAGAACCGCAGCCCACCTCAGCCTGCCTTCGCTTCCTGTTACCAGACCTCCCCGGGTTATGCCAAGAGTCACAAGAGAAAGTTCATCTTTTCTCAGGATCGAAGCCAGCACAGACGTGACCTTTCCACTTCTAGTGTTCATTTCAGACACATCCACATCCATTTTCCTTCCGCGTAGGAAAAGCAGCTGGGAAGGAAGTCCAAAGGGATCCATCACCCCACAAAAAGGAGTGAGCCCGACGGTGTGGAAGTGAGTTCCAGGACCCTGCAATCTCACGCTTTCCTTCCCACAGGTAGATCAGTGCACCTACGGGAGAGCAGCTAGTCTCACAACCGAACCCCACCTTGCCTGTCAGCTCAGCACTTCCCTCGCCACGCATCTTATTTTCAATACTTCAATTGCTTTTATCAACGCGTATTCCTCCCATTTACTGTGCGCTCCTGGGGACAAGGGCTGTCCACCAACACAGCATAGGCCACACAGGCCACAGACACAGCTCACAAAGCACACCAGCACACAGCTCACCAAGCACAGACTATTTGCTTGAACAAGAGGAGACTGACCTTCTTACAGCCTGGTAGATTTTTTTATAGATACGATGCATCGTAAAAGACAGCCCTAAGTTGAGTTTAATCCATGGATATATAGCATTTGAATATAAATATTTCAGGAAATAGCTTCAATAAATCTTCTTAAAGGGACTTCAAGAATAAACATATCATATCTAAAGGTCAGAAATTCTGCTTTTTAATTAAACTAATAATCCAGCGAACGCTATTGATTTAGCAATTCCGTTTAACATAAACATCATAAAAGCGACACATAAAAAAATCGAAACTGTATAGCGATGGCAACAGAGCTGAAGGGAACACGGAGGCAACAGCGAAGTGAGAAAAGCCAAGTGAAGGGTATTAATATCTCTGAGAGGAGAATAATTTCTTAATAACCACCAGGGCTGTCGAAGGAATTGGCTTTTAAACATGACTTTCCCCTCACAGACAAGATCTAAGGGCATGGACTTTGGAGTCAGCCTGTATTCGCTCAGACTGGGATTCCTGAACACGTGAACAATGTAAGTAAGGCCAGTTACTTTATCTGTGTGAGTTGCAGTTTCCTCGTCAGAAAACTGGAAACAATAGATGCCAAAAGACATAGATAAGATGGCACAGCACACTGCGTGAGTAATGGGTAAGTGTTCATATGGTAGCTATTATCGTATAACAAATGATTTCAATGTATTTATAGGCTAATTCCTTTCTCCCCCCTCCAAAACAAAACAAAACAACCCTGGCTTCCTCCCCAGCATCATGTTTCTCTTAGATGCCTGTTTTTCTTTTCCTTTCCTTTCTTTTATTTGAAACAGGGTCTCGCTATGCAGTCCTTGCTGACCTGGAACTCACTGGGCAGCGCAGGCTGGCTTCATCATCCTAGAGACCCTGCTGCTTCTGCCTCCCAAGCACTGGCATTAGAGGTGTGTGCCACCATGCCCAGTATTTCATTCTGGGTTCTTGTTGTTCGGTTTGGGCTAGGATGTCTTTCTAACTCTAGGTAAGCATCTTTGTAAACCAGGGCCAAGATCATTTCTATGTGATAACTCCCAAACGTCAGGCTAAAGGATTTCAAGTATAACAAATCTCCAATACGGTCTGAATTATAAAATCTATCTGTCTGTCTGTCTATCTCTCTATCCACACACATACATGTATGTGTAATGTTTCTAAATTTGTAAAATAAAGAATCCTTTGAGACTTCTAAGTTTATGGAGAAGCAGAGGATTAAAAGGAAGTGTGTGTGTGCGTGTGTTACACATGATTGTGTAGGTGTCCTTGCCTATTATGTTCGTGCATACAGAGGTGAACGGAGGATGTTGGATGTCATCTTCTAACGCTCCCCATGTCATTTCTTTAAGCCAGCGTCTCTTACTGAACAGGAATGTCACCACCTTGGCGGGACTGCTCGGCTGCTGATCACGGGGGATCAGCCCGTCTTCAAGGCTGGAACTACAGGCACTTACAGCCATGCTCATGTTTTTCAAGGGTGCTGGGTATTTGCACATAGGTTTTTTTCCTCCTACATAAGCACTTAGCCATCTCCACAGCCCCCATAAACTGTGGGACTTAAATTGTAAGAGCGACGGTTGTTACAGATGGCAGGGTAATAATAAACACAACAATGCTCAGGTCCCATGATCCTCGGGGATCAGGTAGGCAATTTCTGGTGGGTCATAATAAGAGCTGCAACGCTGAGACAACTGGTCACAAGGCTTTACAATGGATCTACCAATATCCAAACTGCACTATTGATTCTGTTAATGAAATTGAACCTCTGAAAAATGACTGAGGGCATAGAAGAGACACACACTTTCAATAGTCTTGAACATCATCAAATGCCTTTGTTATAGCAAATGACACACCTTAATATACCATCATATTCTGATCCCACAAATCATTCCACAATGATCTGATGTATAATATCTGTCACATAGGCCTTTTGTGACTCTCGGTAATAAATAAAGAGTAAATATCCCTAAAGATTTTATTCTAGCTGTTTTCAGAACGGGCACTGCCCTCTGGAGTACAAGGGATCTGTACTCTGCCTTACTTTGAGACTTCTTTAGAAATACTTGTTATGAGGCTGTGGGTACAGCTCAGGGATAACATGCATGCTTAGCAACTGGAAGGCCCTGGGTCTGCGATCAGCAAACAATCTATTTTTATACATTATGAAATGCACCAATAAAACTTCGACCTGGAAGCATGCTGCAAGGGCTTAACGTTTACTACTCTCTCTCTGAGCATCCCTATGTAACACTGGGGACAATGACATCACCTACCTCACAGATGAGTATTCAATGGCTGGGAAAGAACCTAGGGCTCGAAACCAATATACATAGTACATGCAATAAATGCTAGATCACTATAGTTACAACGAGGGGGATGATTGCTCATCAGGGCACAGCAAACCTTTAGCATAAAGATGAACTATGCTAATCCAATTTAGTGCAGCAGCCACCACATGGGCTCAGATGCCACTGAACCGATCGTTCCCCAGCAAGACCTTTACGTATTCTCTCACAAGCTACATTTTTGGGCTCTCCGGCTTCATCTCTTGCAGGTCTATTTCTTAAATTCCACCTGATACAGAACAAGACTTTCTAAACTGAAGAGTTGGGACCCACTGAAACCGTCCAACCCACTTGTTCTGACTCCAGTAAGAATTGGTAGCATTTGCCATCAGTGGAAAATTAACGTTTAAAAATTTCTAAGAGAATCAGGAAAGGCAAATCTGGATTAGAGCCCTGCTTCTCCAGGTAATAGAAAGCTGGGTGAGTTCAAGCAATGCACCTTCTTTATTTTAAATCATCAAGAGCATGTTATTTGTTTTTAAAGGATTTGCATGCTAAGGGGATGCTAACTGCAGACTGAAACTCAGCTTACAGCGATGGAGATAAAGCTGGTCAGAAATATTGTACATCTGTGGAAATAATAATGTAAAATGAAAAGATATTATCATTGCAATTTCTAACAATAATAGACAGGCTGGCTGTTCTCCAATTCACGATATTTTACTTTTGGGGCTCAGAAGGAATTAATACTTTGCAAAGATTTTAAAATTTTCAACTAAGCCTGGATATTGCATTTTTATTAAGATTTTGCTCCTAATGTGGATTTTTATACAATCTGCATAAAAATATTTAATGGAAAAACAGCCTGTTGCCAAAGTCCACATATTTCCCCTATTAAACAGAGGTGAGCCACAGCCCCAGAAACCATATTTCAAGCCCACAGGATACTCGTGAACTAAAATAATGAATGATAATGCCTCGTTCTCTGCATTAATATTAAAGGAAAGAGAAAATAGAAAACTTTATAGCCACTATCAGCCCTCTGGACCATCAATCTCAAGTTTTAAGAATTGTTTCCCAAAAGGTTCAGGAAGGGGATGAGTAGTGAGGAAGCTTCAGAGCCTAGAGATATTTTTTAGGCAGCCAGGCAAGCACTGACACAGATCTCTACATATATCTGGCTGTGAAAAGTCTCATTTGTGGTGATTTATACTTCCCCATAAAGAACCCTGTAGATAATATAAGCCTGCTGTGAGGCTGTATGACAACTTTCAAACCAAGAGTTACAAGACCATTCTGCTAAAACAGAGCGAGAACAGACTAGTGAAAAACCCTGCAGAAGCAGCGTTGCTTCAGGATGGAAGACCACAGCCCCGTTAGTCCCACATGAGCCCTGTTGAGTCAACTTTCACTGTGTGTGTGTGTGTCCCGTGGAAAGACTGGAATTTTCTATACTACAACGCACTCATTTTCTCCCCCTGAAGATCGACTATGCATCTGAAGTGTGCATGCTTGGGCAATTTGTAACAAATGCCACTTAGACATCACCCCCATTGAAGTTCGGTTGCCTTCGTAAGTTACTAAAGGAGACACAGAGACTAGTATGCTGACAACCCCGCGTCAAGGAAGTCTAAACACCGTCATCCCAAGTGTCGCCGGTACATTATGTCCCTCTCTCCCGGCATCTGTTCTATGTAGCCCCACATGTACAATGAAACACAGGAGCCCATCCAACTATTCTCTGTTAACTCTGAACCCAATTTAATGCATCCCATGTTTATAAGGCCGAGCTTTGCTGCTTCTTCGTGAGATTATGCAATTAATCACAGGGGTTATTTCTGGAGAGGTGGCCACTTTTGACATTTAGGGGAGAAAAGGCGCAATCCTTTCATTTGTTTCTCTTTCAGCGTTTTTTCAAAGCATGGGGAGAGGAAGCGAAAGGTGACATAATGCCTGCTCATCCCTCAGGAAGTCGGAGTGCTCCGTGCTTTCTCCCTCTCCGACAGCATTCTGCATTCTCGAAGGGAGTACCAATAAAAAATGATTTTGTTGGTGAACTTCTTATCTGAATGTCAGAGCCTTTGAAATAATCAGACAACGGGGAGGCTGCTTAGGAGTCTCGGCTCCTTGTGGTTGATCCCGCAAGTTCCCATCAAGTCCCAATTACTCAAGAGTTGTCACAGGTCCCTTTTCAAATTTCCGGAATGCTCTCCACGCCAATGTCCATGAAGCAGTGAGGTTCGCTCTGGCTTCCATTTTCACAGGCCTGCTATTAATATCTCGCACTCTTTTTAACGTCTATGTTTCTCCTTTCGTCCACTCATTTAACAACACGTGCATCTCTTTTGAGAAAGATAAATGCTTGGCAGAGCAATACTGTAAATAGGTTAAAAAACAATGACGTCCTGACAAACATCCTGTGACCCTAGTAGTTTCTCTCAGGCCACCTGACATACACAGAGACACCACCCCAGCCTCGGTGCTGCACCCACGGTTGACAACAGGCCACCTGACGTGCACAGAGACGCCACCACATGCTGGGTCCTGCACGCGTGACTCAGCGGCACAGAGACCACACCACACACTCTCATTCAGAAAGTTGACATTAACACCTGGCAATAAACAATTGTTTCCATAAGAGAAAATTACAACTGACACAGGGGGAAAATATTCTGAGGTCCCTGCACATCTTACAGGTTGTTTATTTAACTTTCACTTAAGGACTTTCGAATCCGTTCATGCTTTCCTAAGATGGCCAGGGACATCTTGAACCAAAAACAATTCTCTAAACTCATTCTTTAAATGAAAAGGCACAGCCGTGTAGGCTCACAAGAGACTGGTAGAGCACACAAAGAGAATAAAAACAACTATTATCAAGAAGGGGGCTAATAGTATCCCTGAAAGATGTCAATGTCTTACTGGACAAAAATGTTTACATTCTATTTAAAAAAATTTTTTAAAGCTAGTGTTTTCTTTCTTCTCTAGAAAATATTAAAATCTGTTCCTAGTAATCTCTGCAACTTTTTCTGTGTTAACATAAATAGGCCTCAAAACACCACTTTCTGGGACACCACCTTAAAAATAAAGCTGAAAGGGTAACTTAGTCCTTGAGGAGAGTTCTACTGAACATTTTTGTTATGAATGCCTAGGATCTCAGAACAGTTGCTACTGGAGGAATAAGGCCAAAAGAAGGGCTCAGTAATAATATTAATACAGACTAATAACAGAAAAGTGTGTGTTTGCACATGAACACAAACACAGACACGTTGAGGTGTTAATTTTAAAAAATATACTGTATTTATAAGCTACCTATCATGCAAGAGTAAAACAGTGTGTATGGTTAAAACATTTTTCATTCTGCTTTGATAAGTGTACAATTTTCACACTCTTCTACTGCTATAAGAAAACTCATGAAAACAGTGGATTGGTGGAGACTTCCAAAAGCAAAATAATTCCTAGTGTAGATTACCAATGGAAGCCATCGCAAATCCAGACTTTACAGGGAATTTAAGACATCCATGGGTGAATATAATTCTGGCATAATTCTTCTCATGGAACTAGTTTTCAAATGTAATCTTTACATGGTTTATGCATTTTCTTGAATTAAAATATCAATTTGGGCTATTCAAGGTAACTTAAATTTCCAAAGGACACCAGTCGTTTCGGGTAAGGATGGTTGAACGCACCTGTTTAGCAGGCTGTTCATTCTTTAAAAGACAACATATTTCCTGACTTGGGAAGAAGAAAGACCATGGTGAAGAACTCCTATAGTCAAACCCATTTTACAGACGAAGAAAGGGGAAGCTTGGTAAGGTTAGACAACATCCCATCAACACCCTAGTATCTAGGAGACCAGTACAGGAACTGGAGAGATGATCCATGGGTTACAAACATTGTTTTCCCAGAGGACCTGGGCTCACTTCTCAGTGCCACAGGGTAGCTCACAGCTGTCTCTTAACTCCAGGTCCAGAGACCCTAGAGCCCTCTTCTGACCTCTGAGGCCACTGCATACAGACAGACGTATAGACAAAACACCTAAATAAGTCTTCAGGAGACCAGGTAGATTCAAACCCAAGGCTGCAGTGGCCAGAGTCCAGACATTTCTCTTCTTCGATGCCACGATATTTCCACCGAATTAAAAGCAAGCGATTGAGCTACTGCAGAGCGTGCCATACGATACCGCCTTCTTTAAAAGTAGTTGTGTCCCTGTGCATTATTATGACACATATTCATTCAGGTGTTGTCTGCGGAGCAGATCTCTCGGATGTGCTGTCTGACACTATTTCTCCTCGACATACAGTTTCCATTGGTATTGTGACTAAGCGGATTCTCTGTGTTGTTGAGCCCTCATCTGATTTTATAAATACTTCTGCAAGCAAATGCCACTCAGAGCCCCACATAAGTCACCTACAGAAAACTTCCGGAGCCAGATGGTAAGTGAAGGAGCTTTGCCCTCACATTAATGTTCCGCTGTTCTGAATATTTTCGTATCTATAAAAGGTTGTTTAATAACCACACTGTGCAGTTTCTGGATCTGGATTATATGGATCCATCTCTTAGTAAAATTGAGATTATTTTGTTGATAAACTGAGTAGGGCAATATTAGGATCGTCTCACAGCCTACGGCAAAGCTATGCACTACTGAAATACATGGAAGATTGACAGTTAATATGCATTCAAGGAGCAATATACAATGGATTTATGAAAAATGTGCCCATGCATAGAATGTGCCCAGCAGTACATTAGATGAAGCAAAGGCTACCATCTTTTGCCCTTCTATTGTTATTTTCTGAAAATGATACTTACATTTAGTAAATAATTCATTTATATTCACTAATTTGCCTGGCAGTGGGGGCTCACACCTTAATCCCAGCACTTGGAAGGCAAAAGCAGGCAGATCTCTGAGTTCAAGGCCAGCCTGGTCTACAGAGCAAGTTCCAGGATGGCCAGTTCTGTTACACAGAAAACAGTGTCTTGGAAAAACAAGCAAACAAAACAACAACAAAACCCAATAAAGATTCACTAATTCGGGGGTACAGAGATAGTTATAATCTAATTTGGACACTTCACCACACAAGTAGCAATTTAGGGGTTCTGTTTTAGAAAATGCAACTTTCTTGGCTTTGGGAGTTGCCTGCAGTGACAGAGCTAGTAATGTCTTCTGGAGATGGGAAAGCATCCCGCAGAGAGCTGCAGATGCATACACACTGCTCTGTGTGTGCTCAGGAGACGGTCAAGCCAGCACGCCCGCCCAACATTCAACATTCATACGGGCTAAAGATCCTAAGACACACCCTCACGCTTGTCTGTCAAGGACTTCTCTGTGTCCTTTTCTAACCTTAAAAAAAAAGTATCCTCTTCCTTTTGAAGTACAGGAGAACTTCGATTTTTATCTTTTTCTTTCTTCTCATAGCATATGCCCCAAATCCTTTTTTCAAGTTACCTGACCTTTGCCTCAATGTCTTCATTCACAAGAGAGTCAAAAAAGAACACTATCTCGCAGTATCATCCTAACAACCAAGTGCTCAGAATTGTACTTAGAACAGAGTCTGTGCTCTAGAAAAACTGTTTGCTCCTAGTTACTGAACATGTTCTCCACGACAAACTGTATAATACATGCCACAGGGCAGAAACAGCTATGAACAATAAATCATAAATATTTAATGTCAGGAGTGATAAGCGCCTGAGGAAAAATAATAGCACAAGACGGTAAGAGGGTAGAGAATGATTTTTTAAAAAGTGTTGTTTTTATATTTTTTTCAGGCCTTTGTGATAAAGATGTTTATCAACACACCTCTGAAAAGAGTGATAGTAAGGGATGGTCAATGAGGCCGGGAGACATTACAGTGCCAAAGCCCCACCACTGGAAAGCCCCACCACTGGGGAGTGCTGCCTAGCTACAGGGAATAGGATGGGTGGGGGCGCAGAAACAGGGAGGAAGGAAAGAATCTGAGAGGAAGATGGTTGGGGGAGGAAAAATGCGATCATGGAGCACCTTGTTGCTCTGGTTCAGAAAAGATGAGACAGGGCTGGGGCAGCAGCACCGGGAGCTGGGGAATCACGGAGGAGCCTGTCACACTGGCAGAGAACACAGACGGCAGTGACAGGGAGGGCAGGGTTCACCACAAATCTCTCTTCCCCGTGTTCTCAAAGCTCCCTTGCTTGCTAGCACTGAAATCTACTCAGCACCATGTGGGGCCACTGTACAGATGCTATCGAGGTGCGGACCTCAGATAAAAACTAATAACAGGAGGATATTAAAGTTTCAGGTAATTTCTGAACTCATTCATTTCAGCCACGTTATTGTACAGAGGTGGACGTAGAACTCCAAAGATAACAGATGACTTACTCAGGTTCAAATAGCTCATTACAGCCACCGACGGGCCAGGCAATCACTGCTTTTATTTCCCCCCTCAACAAAAGGCTGCCCTCAAATCAGTCTTTCTATGGACTTACAGAAATAATTTAACATCCTTATTTTAGTGATTTCTCTCATCGCTTCTGGTGTAGCTATGGGAGCCGAAAAAGTTCTAAACGTGTTCTCTATAGGTTAATATTTGCAAGAAAAATTTTAAAGTGTTTTTTTTTTTAATTTCTAAAATTGCAATTTCCCTATAAAAAGTATTGGCAGTGGGACACCAAGCTGTGATCTCCTAATGTGTGGGGCCACATTCATAGCCATCGCTGTCATAGGATGTATTCCGGCTCTGGGTATCAGTTTGAACACGCCCAGTATAAAGTCTATATTAATGACCTATCGCCTTAACCAACTGACTGGCAGTTCTGAGAATCTATTACTACAGATAGAAACACCGCTGATCTTTCCGTAGACACTTTAGGATGTCAATCTCTTATCAAGGGCTTGAAAACTGTTGGTCAGACTCAGGAGCAGTCCCGTGTGTCACAACTCTGCCTGTAGCCAGCACCCAAGGGAAAGGGGGGGCAGTGACAAGCCCCCATTTGAGACGAATAAAGGAGCTAGAACACTGAAGGGCACTTTGTCCTGAAGGTAAATCAGGCGCTCTACATGAGATACAGTCAACCAAAACATTTTCTTAATTTATGTAATGCAAAGAAGTTAAGAAAGAAGATAAGCCTCCTGAAGACGAAGAGGATATTGATGAGAATTCTCTGGTGTGTCTCTTGTCTGAATCTAGGTACCCCTGCTATGAAATGCTTGCCTTGCCTTTCTGCCAAATCTGTTACTATCTTTCTGCCCCCCCTACCCTACAGCTGAGCTCAAACCTAAAGCAGGACAGACCGTAGGCTATGGGCTTCTTCCTCTTCCTGGTTCTGGAGATGCGAGGAGAGAGGTGTTAAGAGACTTGGTCCCTTTGTCCCCACAAGAACACTCTCTGATTTCCACTGGCGGGCAATTAAACTCCTTTCTGAGATGGATGTAACAAGTGTGAAGAAAAACCATTTCCCAATCACTTTTTTTATTCCCCACATCGTAGGAGAAAGGAAATTCAACCGAGGGCCAATTCTCCCCGAAGAATCCTGTGCTTTAATTATGAGCAGAGCACATTAAATGTGCTAAGGCGTCCATGTTCGCCCTGCCCCTGTTCTCAGCAGAGAAAGACAGGAGAGCCTTTCACTATGGAGCAGACAGGGAGGCACGCTTCTGAGGGATGAAAACATGGCTGGAAATCCCATTTAACTGAACACCAGGCCACTGTGCCTCTTGTAAATGAACATCGCTTTGCTGCTTAATTTTGTGCTATTTTACCTTTCATTAAAAAAAAAGTAATTTAAGTTAAACTCAGCCGAACAGCAAAAAGCTCTTGATATTTTGAAGCATTTTGGAACAATTACTTTGACGGGAGCCCTTGACAGTTAAATGACTCCGCTAAATGAATGTTATAGAAGACACATAATGACTTTTAGTGAAATATTGAATTTAACCACAAGTGAGGAAAAACCTAGTCACAAGCACTACAGTATATGTGAATAACATCTTGCTTATGAACCTCAATGGGTTCTATAACTTCTAATAATCACATAATCAACTTGTTGGCTGGTGAGTGTGTTTCCCATCTCGAGGCCGTCTCTTTATTTTCAGTCTCTGCCTTTGTTGGTTTTTAAATCTGAGAAGCCAATAAGAAGATATCAGTCCTGGTAATAATTTCCCCTTATAATACAGCAGTTTACAGTTGGGGAATTAATGAAATTAATGCTGCCCCATCACTGAAAACCTCCTCCTTCCTGTTCCTCCCTCTGCTGAATGGGATTCTTTCACAAAGTCAGAACTCGTGAAGCTGAGTGCACTGCCTGAGACCGTGAGGGGTCACCGGGTGCCAGTGTTTCCTGCATCTGTAAGACTCAATCTTCCTTTTTTTATTTTATGCACGGGATGTGAGATAGCATCGAGGCTTTTTTACATGTTTTCTCATGACTAACAACAGAAGTATGTGCTGAAATAATAAAACTGGTACTGTTCAATTTCCTTTTTAAAATTCAATTCCAATGCAAGCGAGAGAGCCGTGGCGACGGTGAAAGCTGACTTACGACGAAATTCTGTTCTCTGAAGATGGAGAGGAGCTAGGAAACTCAGGGGCTCTAAACCATGTGGGTGGAGACATTTGGATAGAAGAACTGAGTCAGAAAAACAGGAATGTTCTCTGGCTTGTTTGTCTGGCAGGCTGATGGGGGAAAGGGATGCCAAGCATTCAGAGGGGTATCAGGTGGATTTCTACACAGCGAGTGCAATCACGCTGCTTCATTCCTGACACAGGTAAGACTCAAGTCCTCCTGAGTCCAGACTGGCCCTTGCATCTGTATTCAGCAGCTGCTCTTACCTGCACTCCCCCTTTACAAAAAATAGGGAATATCTTCGTCTAGCACCTCCTGACACTTCAGAGCCAACGTGAGCTCCTCAATAAACATACCATGAACTTCAGAGTACCATGAACGGACAAATAAGCTTCTGTGACCTACTGTCAATAGTGAACACGGGAAAAGCCAGAGTCCAGCATCTAGACTCTAAGTATTCGATACTAAAAAAAAAAAAAAGTATCAGCTAGAACCCTGTTACTCAACGTGTGGCCCATAGGCCAGCAATATGAACACTACCGGGGTACTTGATGCGTGCAGAATCTCAGGTCTAAAGCCAACATCTGTATGACAACCAGACCCCCAGGGGTCTCATGCACAGGGAACTCTGAGAAGCACTTAGGAGTAATCTCTAACGGTGTGACGCCTCAACATGTAACGTTGTTGTAACGCCGTGTGTGACGGCACTGTGACGAAGGCAGGTCTGCCGAGAACATTCAGAGTTCTCTCAGGAGAGTCACACAAGGCTCACAGGTGAGAAAGCAGTTCCCTGGGAGCTCTTCCTAGATCCTGCTTCACGCTTGCCTGTCTAAAGACACAGCTGCTCCTAATAATTGTCTCTCCTCCTCGGTGCAAAGCAAGTACTTTATCGTCAGCCTGCTGACATTTGCAGGCGTTGTGGCTTTCTCCACGAAAAATGTGGATGATTGAAAGGATATTGCTGACACCTGAATAAGAAATGCAATGACTCCAAGTTATGTAAATTTAATTATTTCCTTTAATTCTTTTTTCAGGAATCTTTTTTTTTCTTTCCCCATGCTTTAAAAAAAAAAGTCTTGGCAATTTTCATTTAAAAGAAATACCAGTCAGCAGTGGTTCACTGAACGGGCTGACATGCAATTTCATAGAGGAAGAAGCGGTGTGTCTTTAATCTAATTTGGGTTCTCAATTCCCAGCTAATGTATCTAGGGACCATGATGTGTGCATTTACAAGGAGACATCTGTAATGCAGAGTCCAGCTCTACAATTCTCCACAACATAGGTTTGGTGGTTTGGTTTTTTTTTTTTTTCCTTTTCTTTTTTTAAATGAGCCCGAGTTTTGCAGCTGCCCCAGAACAGAATAAATCACTATGTACTCACAGATGTAGAAATACTCTCGGCCTGGCCTGAATTCAAATCCTAGAGAAAAGGGAGTGAAGAGCTGGAATTTCTCCGAGAACTTCAGCGGTCCATTTGGAGAGTGAGGCCGGTTACATTCCCATCTCTTGAACCCTTTGGAAGTGTGGTCGCAGGCACTGTAGCCATCAAAGTTCACCATGTAGAGGACATAGCGCTCAGTCTTGTCTTCTGGGACAGAGTCCTCATAGTGAGGGCAGAAAACATCCAGGTAGTCATTGATGCAGACGTCAATGTGGTAGTCACCCCTCTGGAATCTGTTGGAAAGAGAAGGAGATGAAGATAATTCAGACAGGAAAAGTCTCCTGCTTGGAATCAACGGCGGAAGCCTCCAATAATCCTGGAGGTAAAACATTTAGTATGAAAAGTTCTTACTGACCGCTGTTATAGCCTGATGTGAAAAGTCACCAATCCAACTGCACACCACACACACACACACACACACAAACACACACACACACACACACACACACACACACACACACGCGCGCGTAACACCAGCCCGTAAGTACCACAGGTCTGCTTCAGTTCAAGTCTATAAAACTACAGCTTCTCTGTCTTAATTAATATCTTGCCCAATGAACTGAAAAAGTATTTCACAGGCCACAGTGATGTGCGAAGTAAGAATCATATGGGCACATCTTTCTCAGCCTAAAATCATGGTAGGAAAGCTTATAAAAACGCCTTTGTTTTTAGCTAGTGGGGAAATTCTTCCCTAAGCCCTTAGAAAGGTTCACTATAAAGCTGTGTTACTGCTGAAATACAACACTCATAAAGCCCCATAATCTTCCAGCCCGACAGCCAGTCTCACATGAACACTTCCCAGCGATGATGAGCTGGTCAATTCCATTTTTGGACATCTCTAAATGTTAGAAACTTTCCTCCTATATTGAGCATAAATCTGCTTCTGTGTAATTTCTACTCACTGATCCTACTTCTGCCGCCCGGAGTTACAAAGGGCGCATCTAATTCCTCTTCCACAAGGTAGCCCATAAAACATTTAGAGATGTCAGCTGTGTCCGTAGCCTCCTTTCTCTGTACATGAAAATCCTTGTTCCTTTGGTTATCTCTGGGACAGTTCCCAGGCTCCTTCTCGCTCTAAGCGCCTCCTCATTCCCTCCAGTTTCCCACTGAGTTCTTAAAATGGAGGACCCAAGCATAAATGAGAACCTCAGCACCGTGGGACTCAAAGTTAGCCTAGGAAAAACAGAACACTCTTATTCTCAATGCTAAACACTCTCTGGCAAAGATTCCTGTTTGAGACACAACACTGTTCACAAAGAAAGCGGGAGAAGCACTCACTTTAAGCCAACCTGGCTTTAAGGATTGTATCTGATAAGTCAAAGTCATAAGTCTCCCAGAGCCTCAGTTCCCTTCCATGTATGACAGGAGAACAATGGGTATCCACCTTGTTTGTCCGCCCGCCCCATGGCTCCTCAAGTCTCAGAGGAGGAAGCATAGAAAGAGCAACTGGAGGCTTAAAAGTTCCAAATCAAAAACCAAGGGAAGGTATCGGAACATTTCCATTCCAGCTAGGATCCTTCCAAATACACGGGCATTTCTTCCAAAGAGAACCGCGGGTGTTTATGTCTTGGTGTTTATCATGATCGTGAGTTTACCACTTCTTCATTACTGGCAGGCACTGATTTGTCAAGATGTACGAAAAGACTGTTGCTTTTAAGAGATTTCTGAACATCAAGGTAACATCGCTGCTAAAGTACAAAGAAAAGACATTGCAATGCTCAGATAAAAGGTGTCGGGCTATGAATCATCAGTACTCAAGAGTAGCCTGACAGTTTTGGATGAGAGCCAGACAAGAGCTGCAGCAGAAGGTGATGCCCAGATGCACTTTAAACTATTATATTATTATTATAGATTTTAGAGACATGGGGGGGGGTTCTTTCCCTAGTGTCACTCATGCGAGCTTGACTAGCATTTGAAAGTGCTCAAATTGAAAATGAAAATTAAAAACTGTCATTACCAGGATTTATTCTGATATTCTCTTATTCTATAATTCTGTTGTTCTATAATTAAAAGCCACATTGCCACGTTTCTTTGGCACCTCGGGTTTAGTTCACCTCTTCCATTTTTTCTCTGTTAATGTCACTAAAATTCAAACAATGCAAATTATGGAACTGAAAACCCTTCCTCCATTGGGTTGACCAGTTGTCTCCCCACGTGATACTGGATTTCCATGTGAGGTAAGTAAATTACTGAGTTGCCTAATTTAAATACATGCTTGTTCTAACAACTCATATTCTTTATCAATTGCTGAAGATGATAATCTTTCATAGCCAATTTACACTTCTGTTTCAGATCCTTTTTTGCTCGTCTGTTTTTTGAAACAGGTGTTATGTAGCAGAGGCTAAACTTGAACTTGCCTCGTTGCCAAGAGTGGCCTTGGACTCCTAAACCTTCCTGTATCTACTCTTCAGTGACAGGATTGTAGGCCTGTCTTGTTTCGGGTCTTTAATTTGCACATGTTTACTAATGCATATGTCAAAAATAGGCAATATCTAAATAAAACAATGACTGAGTGAAACCCCTGAAAGGCATTATACAATGTGCTTAGGTATAAAAGAAAAAAATAGGATTAGATATTCTAATTTTATAGCACACAGAACATGACCAAGATTGAATACTTACTACGTTACATTCATATTTCAGTTTAATATCCATCACAGAACCACAGACAATTCACTACTGTGCTCTCTACTCAAAGACAAAGACACTGAGATTAACCCAAGTGATGTGCCCAGTGTTCACAGCTAGTAAAAGGCCGAGGGGAACTGAAACTAAAGCCGTCTGACCTCAGAGCTAATGCTCGTCGTATTGTGTTTCCTAAGAGATTAAATTGCTAACGTCAAGTCCGCAGGTCTGCTTCGTATTCCCTAAAGGGACGAGTCTCATTCTCAATGGAGTTTCGGATCTCTTTCTCATTTACTAATACAACAAGCATTTGCTGTCCTGGGAATCTGTGTGTGTTCTGCATATATGACATACATACACTCTGATACTCAAAACTACTATATCAAGCAGTTATAATGTTTTACGTTACCAATCAGGAACAACATCCAGAGAAGATATCATTCTCTTAGCTCAATTTTTCACTATACAGAGGTAGTGGGGTTAAAATCAGAACCCAAGTCTTACTTAGTTCTGTAGCATATCCTGTCTTAGAAACTACAATGGCCCTGCAGTGTGACAGTTCCACCACTGCAGCAGCTCTTCTTCTTAAATGGTACACTCTTAAAACGGCGGGTACCAGTTTCCTTAGGGTGACACCCTTACAAGACAAGCCTGCATCTCTTCCCTGCCTGCCCATGTGAACATCAGCATTGACAAGAAGCCTTCGACGGCAGTGTGAGCTCTTGACTCACACACACTGTTCTAGTCTCTCACAGAATAAAGGTGCTGTTAGGCTCAGCAGCCATTCGCATAGAGGGATTGTTTCCATCAGAAAACAGCTTTCACAAGCCTGGGCTCACACTAAAGAAGAAATGCACATCTAGAAAAGATTCTGCATGCCATATTTACAGGTGCCGTGGCGACATGAGCACTGCCCTACAGGTTAGCCTGCTTCTTAGGGCCTTTCCTGCAAACGTCTTCTCTTTCTTACTTCCTCTGATTTTACCCACTGCTTCCGTAGTGGTGACCTCTTTGAGATCACTGAATCTTTAATATATAATAATTAAATAAATTAAATAAGAAACTATAATATCTGGCAGGCCACCAGATAAGGGAGCAATCATTCGTCCAGTCTCTAAATCATCACTGTGGTTCACCCTGTAAAAGCATGAACTCTTGCCATATTTAGTAAGGGGGTTTCATCTGCGTAAGCAGTTACCACTCTGCCTGCACAATGTAAATCTCTTAGGAGCCAGAAACATCCCACATGCATAGAAAGATGGCCCCTGTTTCTCACTGGGATCCATGTCTGGTCAGATCAATGCTCCTCACAACATACAATAAAATATATCTCTTACAGCAAAATTATATTTTACCCACCTATCAAAAATCTGTCAATAGATTGGTTGAGGGTCAATATCATCTCTAGTACCAAAGGTCCATGTTACCTGCCTAAGAATAAAATTCAGCACAAAAATTAAGCCTCTGTAATCATCCCCAATAGCCAGAGTGAGTCATAGAGTTGGTGGGAAGTTGGAGACGACCAAGCCACCTGACAGGTTAAAGGAAAGGCGCATTTCCAAAGGCGACTTGTGGCAATGTGACCACAGAAGTAGGGACGAGAGCTGGGAAGCCTGCCTCTAAGTACAGTATTTGGCTGGTAACTTTCCATCATATTGCTAAATGTCGTCTTGGTTATCAATTTACAACCATTGTTAATATCTCTTCTCTTAGTTAACCTGGGCAGTGGAAGTGAATCATGACTTGAATCTCAAAACTCAAATCAAAGAAAGAAATGACAATTGTCTTTTCATTTAGTTCTCAATGACATGCCCACAAATTCTTCCTGAGACATAAACTCTCATTTGACAGCATTAGTTAGCTTGACCCATACATCTCTGTCCTCCTGACTCCTTTATTTTCCACCCTGGATCGCTGGAAAAATCAGACACCTAGTAATGAGTACTTGGTTTCGTTTTCAGTGGAGTTCTTACCTCAACCCTGTCCTTTAGTAAAGCAAAGAGAGAGCGCCCAGGTGTCTTTGGCGGGCAACGGCTTTGCGTGACACTGACATTTCCTTCCCGACCATATGCCCCTGCGTCGTGGGCTCTGACAGCTAGAGACCGCAAACGCCAGAAAGACACAAGCAGTGCAGTAGGAGCACAGTCCTCCCCCAGCCATTTTCTCCCGTAGCCTTCCTCCTCCCGCTCCTTCCCCCTCTGCTAAAGCCCAAATGCATTTCATCTTCCTAGCTGGAAAAGGAAGGGGACGGTGCATATTTAAAACATTCTAAATTGGCCTTTAGCATATGTTGCTGGCACAGCAGAGAGCTTGCTTCCAGGGAAATACATGGTGAGGTATTTTATCGAGTGACTCCTGAGCGAAGTGTCTTCACTCCATAAATACAGACACGGTGTCATTGGAAGGAGACGATGCCATTAGAAGTTAGGGAGCTTCGGGGCACTTTTACTCCCCTTCGGGTCATGTCTTAAAGCACTCAACAATGAAAATGTTATCTCTCCCTAATCAGACAGTTGATGACTACGTTTTAAATACATCTTCATATGTCAGGAGGTGATTGTTTTAATATTCCTATTTGAGTAGGACCCCGCTGTCACCTCCTTAATTACAGGGCAACCTAATATATAACATTCTGGAAGTGAAATGCAAAAAAAAATGTGATTTATGATCAAAGATTAAGCAAATTTATCAGCTCAGGGTTCTTCTCAAATTTTAAACTAAATCTAGAATGAATATGTCTCGGCAACACGGTCTTTCAATTCCACTAGTTTTGATTTAAAGTCTAATTACAGAATAAGATGTGTCTGTTAGCCGGAAGAATTTCTCACTTGTCCCAAAAGGACCCAATGGGCCCTGGAAGAGACGTGGGCTTCGCTTTATAAAAGTGCTTCTGTGCAATGGGCAGGAGAGCCGTCCAGTTACGTAACACGCTTCTCCCCAGCTCCTTCTGCTCTTCCGCTCAGCGCAGAATGCAAGCCTTATGGTCCCTACCCTAAATCCGAAGATGTTCTTTTTTGTGTTTTGTTTCCTTGCAGAGGCTCAAGCATGAAATATAAACAACAAGTGAAACTTGGCATAGATAAATGGTAGCGGTATCACCAAGGGCTGGACAAATATTTGTTTTTGCTGATTTTAAACTTTTCCTCTCTCTCTCCGGGGCTAAAACAGGAGGCTTTTGGGGGATGCACTGGCAAATGGAGAGGGCTCTCAGAGTGTGGGACATGGGTGGTTTCGGTGCAACCAAAGCACTCGAAGCCGATGATGTCCAGTCTACCTGCTCCAGGTTTGGCAGCGTAACAGTATCAACTACTATTCCTGGAGTCGCCAGACTCGCCAACTGGAGGGAAAACTTGTTTCCCTCCAGTTTCCATAAGGATTTTCAGGGATGTATCCTCCTTCATCTATTGCAGATGAAGCACAGTCCAGTATATGCTACGTAGATGCAGCGTGTGTGCTAATAGCTTCTGCTACATTATATACCTCTCCGTCCGATGAAGGGCGAGATACTGATGAACTACTTACTCCACAGATCTAAGTGCCCTGTTGATCCGTTCATGAAAATTCCAAACAGAGTTCACTGGCGTGCAGGCCTGCAGCACGGCAGCTTTCATGAACTTGGTTACAGTGATAAGACCTAATATCTTGACTGACTACCCAGAATTCATCAGTAGACGAGTGTGATACCTTGCGGGTTTGGTCTTTCTCTCTACTGTGTGTGTCCACTTCAAAGTCCAGTTACCTAGTGTTAATTATCCCTGCCAAATAAGTAGATAAGGATCTTGAACAGCTCTTGCTTGTTGCTATCCTAGTATTAGGCGTACCACTCCTAATGGCTTCTTACAAACTGTACGTCCTGTGAGCAGTACCTGCCTCACACACACAGGGCACACGGAATGCTCTCTCCCCACGTTTTAAACTCATTTGGAGTTTGTTTTATTAGCTTGACAGAGGAGCTCCAAAGGAAAGAAAGCATTAAATTGGCAGAGCCTAAACAAGACTTTTCTCTAGGAAGGAACTGGGTATTTTGGGTGACAGTCTAATTGCTTTTAAGCCCCCAATGAAGCCCGGGGCACGGGGTGTGAGTGAGCCAGTGTCAGCAGGCCAAGTCAGCCTGTTTACAAGGCAGAGCCCTAACAAGACCGACACATCACAGATCATGTCAAATCGTTTTCAAAAGGGGATTTTGAAAGAAAAATAAAGAATTAACATCTGGCAATCAGTGTGGTCCTAACATGGGTCACTTCCACAACGCAGAACGGGCCGTTTCTCACCATGTCTGCTGGCCAGGAGTTTTCAACAAAGCTAGGCAGCAGGCTCCAAGGCATCTGGAGTTTTAGGGCCCCTTGAGTGTATGAGGTCGAGACCCTACTGCGTCTATGCAGATTGATCATGAGTAGGCGCACAAAAAGAATTATCAAGTAGGTTATCCAGCCAGTATCTCATCTGATCAGGGGGTATGAGAGTCTACCAAACCAATGAACCATCTGTCCAATTCGCTCACTTCTAAGTATGCCACTTTATTCCTGGTGACAAGGTAGTACCTGGCAGAAGTCCAGGCCATTCTTAGTTTCAAAAGTAATAATAACGAAGAGTAATAGTAAATCCTCTACTTTCTTCACCAAACCAAGAAGAGGACTTTGGAAAATAATGACTCTGTATTTCTCACATACCTGATATATAAACAGGGAAATATTTGTATGAGTTGATGGTAATTTTTTGAAAGTTATGTTCCAAGCCCCAGAGTTTTATCTCTGACTTTTCAATAACTGGATTTTGAAGACCCATGTGGAATGAGTCTATATTAATTTACTGATAAACAAGCAAAACACAATAAGCCAGGAGACAGGAAATATGCACGTCTTAGGTGACCCTTATCAGCCAAAAGGTAGCAAGTGTGCCAAAGAATAACCACAGTAACGTCATCTAACTGGAAGCTCCGATTTGTAAGGCAGAGAGCAGTGCTGTGGCTAGGAAATATGGCATAGAAGAGGCAGCTAGGTTCACAGGCCACTTAGGAGGACTTTTTGAGTAGCTGGATTAAAGTCTGAGGCTAAGAAGTGAAAGGAGATGAAATCTGGAGTATCAAGAGTCTAGATGTTCACTACGGTCATAAAACGTATCAAATTCACGCAAAGAAAACGGGTAGACGCAGGGAAACTGGGACGTGTCTGTAGGCGTCTTCTCTATCCATCTCCTTGAAGCTCCTGCAGCTTCTATTGTCTCGGCACCCCGACAATCACCTGAGTGCCTGCACTTTGATGGATACCCAAAGAAGGGAAATTTTCGCTGAATAATGTATCCAAGAAACGGAAAACAAGTGATCATCTTATGGGTCCTGGGTCGCTGTGTCAAATTTTCCAAAGGGTGTCACGGGATGATAAACAAAGGTCAAGATCACGAAAGAAAATAATGGCGGGCGGCAAAGGCGGAAAATGCCAGTCAAGACTGTTGTTCAAGCAATGCTGGAAAATTATGCCGAGCCGAGTAGACAACTTAAGCACCTAAGGCAGAATTAAAGTTTCTCTCTTGTCATTAAGTCCTCTATTCAATTACCATTTATCGGGGTAATTAAACACTGGAAAGTGATGCCAAGCTAATTGTTAGATTATGATAATTACATGTCTTTGCTATGCTACAGCTGATCAAAATAAGATGTGGTCCCGCGCTCTTAGCTGAAGCTGTGCCGTAATCGCAGACTTTCGTACGGCACCAGGCCGCTTATTACTAATTCATTACAAATCAGGCGGAGAAGCTTATTATTTGTAATGTTGCCCCCCCCCCCAAGTCTCCTGGAACAAGACTCCCAAAAGGTTAAGCACAAACTGCTGCCTCTCATTGGCCCATTTCCATCCCAATTACACAGCTGAAGAGCACTGGGTGCCTCTATTTGAGAGGGTTCAGCAGACTGCTTCACAAAACCCTGCAGCCGCCTCTCACACTGGCAGGAACACCCAAGACTCCTTTCAGCCTCTGCCAGCCACTGTTCTGTTCTGTGCTGTGTCCCCGGCAACCAGACGCTGGCAATCCAGAGGCTCCTCGGGTCTGGAGGATCCTGTCTGCTCAGGTCAGGACCAAAGCAGGCGGGGTTTTGCTGCAATGAGAAGGCGTGGAGAATACAAACGGCCTGACATCCACGTCTCTCTGTCGCTGATCCCCGACCAAGGAGAGGAAATCAAGTTTCCCAGCAATCAGCCAGTCGCCGCCAAAGCGTGACCCAGACCCTTGTGAATAGAGACTAGAATTAAGTCACTGTCCTTAGCCTCTACAGGGCCAGAATGCCTGACATTTTCCACCTCTCTCCCAGTCAATCCAGGCCACTGCTTGATGCCCGGTAGGTAGACGGGCTTCCCACTGTTTTTACCTTGGGACTTCCTCTAAAGCTATCGTTCACCAGAGCACACTGTGCACATCGTGATCTGAGCTCTATTTGAGACACGTTTTGTTTCTTCCATACTTGCAGTGTTACGCACTTAACATATCTCTATCCCCAGACGACTTACGTTGAAAGCCTAGGCTCTATATGAATGTATTTGGAGATGGGAGCTTTATGAGTAATTAGAGTTAAAGGAGGCCTTAGCCAGTAGGATTAGTATCCTCTTAACAGGAGACAGCAGATCACTCCCTCTGTTGGCCATGGGAAGACACGATGAGAAGGGAGCTGCTCATAGCCACATAGTGACATTCAGCTAAGCCTAACCAACTCCTGCTGCATCTTGATATTGGATGCTTGCCTCTGGAAAATCAATCTGTTGCTTAAGATACCAAGTCTATTGTAGTTTGTACCAGTAGCCTGGGGGACTAATACTGGGTTTTTTAAAGATGAAATTAATAGTATAGAAGAAAGTAGAGTGGTTTCAAGTTAGAATACTACCAGTGACTATATACTATCAGTTATAATACCATCAGTAATAATAAAAGATACTGAATAATAAATTGATGAAATGCAGTAAAGAATAACTAAAAATACCCAAGGAAGAAGGGAATGAGAGGGGAGGAGACAAGGGTAGCGTTAAGCTACTGTTGGCACCTCCCACACTATCCTGCCTGAGGAGATGCTCAATATCTCTGAGTTGTTCTGAGTAGACAAGACACACTGTTTTCCTAAGTAGGGATCGTTTTACTTCTGCAATTAACTTACGGCGCTACAAAAGTGACTGTATGGTCACGAGGCAACCGTGCTACCGCAAGGCTTCAGCAAGGCTTTCACTGAGAGACAGAAGAAATGAGGGCGGTATAGAAAAGTCCCTACTTCGTTTTTCTCCACCTTGACCCTGGAAATGAAGCCAGAAAAGGCTAGCACCCTTCAAGCACCACAGCAAATGTGTCTCAGGAGCACAGCGAACCACAAGGTACTTCTACTATCAGAACCTAGGAAATTGTCATTTAATGCGCATGCTGGCAGGACGCCCGTGGCTTAAGCCTGGGAAACTGGGCACTACAGGACATCCCATAAATGTGGGTTTCCACTGCTTACTATTATTATGACTTCTTCCCTGAAGTTATTAAAAAGATATTCATTCATACAGCTGGCACCTCTGTTTACTTTTATAGCCTGGACCACAGGAAGATATATGTAAGAATAACCCAACGTTCAAATAAGAAATGGATTGCTCGATCCCAAGGAAACGTAAGAGGAGGAAAGAGATAAACAGTTCACGATTTATTTCTTAGAAACAAACCCAGGCACTTCGGGGAGCCTTATGTACAATAACGGCTCTACCTACTTGAATCTTGTTTATCTCGGTGACAGAGAATAGTTGATGTCTTGCGCCATCAGTTCCGTGTTAATACCCTCTCCTTTCAAAACCACAGTTCAAAGCAAGTGGACACGACCTGCGTCTTGAACTTTCACAAGTTTTGGTACGGCGTGCTGTAAGGTTTGAACGAGCCACGTGTGTAGGCCCTGAGTTTCAAAGGACTCAAGATACAAGGATGATGAAATAAGGTGATAATGGACCCTCCATGCTGGGTGACAAGCCAGCTCTGTGAGCTCGGAGGGGAGAGGGTCACAACTGGCTCTCCTCAACATTCCGCAGCGTAACTACAGACCCCAAAGTTTCGTCATGTGCACAGAAATATTTTATTGCTATTCAAAATGTCCTGTCCTCTCAAAGGGAGAAAACAAAACAAAACAAAACAAAACGTGAGCTGTGGCTGGTCACAAACTCAGCACTGATGAGCTAGGTCAAAGAAGAGTAAATGGGTTTATGAATCCCGTGGGAGCTGCTAAATCAGCCTGGAACTTAAACACAGAATCTGTGTCCACTGTTGAGTAAATATGACTTCAGCTCAATCATTCAGCTTATTTACAGGAAAGGCCAATTTCATTTGTTGAAATTTTAATTCAACATCTGGTTCCTACTTTATACATGCCAAATATTTAATTAAAATCATAACCCATTTTACGTGCTAAAAGGAACTTGTATTTTTTTTCATCCTTCAGATTAAATATCAAATACACCTTTCAGCTCTATCTCAGAGAAGTGGGGTATAGGTAAACGGAAGACGCACTTTGGGGAACTCTGACTTCCTGACCCTATGGCCGAGAAACAAGATTTGCAAGGGGAAAGACCTAAGATCTAGCCAAAGACGGTGAGTCCAGTCAAGAGCAGAAAGGCAGAGGTCAGGGTCCCTAAAAGCAAAGGTGGCTGTGGTTTAATAACCATGACTAGCAAGAGTATCCTGCTACATGCTTGGACCAAGTAGGCACCACAGTCTACAAGATGGATGAAGAACAGCATCCTCTGTTGGTATTGTCAAGGCCAACCTGGACCATACAGTGACACCAAAGGCTGAAGGAAAGTCTGCATGGTTTACTGTCATAGGCTCCAGCTTAGAATTCAGAATTCCAAGAAGTTACAAACTATCTTTTATAGAATTTATTTATTTTAGTTCCATGAAAACTGGTGTTTTGCCTGCGTGCATGTCTTTGTGAGGTTGTCAGATCTTGGAGCTACAGACAGTTCTGAGCTGCCATGTGGGTGGTGGGAATTGAACCTGGGTCCTCTAAAAGAGAAGTCAGGACTCTTACCCATTGAGCCATCCCTCTAGCCCCTACAAACTAGCCTAACCTCCTAGAAAAACTGAACTGAAAATGCATACGGGGCAGATAACAATTTTGTTTTATTTCAGTGTAAATAAAGATGTCTGGTATCAGAGCTAAAAAAAATAAACTCCTATAATGCAAACTTCTGATAGAACATTAAGCTTGCCTTTGCTTATTTTTCAGATCAGGGTTGTGGCTTCACTATATAATTAATATCTCTAAAGAAGACGGATGTTTGGAAGCAAATGAAAACATGAAACACTATCACTCTCTGACAAGCGGGAGACCCTGGCTGCTCTAAGGACAAGAATCATTCTAAGGCGACGCAAAACTGGTCACATCATTCCTGGCTTTCTTACTGGTCAACTGCAACGCAACCATCTTCAACCACAAGCTGAACTGGAATAATTAGCACCGTATTTGTGGCTGCATGTTTATTATTCACTGTGAGCTCCTCTCAAACAACCTCCAACGCTCACTTTTGACTCAACAGTCACAACTAAGCTATCTCAGCAAAAGCAATAAAACTCTACCTAAACACATTTTTTAAAACATCGTTTTATTTTGTATTATTAATTTCTTGAAATTGAAATGTCATTACATCATCTTCCTCCCCGCCCCTGCCTCCACCTAACCGGTCTCGTCTCCCAGGTTGTTCTCCATTGTGCCCCAGACACTACTCATGCTGACTACTCTTAACCTACAGGAATTACAAGTGTATACATCATGCACGGTGTAAGCCTGTCAAAGGTGAGCCTGCTTTCGTTCCCTTGACACTTCGTAGGCAGCAGCAATTACATTAGAACCTTGCATCTCCATCAAGACGATAATGAGATAAACAAGGGATGCGTTTTGAGGGATCACGGCATACAGACGTTTGCTTTCAGGACTGGAAATTACCTAGTATCGTTGCTGAAACTCTCCAGAGAGAACTTCAGGCTTAAATAGCACTTTTCTCCCCAGAAATTTAAGGAGCAGTCCAAATTTGACTCATAAAGGACTTCCCCTTCCAGGGGCACCCCACAGCATGGCCTCGGGGCATCCCCATAGCCCTGCCCACGGAGAAGATCTGTGAGGGCAGCAGAGGAAATTGAGCTCATGTTTTCCTAAGAAAGTCAAGCTGATTGTATTATCGACTGTCTACTGCATTAGCAATTTCCAACTGAATTACAAACTGTTTCCCTGCATTATATTGCTATTGTTCAATACCATTTCCATTGCCCTAATGAGACAAAGCTATATAACAAGACCATGAGGTACTGATTACAGTTAGGCACAATGGAAGGGAGCTGAGCAAAGATCTATTTTTATATGCAAAGGGACATAGAGAAGGTAATTGGCAGACATGATTCTCTTTATTCTTTTTTGGATTTAGTGGAACCAAAACAATACTGACAAATTAATTATTTTTCTTACAATAACACAGGTAGTATTTTCCCTAAGATAGATCTTTCTGGAAGACTTCCCTAAGAGTGAAAGTGTCCTAAGTAAAGACAAAAACAGCCAGCCCGCCCCTGAATTTTAGTCACATCTTTAAAAAGAGCTGCTCAATCCAGAGGGCTCTAGCACCATGACGGAGGACATCCAAATCCTCCCAGGGGAGCAGGGCTCTCTCTGTCTGCATGTGAGGTTTCTGGAGACATGCCAACATAAAACCATTAGCGCATTGCTTATCGCCCTCCACTGAGTCAACCTACAACACAAACGACAAGGTTGCTATCCTGGCTGGACGCTGCCCAAGTACGATGACCGATCCATGGCTGACGTTTCTACCTTTTAGCAAAGGCAGTGAAGATATCTGGCAGCCTTTTATGTACTCAACTCCTTTTGGGTAGCGAGATATAGAAACAAGGTCCTGGAAGGGACAGACAAAAGTGACAGAGGATGTTCTTAGTTCATGAGCTACATTATGACTGGGAGCTGTAGCGCCTGGCACATATACCATCCGTACCCAAAGCATCGTACCCTGAAAAGGCACACAGTAGAACGGGAACACTGGGGAACAGAGAGCACAATGTTACAACACACTAATCATGGCTTGAGCTAAGCTGGTGAGACTCGATGAAACTATTGGCTGGCTGGGCAGTTGCTGGTCTGCAGTGACTGCCCTGGTTCTAGAATCTCGGCAGTCAACATCAGAAAACTCCTCTCCGCTGTTTCCTCAGTGGGCATAGCAGGGACTTATGGCTTGCCGCAAGGAGCCGGATGTGAAGATCAGAGCCTCATTTCTCCAAGACGCATTCCGGTCATGGAGCAAGCCCTCTGGAGATCTTTGTTGGGTATTCATATTTCCATAAGGAACACCGACAATAGAATCGTCCATGTGGACATACCATGCTGAGATCTACACACTGTATTTGATACATCGATCTAATGCCAGCGGCTCAGAGCTCTCTCCTCAATGCTCAATTTACTTGCATTTTCCCCATTTCTGCACCCTTGAACAAAGCCGAAAAATAAATCAGCTGCTTTCTCTTAGACCTTTTTCAATAGTGGGTATGACTTGAAAGACGAACGAGAATACACATTTCTCTTTCCCGACTCGAGTGCTAATTTATGCAAGTTCGTCTGCCTTTTGTGTCTATTGATTTCACTCTGGTTGTCTCATCCTCTGGACTCCATTAGGATCCTCGCTGACTTAACAATAATGCAAAGCCAGACAAAATTTGTACAGATTTTTTTTTTATTTACGTGCGCTCGCATCTACAGCCTGTGGAGAAGTTTGCATAAGCAAGGCCGTGCAGGGAGAAACCGTGGTTGGCTTGAAGAAGTGTCGCACTTCATCAGATCAGGAAGAAAAATCTCAGAGAAGATTGAGCCTACTTACGGCTAGAACTTCTCTCTTCAATTTCAAACAGTTATGTCTGAACGTCTGACTAGAATCCCGTGCTTCGGGCACAGTGACATTAAAACAGAAGCACAATTTGAGATTACAGATTACGAAACCAATAAGCGCAGCTGCTATATGCAGGGCGGAAACACCCTTTTCCAAATCTACTCGGCAACACACTCAAACTTAGAAGTCAAATTTCCTCTACCATGACAACTAGGGGGAACAATGCTTAACCCCAGAGGAACGATTTTTTTTTCAGATAAGGTTTGCTATTTATTTGCTACTCATCTCGAATAATGCTTGATCTATTACCTCACTGGGAGATATAAAATATAAAGCCCTACATATTTTCAGTGTTAATTAGCCTTAATGCTACCAGTTTATGGGTTCAAACAAACTAATCTAATTTTAGTCTTGAAAACAACGACAAAAATATAAAATAGTTTAAGTTGTTGATCATAGGATAAAAGCACATAGGAAGCCAGGCAGTGGTGGCACATGCCTTTAATCCCAGCACTCGGGAGGCAGAGGCAGGCAGATCTCTGGGAGTTCGAGGCCAGCCTGGTCTACAGAGCTAGTGCCAGGACAGGCTCCAAAGCCACAGAGAAACCCTGTCTCGAAAAACAAAAACAAAAACAAAAAAAGCACATAGGAGTTGCCATCATAAGATGCAATATTTTTCACCCCCCAATTTGTTTTTAGTCTACTTTGCAGCGTGTGCAGGTTAACTTCAGAGTTTGACTCTGCCTGTTTATCCGGACCCTGAAAGGGAGCCGGGGATGCGAAAATCCAGCATCTGCTCTCATCCTGCACCCGGTGGCCCTGGAAGCAGGAATCCCACGGTGGAGAAGTCACAGATGCTCGTGAGCCCACGGAAGGGAGGCTTCTCAGCGTATTGAACATTCAAGAAGTGCTCAGCCAGGGATGTCTGACATGGGCAGAGGGACACCCGGCAGGCAGAGAGGTCAGCCACCCAGGGTTCTCTAAGGAGGGTTGCCACACAGCTCAAGATGTCCAGCAACACTAACAGGCATCCTTGCAACCACCTGGGAGGTGTCAATAATAAAAAGTAGAAATCGGTGTGGACAGAGAATTTTCTCTTTAATCCCTCTCGCGGCACCTGGCTTTCGGAGCGCATATGGTACGCTAAGTTTTTTTAGTGTCTGGAGGTTATCAAGGAAGCCACAGTCGATTAAAGATATTTCAACTTTCAGACATCGCTGATAACATGAAAGGAACAACTGTCTGTTGGTTCCGGCAGGCAGGGCAGCAGAAAAGGTGGAGAGAAAGGGATTCACAGCCCCCTGCTCAGCTTCCACTCTGGGCTCCGCTACTACTGTCTAACCCGGATATGTTCTACTACCTCTCCACTGCCGGTAGGGGATAACAATGACGTCTCACTCCTCCAAGGCTCCTTAAGGTTAAGCATTTCTTTGTGCTGATGAAAACTAAAAGGACTTGGTACAGGACTTGTTATATAGTAGGGGCCCCAAAAATATTAATGGTGAAGAAGACCCAACTCGAATACTGAGATAATTTAAAAGGTACTCTTGACAGCCACAAGCAAGGGAATTTAATTTAATTTTATTTTATTTAAAAGTCTTGCTCTAGGCATTATGTCACATACCTGTAAGCCCATTGCTCTGACAGATGAGGCAGGAAGAACTTGAATTCAAGGACAGTTCAAGATGCATGGCAACAAGGGCCGCTCAGGAAGGAAGGACAGAGAAGGAAGGGCGGAAGGAAGGATGAGCCAGAGGAAGGAGGAAGGGGGGACGGAATGTGAGCAAGCATGCTGAGATTCTCAAGGGCATTTACAAATGAAAATATCCAAATGACCGCCACGTAGTTTGAAAGATTAGAGTATAATTATAAAACATTTGCTAATGTAACCAGTAAAAGTAACTTTGTCTATTTAGAAAAGGTTTTCCTATGTAGCCCAGGCAGACCTCAAACCAGCAAATCTTTCTCCATCAGCCTCCTAGATACTGAGATTAGCAATGTCCGCCAGCATGCCTAGCTAAAAAGGAGACTTCTGAGAGAAGATTTTTGTGTCTAAACGAAAGGGAAAGCGCTGATTCATTTGAAGGGTTCCTCGTGTATTTGCAAAAGATAACAAAGTCGTCCTATGAAGTGTGTCACACACATAAACAACGCAAAGAAAATGTGAAGTATCGCTTAAATGGTAGGATTTCCAGGACATAGAGAGCATCACCTTTCACCAGGAACATCTATCCTTACCCATGTAAGGAGTGTGTCTGCGTGGGAGGAAAATCACACTAGCTGGTCAGTGCGTCAACACGTGGTCATTTCTCCAACACACTAACTCCTATCCGAACCCGAGAGGCCACTGACTCTGTGGGGACATTTTGATGAGGAGGGGGTTTCAGGAAAGAGGCCCTGAACAGGAAGACAGAAATGCAGGATGGGCCAGTAGGAGAACAGGGTGACTTCTACATTCTACTAAGTCACGCTACAGAAAGAAAGCTCATAGCTTTCTGCCAAAAAAAAAAAAAAAAGCCTGCTTGAATTTAAACTTTAAAATGCACTTTGCTAGAACAATATATCTGATTGTAAAACCGTATTTATGTCTTGTCTCTGTTAATTGGTCAATTCATTACAGACAAGTATATTGATAGCATTCTGGGGCTCAGGCACTGTACCTGAAGGCAGAGAAACTAAAATGAATTAAGACATAGGAGTGGACAACCAGGGGGACAGAGGACAGGCTGCCACACAAACCCATCACAACAATTAAGTGACAAACGTCCACAGAGATACTACTACCAAATACTATACCTTTTTGTAGGTTATAAGGACACATGTTGAAAGAGTTTGTGAAGACTTCAGACAAGCTGAGTTTTGGAACAGAGACAGATTTAGTTTAAGAAGCAGAGGGGTGGACTTCCCAGGCATTGTGACCTACAAACCCAGAAAGGCCTGAAGCAATGAGTTTGTTGACAGCAAATGAAACTACCAAAAAGAGCCAAAACTTCACCTTAAACAACAACATCTGACAGGCACTGACGACACAGGGAAGATTTTTAAGAAGGTGCAGATGTGGTTGGGTTTGTATGCTAAAGCGATCACTCTCTGAGCCCTGAAGAAGGCGGCCTAGACAGACAGAAAGCAAGCTTGGAGCAAATCGTTAGGATTCTGTTGCAAAAGACTAGTGGCGCACACGACACACACACACCTACGCACGCACTCGCGCGTGCACACAGACAGACAGACAAACAGAAAGACACAGACACACAACCCATACACACACCCCACACAGGCAGACAGACAGACAGACAGACAGACAGACACACACCCCTCACAGGCGTCAGCTGGGGAATTTTGCTCCTAGGCATCCGCCAATAAACTATTCACTTCTGCATCTATCCGGTGGCTATTTTTAGAGGCCCTATTCTATACAGGACATGTGGCATTGTTGAAAGCTACGAGTTAGATTAAACACAAACTCTCTGACTTCTTGTGATTGCCTAGATATGAAGCGGGCTTAAACAGGGCATCTGTGGGATTCAAGAAAAGGGGACGGACAAGAGAAAGGCTACAGCGAGGGCACAACACCAGAGGAGGGTTAAAGATAATCCTCCAGGTTCGTCCGTTACTTGGGAGCTTTCTCGTGTCACATGCCGAGAGAGTGAGTGTGAGACAAAGAGCCTGGCTTTAACACTGTTTGCCTTCTATCGTCTGTGAATTCGAGCACACGATTTAATCTCCTAATTTATGACGTTTTAAATAAGAAAGTGAACAAGTCGGTATCACAGTTTCAGTTTCAGTGGGGAACACATGGGCTGGGGGTGTGGTTCAATCGTAAAGCGCTTGTCTAGAATATTCTCGGCCCCGGTTTCTATCTCCAACCCTGCAAGCATAACAAGCAAAACACAAATTAAATATTTCCTGGGGAATGGAGATGGCTCAGAGGTTAAGGCCAGTAGCTGCTCTCCCAAAGGACCTAAGTTTGAGTGCCAGCACCCACATGGCAGCCCATGACCATCTGTAACCCCAGTACTGGGGATCCAACACCATCTTCTGGCTTCTGAGAGCACCAGGAACCCACATAGTACACAGACATCCATCCATCCTTCTTCTCCTTCTCCTCCTCTTCCCCCTCCTCCTACTCCTCACCATCATCATCATCACCACCATCATCATAAAACAGAAAATAAATGGGGTGTGTAGAGAACAGTTAGTCAGTATGTAAGTGGTAGCTGAATTATTTCAACAACTGAATGGTAACATTTAGTTGGCTACTGAGATAATAATTCCCAATCCCTGGATTAGATTATTACACCTGAAAAAACCATCCTCAAAGGTAGCACCGCGATTGTCCGATGACTGCTAAGGAAAAGTAAGACAAAACAAAACAAATCAAAACAAACATGGCAACAAGCCAGACATGGAAATACAAGCTTTTAATTCCAGCACTTGGGAGGCAGGGACAGGCGGGATCTCTGTGAGGTCTAGGCCAGCCTGGTCTACATAGTGAGTTCCCAGACAGTCAGGGCTATGCAGAGACCCTGTCTCAAACAAACAAAAACATGGCAACAAACTACACAAAGGACAAACGATTCACCTCTTTCTGCCCAGAAAGTGACAGAACCAAGGACAACTTAGGTGATGGCCAAAGACGAGAAGCTACAAGAGACTGCACCGTTAGTTTATTGCACCCCGTATGTCTCCTCCTGCCAGACTGAGGGGTGAAGCCACCCAAGAGAAGATGGGAAGCGAAGCAAAGAGAAAAGTCAATGACATCACCATCTAGCAATTTCCATCAAGTATCTTCTCACCCGGTTCCGACTCTCGCACCATCACAGGCCCTGGAGGAGCTGTCTAGTTTCCAAAATCCCCAACAAAAGGGTACGAGTATGGAAGGTGCCCTCCATGAAAATGATTTTACACCTGCTCAGCGCTATTAAAAATGACAGGAGAAAAACCTCCGCATCACCCTCTCTGGACAAATAAAATTTCTCTCCCGAAATCTTTCAGAAGATATAACTAAGTGTCTTAACTGAGTGGGTAATTTAAGACCCCGTGCATACCCGAAACTGTTGCTAATACGTCAAACAGATGGAGGCCGTTACTTTTATCTCCCACCTCTGCTTCTGGATGCGAGGACAGAGCCTGCTCTGTTGTTCTGTGTGGCACACAGCCCTGTCGATCCCCAAGGTGACACAAATCTTGTCCTTTTAAGCTAGCAGCTATTTCTGCCGATAAACAGGGATGACGGTGGCCAAAGGAGTGGAAATACTTTATACGCCTCGACTTCCGCACGAAGAAGAAAGAGACTTACGACAGAAGGATGTTCAACAGCCTGGGATTGAGAAATGGGCCCTGGAACCCACCCTTGCCTGTCTCCTTCCTCACGTGTCTGAGCGGATTATAAATGATAATTCACACAGAACAATTGTTGGAGCCTAACTGTTCAAAGTGCTGCCCAATCAATCAAATGGACTTTTTCTACATTTGCTGCTAAACAAATCTGTCTGTGATTGACCAAAACCATGAGATAGCGAGCAGCGGGGATGAAGGGTGAAAGTCGGGACACAAGATAGACATGGCTCATCCGAATGTCCCAACCAAATGTCACGTCAACCAGACTCTGCTTTGTGAGAAACATGGGGGAGGTTCTTAGAATTCTAAAATTATAAACATAGAATATCATGGAAATCAGAAACCACTCAAACCAATGAGAACAAGGGATTTATGTTTCTATGTCGTGATTCGGAAGTAGTATTTTACTCCATCCATTCATTCAGTGAAATAGATTAAGACTTCTAGGGGATTTCTGCTCTCTCTATGGAACGGCGAGAAACAGGGCTAGTTGGGCTAGGCATTAATCCCCGAACATCAATCCCTTAGGTGGTCAGAGAGCTCTCCTCACGGTGTAGATACCACACTATTTCCTAGAAACTGTACCTGAACAAGACAAAAAAGGTGAAATAGAGTTGTGTTTTTTTTAAGACTATTAAAAGTTTCTGACATCGCTTTGTTATTCATTGATACTCGTCAATACGCTCCATCGATCACTAGAGTACTTAATGTCGCCTCTAGTACAGTAACACCTATGCACTCAAGCTTCAGAGACCCGTTTCTTCCCCAGGTGTAATTTGGCCACTTACCCCTGCTGAGATAATACTCCCGTTTAATTGACCATAGAGCAACTGGATAAATCGGCTGTCTAGGTTTGTATTAATGATCTATGTACATGTGTAGAGGAAAAAAATCAAGACTGTCCAGCTGATAAGCTGGTAAAACTATGAAGATTAGAACACAGTATTTGCTTAACAAATCAAGAAATAGCAGACACTTTTGGTATTTGAAAAACGGAAAAATGAAATTTGAATACTTAAAGGAAATCTCAATTATTTTGACATTTTAGAGGCAGACAGAAAATATTCTCAATCTACATTTATCAGTATTTCTATATAAAGAATTAATGGTAATGAATGGATAAAAAAATAAGAAGAAAACATAAGCTACCCAAGCCTGGACATATTTGAGAAATATCAGATTTACAAACCTGATATTCATTGGTAAAACTCGTTTGTTTTTATTTGATGATCAAATACACAATGAAAGTGCAATCACTGCACAAAACTAATTAAAATCTTTCACATATTAAATTTAAGGAGTCTTTTTCTAATCCAAATTCCTGTTAGTTCTTAGTCAAATGTATGAACTGCATTGCATACACCCCAAAAAATCATAAACACAAATACACACACAAGCAGGCAAGGTGGTAACTTAAAAAAAAATGAATCTCAGTAAAAGATCTTAATACTTCAAATAAGTAGAAAGAACTTGTTTTTTCTTTCCTTTCAAAGTTTTGTATGAATTTTTATTATTATATAAAAGTCATAATCTGTATATTATTTAAAATTTTTACCATGTGCTTGCAGTGCCAATGGATGCCAGAAGAGGGTGCCAGATCCCCGGGGGGTCTAGAGTTAGAGGCAGTTGCTGCTGCCGTATGGGTGCTGGGAATTGAACCTAGTTCCTTTGGAAGGGTCAGTGCTCTTAACCACTAAGCCATCTCTCCCACCCTGATCTGTATAGCATTTGAACAAATCTTAATTTTTTATAATTTTCTTCTAGTGACACCATATTCTTTCTTCTTCACTTATTAGAGTAATATATACACCCAAACATACATACATACACTTCGTTGTATATATTTTGTTTTCTTTGAACTTCTGGCTTCCTGCCTCTACCTCTCAAGTGCTGGAATTCCAGGGCTGCATCACACCTGGCTTATGAAGGGCTAGAAACTAAGCAGAGCCTGTAGGGGCTGAGCAGGCGATCTACCAGCTGAGCTATGCCGCCAGCTGCTTTTGACTTTTTCAAGACAGGGTTTCTCCGCGTAACCCTGGCTGTCTTGGAACTTGTTCTGTAAAATAGGCTGGCATCAAACTCAGTGATGCACTTGCCTCTGCCTCCCAAGTGCTGAGATTAAACGCATACACAATCACGGCCCTAAAGGTATTTTACTTTTAACTGATAATCTATTATTAGATTGGATATTGTGATGTACAATCTATACTTAATAGTACTCCTGGGGTATAACAATATTCTCAATTAAGTTCTAGAAGTGTAAAGTATTCAGAAGGAAATATATTGGATCTGGAAAAAATAGCTCAGTGATTAAGAACATCCACCGCTCTTGCAGAAGACCTGGATGCAGTTCCCAGCACCCACATGGTGACTCACGACCAGCTGGAACTCTAGTTCCAGGGCATCGGACATCTTCTGACCTCCGGGCACCAGGTGCACATGTGGTACACAGATGTACACACAGGCAAGACTCTCACAGAAATAAAGCAAATTAAAAAAAAGTATAAAGGTTACAAAAGCCATTGTTTTCTTCATTAAAAATATGCCGATATTTGGTAACTTAGACAATGTCTTTGACTAATATAATATCATATCAGAATAAATTTTATATCACTTGAACATGTACTATCTTACCTTATTCTAAGTATAACTTAAGACATCTGAGCCTGTTGCACATGAACTCTTTCTCCTGTACCATACATATGTCATTTTACATGGAAAGAGATTTCTAGGAAGTGAATTCCAGAAGAGCATATATACAGAAACAAATAAAAAGCTATTTATAGGTAAAATGATTTCAAGAGCTTCAAATCTATTGACGAGGTGATTTTAAAATGGCACTCGCCATGGAGTTTGCCAAATTTCTACTTTGGGAAACATCAATACCTTGTGGTCGCAATTTAAAAGGAGCCAGATTGCACAAACCCAGGTAGTTCCAGAGGAGACAGGCAGACCCTGCTGGCTTCAGAACGATGGAGCCGGGCAGGTATATTCTTGACACACTTGTTGATATGATTTAAGAGTGCTCAAGGCCATCTGAGGCTAAGGGGCACGTGGGAGATCAGCAGAGGCCTAACCTAGCCCACTGTCTCCCCTGACTGATGGGTTTGATTACTGTCACGAGCTCTCAGCAGCCCTCAGGCAAAGGTGCCAATGGAGGTGGGGGAAGAGCAGACAGATACAAGGTCCCCATTAACCCATTGTTACAACATTAATGTCACCAACAGGAACCAAAGCAAACTACCCTCGTAATTAGCACAGGCATTTTCCTTCTGTTACTCTTCAGCCGCATTTATGCAAAGTAAAACAACTATGGCTATCCAGGTTCCCTGGGAGTGAAGATGTGTCTATACATTGTCACTGGGGAAAAAAAAAAAAAAAAAAAAAGACAAAACTAATTCTTTCCGGAGCAGTTGCTTTAAGGTACTTTACACCAAGAACAATACATTGCCTAATAAATTGTGAATCAATATTTTTTACTTTCTTTTCATCAAAATACAAGAGAAAGAATGTTAAAATCCTCTCTTCATTTTTTGAATACGGAATAAACATCCAGTTACCAACGGTGCTACATTAAAAGTGGCCAAGTTCAATTCCCATGGCCCTGCTTTAGAATCTTCCTGCTCCCTTCACCTTCAGGTTAGAATGACTTTTGGGTCTCAGGAGTTTGTGCCAAGAATCTTTTACTTTACCACTTCCTTGTGAAAATGTTTAAACCTCAAGATATATGATCCCTGAACAATTAATTTCTTAAAGGTGAAAAATTGGGGGGGGGATTCAAAATGCAAAATTAACATCTACTGCCCCAAATGCCACTAAAGACGTTCCTCTTTGCTTATATGTTTGTCATGTTTGGTACATTACACAGCACAGCCGGGCTAGAATAAGAAAGAACACGCTGGAGTGAGAGTAACTTTGTAAATGCCTTGCAAATTTGATTTCTGCTTCTTAAACCTTCTTCCTAATGTGGTTCTAAAAATTAGAGCGAGCAGAGCAAGCGACTGCAGTCTTGAGTCTGAGGAGCTCACACTCAGGCCCAGGGATGGAGACACTTTTAGCCACAGTGAAGTGTTTAAAATATTTGATAATGTTACACACAGATCTCCATCTACCTGCCAGACTGGACAAAGTCTCCAGCCTTCTTCGCCGGGTGCCTCCAAATGTAACTGCCAGTCAGTCCGTGTCAAAACCTAATGTCTTTTCCACGGCCTTACACATCTGGTCCCCGTCAGTGTCAGCAGGGCTTGTTGGATGTGGTGTCAAGGCCAGCCAGACGATTTATATGCACAGACCCAAAGATCGCAAGGCTCATTCAGGGGATGCGTTTCATCTGGTACACTTGACATCAACAAATGATTGACTGAAATTAAACAAAACTTTACATCCTGAAATCTGAGCGCTCACTTCTCCGCTCAGGCAGACGGGAATAGGGCTCTGGAATTCACAGAAGACCCATGTCAACAGCCTATCAATAAGATGGGGGTGGGGTGAAGGCACATGAAACACCTCTGTGTTTTGACCTCTGACCTCCTTAAGCTGGCACATTTTTGAAATTCTTTATGGGATCCAGAATTACTAACCAGCCACACCGGGGAATAGAAATACGGATATTTGGTATTCAAATGTGCCCAGAGTTTTCTTTGAAAAACTTTAACTGAAGAAGGCTGTATATATAATGTACAAGTTTTGAAAAGGATGCTATTTTTTAAATAAAAATTATCTCAGTATTTGTTTGATTGGAAGAGGAAACACTTCAATCCATCTTCAATGTCTCTCCTATCACTAAAGGAAATCACACGGATATGTAATAAATCACCCAGTATTTCTTTCTTGGGCATTTGGGCTCGTTGCTGCAAGTTGGTAACGGACAATTCTCTTCACTTTACTCAGTGTGAATTACTCTTTTTTTTTTTTTCACAAGGCACGTGATGTTCTGGAAAGCTAACATTGGTCCAGTCGGCATGAGCATATGTTCAGACAACTTTAATACTCAGATTTCCTGTCTGGGTGCAGCTACGCCAGGTTTTGAATGCTTCGCACAAAGAAAGCACCAGCCTCTCTTTGGAAATGGTTCATGTTTATCTGATGTCTGATTAGCACAGTTTTAGCTTTGACTGACATAATACAATGTCAAAGATATTAACTCCTCCTCTGTCTTGGTGGCCTTAATTGAAAACACCATGACAGGGATGGTTAAGGAGGGGTCGTGTAGGTACCGTACACATCAAGCTAAAGTCAATTTAACCTAAACGAATGAGGGTACCATGCAGATTTTTTTCCCAGTGTGCTCTGAGCCATTTCTGAATTCCTCTCTGTGAACATGCAGAAACTTGCTGAAGCACCGAAGAAAAGGAAAAGATATAAGTAATGATTGTTTAGTAACGCGAGGGCAGTGTGCATGGCGCTCGAAGAAGCCAGCTGTTCTTGCACCATCCTCCATCCAGGATGGCTTGTCCTAACATGCAAAGCACTGTAACTCAGGGAGAGGTGTAAAAAGGGGCATGTGTAGCCACCAGCACACAAGAGCAAAATCCTTTCCGATCTTGCTGAGCCTCTGGAGAACCGAGAAGCATCTTATTTTAAGAAAAGATGTTTTGAAATCAAGGGTTGCTGCAACTGTGCTAATAGTTGGGGGTCGGGGGGCAGGGTGTATATGGTAGCAGAGCAAACCACACCAGTCCCAGCAGATGCACCCAGTCCCTTTGCTGCCTGGTGGGGAGTAGGAGTGGGGAGTTAGGGGAGCTCTCTATCACCTCCTGCTTCCCCACCTGTTTACGTGAGTTTTCTGGTGGGAAACACCCTTTGTCCAAGATGGTCTTGCAAGAATTCAGAGGAAGAAACTTAAGTCTATTTCCTATAAGGATACATGTTGTTGGTACATTCTGAGGACATCCCAGGTAACCACGTAACCCAGCTCTTGTACACCCCATGCCTCATGCTTCCTGGATTTCCAGGCAGCAAAGTCCCTTCTGCAGGTCACACGCCATGTGCTTCCTTTCTTTCTGTTTGCAGCCAGGCCCCGCCATCAGCCTAACACCCAACCGCCCCAGCTGAACCAGTCAACTGCTGAACCCCTTTGCTGGCACCTGTAATGGCTTAAAATGTGAGGATTTGATGTGCCAAACGTTGCTGAAAGAAACGCGACTTTTATGATTTTCTTTTCTCCTTGAATGTTCATCAGCGATCGATCTGTTATCCTCTCCAAAAGAACCATCATTTGCCAGTTAACACAGCACCCCAAAGAGGCGGGAACCAGCCAGTCTTCAGCAAAGACACAACAAACAAACCAAAACCGAGTCTCCTTTAACTGTTCCCTGACCTATTAGCTATAGCTTTATAATGTAGTTTGGAAAAGCTATGTAGCTAACTTTATAAAACAGTTAGCTTTACAGAAGGTTTTGAGCAGGAAGGAAATTTTGAATTGTTCTGAGAAGACAAATTAAACTTAAAGGGTGTGGGGTGGTGGGGAGGATGGGTCAGTCAGTGGTAAAGGAGCCTGCCACCAAGCCTGAAGACCTGAGTTCGGTCCCCAAGTTCATACAGTGAAAAAAAGAAAACTGACCCCCCACAGATTGATTCCTGACCTCCACATGCTCATCATATATATATATATATGAATAAATATATATAAATGAATAAATATATACAAATGAATAAACGGGAAAAACAAAACACAGTGACTTAGCACATGTCTGACTTAGCCCAAGTCGTCAGAACGGGTCCCCTTTGCATTTCTCACTGTAGTTCCTCCTCAGCCCTCAGTGCAACGACGTGGAGCTGAGGCTGTTTCTTTTCGCTTTGCAGATGAAGTAACTGAGAAGGGAAGACATTCTGAAACGTGTTCTGGTCAACAATTCTGCTTCAAGTCACATGCTGTTCTGTGTGAATGGCACGGCTTTGGGTATCGTATTTATTATTCGAGTTAGCTGCAGGGAGCTAACGCGGAAACGCAATGCTCCATGAGGGTAAGGTATTCTTAGTATGTTTGTTTCTCTCATCTTTTACACTTTTTAAAAATAGTTTTCAGCAGTCTCATGTGCTCTTCATAGTAAATAAGCTGACTGATTATTCAAAAGTTTTTGCTGAGCTTTGTGGACCGGGCATCATGTGGGGCAGCAAGGAAGTAACGACAAGGTCTAATTCTGGTGCTCGGAGAATTCGGTCCCATCGTAGGGACAGAGCCATGAACTTCTAATTTTCCGGTATATAAGTGGGACCCTGCATAGAACCTTGGAGATCAGAAAAGGCTTGCTAGAGTCAAAGTTTGCACAAGAGTATGTTTTCTCTGATTTTAGACGTGAAATCAGCAGAGACACTCCAGGGGTGTGGACAGCAAAAGCAACAAAGAGAGTGAGGAGAAGCCAGGCGCCTACGGAGTGGCCTACTAAAGCCTCTCTTAGTGGACTGGCAATCCCAACTGCAAGAGAACACTGGATACGATGATTTTGTTGTGCAGAAATGAATGCTAGAAAACCTTATTATGGATCAGTACCATGAATTATTTGCTCAGATTGTAGGAGAAGCTAAGCCTAGAAGTCCCTTCACAAACCAATTTAAAAACTTTTTTTTTTTTAAAGTGATGGAGCCCCTCTGTGGAAGAGTGAGCAGTTTAGGAGGTATTTTTCCCCCACAGCTTTGTCTTTTATGCAATAGAAATTTTAATCACCCATCATACTATCTGGGGGAAAAACAGAATAATTTCGTCTTTCTTTGTAAACTTCAGAGTTTTGCTGATATTTTAATGAATTCATTCAAGATCATTCTCTTCTTACATTTGATTCTCTACAAAGGCCTCTAAGTACACTTCTTGAATTTTTTATGTTGACAACGAGATATGCTTTTTCATAAATGCACACTGGCAACTCTTTGTTGTCTGACCTAAGAAGCGTTTCTCCTTTCACAATTACTTTGAAATTAAGAAGGTTTTAAGATATCAGTAGGAACATTTTTTTTTAATATTGCTCTGGAAACAGAAAAAAAAGAAGAAAAGAAATGTTCTAGGGATCAATAAAAAACCAGGACTACAAACAGAGGGTGACTTGCAGATGTTCTTGGAGATCATTTGTAACACCCCGATGTCAGAGAGCTGGGAAGCTGTCATCTTGCAGAGGTGGACTCGGGCATCAAAGATCCCCAGATTTAAAAATGGCAGCACAAGAGAAGACTGCGTTCCTGAATCCCAGGACAGAGTTGAGGATGTCACCTCCAGGATCACTGTGGGTGACATGACTGAAGACCGGGGAGCTGGGACTTTCTTTAGGAAACCACCCTTGTAGCGAGCACAGGGAGGGTGAGCAGAACGGAGTGGTCCTGCCGTGGCACCGGTGGAGGGAATCTCCGCAGACAGAGGGTGGGTTAGGAGCGATCCCTCAGTGGACCACACTGTCTGCAATCCCCCTGAGGAGACCTGGGGACAGAACCTCACTGGAGCTTCCTAATTTCGTGGCCATCACTGTCTGTCATCTCTAAAACCTCACCGTGTTCAGCCACATGTAACTACCACCATTTCCTAGTTCTCCTACAGGCCTAGGAGCTGGCCGGCCATTCCAAAGGGAACACATTTGGGTGCACCTTTAACTTTTCTAGCTGCTACGTTTTTTTTTCAATGAGAAAAGTTTACTGCATTATAGAGAGACTCCTATTGTCAATGAGGGAATGACCTGCTCTAACACTCAGTGAATATGGACTGGCTGACAGCCCACAGAAGTCTAAAAGCCAAATAAAATCTAGAACTTTGAAAAGTGCCTGCTCTGCGGCTTTGTTGACACCACCCTCGTGGTGACGAGATGAGAATTATTTTTTTTTAAAAAAAAAAAAAAGGTACTAAAAATGAATTTCAGAATTGGATCTTGCACCACGAAGCAAAGGATTATGGGCCGCATCCATTTCTGCTTCGTGTCTCCCATTATTGCCTGCTGACTATTGCTGCTCATAAGGGACCGTGAACTATCCATGAGTGCAAAATGGATACAGCACAAATTGATTCGGTAACATCACACAGACATGTATGAATAATGAGGTTTGGTTGCAGTCTGTCACACAGCAAGCATATCAGTGTAACTGATTTATTGAAAACTTGAGTGAGTGGAGCCTCATTCTTAGAGAAGATAGTAGCTCTTTTTTTTTCCTTCTCTTTTCTTTTTGGAAGAGCAACAGATCTGAACAAACCAATACCCTTCGTCATTTAAGATGTGCCAGCTGAAACTGGCACATATCTGACCTACTTCCAGTATCTCAAATAAAAAAGGAAAGGGGAGGGGGGGATAAATGATACCATCATTATCATAAAACTTAAAGGCTCATCAGAGATGCTAATCAATTTCAAAGACCCCAAGGAAAGCCGTGGCTCCTATGGGCGTCTATGACAGAGGAATGTACTTGTTGAAAGGGGGGGAAATGAGCCTGTTACCTTCCTCCCCTTCTGAACAACATCCTAGGATATGCTGCATGGAAAACAAACACACCCTCCACGTTCATTCCGTATCTGTCACGCAAGTATGGCAGGTGCAGCTGTGAAAACGGAGGGAGCAGCAACAACCGCAGGCACAATAGCCCAGCGTTTCTGAACTTGCCCCCCTAGCCCTCTGGGTTCCCAGAGCAGGAGAAATTCCAAAGTCTGGCCATCTGCGCATTTCAATAAAAGAGGTAGAAACTAGCTCTTCCTGAATTTTCAGGCTCCAGGAAACCTTACATTTAAAAACAAATATTTTTATATAAAAAAAAATCTAAAGGATAGTGATAAGAGAGAGAGAAATGAAAAGTCTTAGTTAAAAAATGGCCATAATTGTAATTTACAGTTATAAGTAATTCTCATCTGAAGCAAGCACTATGCAGTCACCTGTGGAGAGGAAACCGGACTAAGAATACAAAGAAGGCTATTCTGTTGAGTTCTTTTAGGATTTCAAGGTAGCACTTAGGACGTCACCGAGGGCAACCTCCAAATAGCATCTTTGGGGATGCAGTCAATACACTCCTGAAGAGAGGTCTCACATGCCAGATACTAAATACAGAGAACAGGACTCTACAGGTTGTAATCTAGGCAAGAGAGGGGATAACCATTACTCAGCTAAAGAAACCAGGAACAGTTTACAGCAGCAGCCTCGCTTCGGTGGGTCAAAAAGTGTTTGCTTTATACAGAATAACAAAAGATCCTATCATCACCCATTTAAACAAAGTAGTATCATAAATGTGAGCAGAGGAAATTAAGCCACTGTAGCAATAACTTGATTAGCCCACACAGTCGAGAATCAATTATTTAATATAGGCATTAAATAATATTTTTTAAAAAGCATCTGTAATTTATTCACCGGCCCTTGGGATATCTTTGGAATCAAAGACAGCTAAGCAGCGTTCTGACGTTGTCACCAAATACTTGTGCATATTTTCAGAGCCTTGAAAGCAGCTCAGCACTTTGCTGCTTCAGGCTACACATGCACAGAATTCCAATGTGTCCTGCACGGGGCAACCTCTTGACCAATTCTCTCCTGCAAGTCTTCAGAACATTTCTTTTGTGGAGAATGTGGTTAGACCCTGAGGTCACTAAAATGTCAAGATACACACACACAAAGAGACAGCAGACAGACACACCCACACACACAAACACACTACAAAAACTCTGGTCTAAATCTGGCATGCTAACACCCTTGTCTTCCCAGCAGAGAATAAAGAGCTGGCAGCATTCAGAAGAGGTGTGGAGGAGTGGTTTCGCAGGAGGAAATCTGCAGAAGGATCAGAAAGGAAGCAAGGAACCTGGGCATCTTGGTGCACATCTTTAATCCCAGCACTTGGAAAGCAGAGCTGGGCAGGTCTCTGTGAGTTCGAGGACAGTTAGGGCTACATGAAAAGACACTGTCTCCAAAACAAATGAAAGAATAAAAAGGAAACTAGACAAGATGGGGAGAAAAAGAGAAACAGGCAAGCACCCCCCTGTTTGTGTGGTTTAGGAGAGGCTGTCCATAACGATGAACAGATTTACTCCCTATATTCAGGAAGGCAGAGACTGAGTTTAAGGTCAGCCTGGGTTCTATCCCTGGTCTGCATAGTGAGTCCCATGCCAGCCTGGGCTACACAACGAGGCCCTACCTTTAAGAAAAAAAGTTTTGGGACTGCCATTTTTATTTTCTATTGAGAAATCACGCGAATGAATGGGATAAATCCTGTGCTGTTACTAAATTCTCTTGTCATTCTGAATAGAGACCGAACCCATCGTGAGGATTCCTGTGCAAAAAGTTCCCATGCTCCGTACAAGATGTGTGGAGATGGCCCTTCTGGAGCAACAGGGTTCTTGGGTTCCCCCAACTTAATCGCAAGTTCAGTGGAAATACCACTCCCCAAAGCTCTCAGAGACTGATGAAATGAAGCGAGGAGGAGGAGGAAGGAAGAAGAGGAGGAAGAGGAAGAGGAGGAGGAAGAAGTAGAGAAGCTGCTGCTGCTACCTGTTACATGAGACAGCGTTACCTAGTAACCCTGCTATGTAGCCACACACTTCTATAATAAGCACCTCAGGGGCCTCAGTTAAACCAAGTCCTAGTCTCTTCTTCCCAGAGACTCGCAGACCCATTCTTTAGATTTATAGTGGCTTACACTTCTGCTATTATTGTGCTGAGACTCAACACATTCATGAACCCGGAGTTCATTCACAGGAGTGGGGAGAAATATTCCATAGAGATGTGTACTGGAGAGGAGACACAGCTGGCAGGTTGGCAGGGGACCTGGGTTCTATCCCGTCCTGTCATCAGCTGCCAGTGTGCCCCTGAATGTGCCACACACTTGCCAGAGCTCTGCTTTCTCCTCCGGGAAGTATGCTGGAATCAGACCAAGAGACAGAGGCAGCCCAGGTTTTACAGCTTGCAATTCTAAAAAAGTTTTGCTCCAAAATATATCTAAAAGTATCCTGTAAAATATTTCTCAAGCATTGATTTCATGTGTATGAATGTCCTGAGTGTTTTGTCTGCATGCACATTTGTGTGCCAGATGCATGGCTGGTGCCCACAGAGGCTGGAAGAGGGTGTGGATGTTCTTGAATTGGAATTGTGGATGGTTGTTAGACATCACGTAGGTGCTGGGAATCAAATCTAGCTAGTCAATGCTCTTTCCCACTAAGCCATCTCTCTAGCCCCAAACGCTTTCAAGATACTTCAGTTTGGTCATTTCTTTAGCAAAATAAGTATCATATAACTGTCATACATTACTAAACTAAAAAAGTTGTAGAATAATATATAAAACAACTCATGTACACTTCAAGGCATATAAAAACTCTTTTTTTATACACAGACACTATGTAGTGCTATTTACAAATAGAGTTTTTGTTCGTTTGTTTGTTTGGTTGGTTGGTTGGTTTTTCGAGACAGGGTTTCTCTGTAGCTTTGGAGCCTGTCCTGAAACTAACTCTATAGACCAGGTTGGCCTCGAACTCACAGAGATCTGCCTGTCTCTGACCCCCAAGTGCTGGGATTAAAGTTATGTGCCACCACTGCCCGGCTATAAATAAAGATTTTTATCATTAAAATTCTAATTTTCTTCAATGATATCTTATTTCTTATATTATCAGAAAAAAATAGAATTTTAAAATGAAACCATTTTCAGGGAATCTTCCCAAATACTCTCTGGCAAACTGTGACAGTCCTGACGGTCTACATGAGTACACATATGGACTTGGCTTGTGAAGATGATTTAAAGTTGTCAGCATTGCCATGACGTCATAAAAACACATCCAGCAAGCGATGTCTGCGAATCTAACCATATGTCCCATGAGGTACCAGGTGCCTCACATGAGATCAAGGTTTATTTAACAACATCAAGGGGAGGAGGCTGGAAGCATTAAGAAAACCATTTCAAAGCTCAGAAGAGCTTTCAGGCAACTTTAATATCAACCTTTAAACAAGAAGCGGTGATTGCAGAGAAAGATCATGGTAACATTACGGGGATTTTAAAAAGTGGCAAGAAAACAAGTCAGGCCTACTACTCATATCCTAATCTCAGAAGCCCTGGCTGCTTTGGCTTCAGCCCCAGCGATCTAGGAGCTATGAAGAAAGTTTAGGGACCCACTTCAAGAGTGCGTGTTTCATCACCTCTCACAACTGGGGGTCCCTGACACATCCTCTGGTAGGATCACAGGGACCATGTTGCCCCCAGCCCAGAACAAACTAGAAAGAGCAAAAATGCTGTTTTGGCAAGCCTTGGCATTGGTACAGCTTCTAAACTCTCGTCTGTCTTCCCTCGGGGGACAAATCTCTTAGTCTTGCAGAGAAGGAAAGCACCACAGAGGATTCTGGGCACAGCTTCCCAGCTGCACCTCTCATTGGAGGCGGCAAACAGCCACAGATTCCCACAGCTTCCCACAGTGCGCTCCAGTAACTCAGGCCTGCGCTGGCTACTCTCACAGAGTAGAGTGTTACAGACAGAATCCCAGGCAAGGGGACAGTGGCCCATAGGCTCAAATTAACTACCAGTCCCCATGCAGCTAACCCTTAATGCCTCACAGAGAAAACTCTAAAGGAGAAGCAACTCCATCATAGCAGAAGGACAGGCACTTTGACTCCAAGGCCGCTGCTCTGTTCTCCCCACTGACACCAGATGCTCACAGGGACCGTGGTCACAGCCATCCTGACTCTGGTTTCAATGTGAAACTCCTTCCCTTTCTCTTTGTCCTTGAGACCAGCACTGAGCTCACTGAGGAAACAGAGCCTAAGGGTTTACACCTGCGACCCAAACTTTCCATTCTGTGTGGGGGTTTTATTATTTTTTCTCTCTAAAGCAAAACAGTTCAGAGGATGTTTCCAAACCAGTGCGTTTCCTTAGGCCAATGGTCACCAACAGCGACAGCAAAGCTTTATAGCTTCCAATGTGACCCAAATTATGACTTCCACTATCCAGATTTCACCTTCACGTCCTATCGAGTCCCTCCCCAGGCCATCTTTTCTTTTTCATGTGGGAGAGAGTGAAGTCTATTATTTAAGCCTCTGACGGGTATGGTTGGTGGTTACCTAAGAGGACCAGGCAGTGTCATTTCTTCCTGTCCCCTGGACCCTGTTCTGTCACAACTCATGTAGTTCACTAGAAGACTTCGTTTGGACAGCGCAGTGTTGGGCAGCTCCCACAGGGCAGGACACCGGTGTCTCGCTGCTTTTCTCTTCAGGACACCACACAAATATTTGGCTTTGCTCACAGACTATGAGCCAATCTGACAGGGGAGCCAGGATGGTGATCGTGACATTCTGACGATTCCCAAGATAATCCTACATCATTAAAATCAAATAAATAGGGAATTCAATAATTACCAAAGTTTCGATTCCAAGGAAACCTATCACAGCATGAGACATGTACTAAGGAGTGATAGTGGTGCCCTTCACTCCGGTTCTGGGCATTTCAGTTTGCTTGAAGAACTTGTCTTCATTGTGAATGTATTACTCTGGTGTACAAGGAAGAAAGGGGGCAAGTACAGCACAACTCCTGCACCTAATGTTTGGGAACACTGAACAAGAGAAAAAAGAAGGTTGGAAGAGCCAGAAGATCAGGAAATTTGCCATGAGATTCTGTCCCCTAGAATTGCCAAGATATTTTACCTGTATGGTTGCCAAAACAAGACATGGGCAACGACAACACCACATCCTTATATAGAAGCCGGGAATCTCGTGGGGCCCCACCCCTAGAGAAAGAGCTACAGTCAATGAAGGAATGCTGGGATCAGGATAGACTTGTCTAGGGATGAGATCCCCTTAATTGGTTATCAAATACAAGTAGTCAGCCTGAATCATATACATATTCGTAACACTAAATGGACTCAGACTCAGCAGGCCGTGTTTACATAGGCCTTCATGTGCCTAACTATATAACTATACAATATATACATATATATTATATGTATACACTGTTATATGTGTATTGTCATATGTATGTATGTATGCATGCATGCATGTATATATATATATATATATATACACACACAAAATGAAAAAGGTCATGAATTTGACAAACAGCTATGGAAAGAGGGGACATAGAAGGGTTAGAAGGAAGAAGAGGAAAGGCAAAAAATGTAATTATGCTTTAATTTTTTAAAAAAACTGAAGAAAAAATGCCAGGCAGTAGTGGCACATGCCTCTAATCCCAGCACTCAGGAGGCAACGACAGGAGGATCTCTGAGTTCAAGGTCAGCTTGGTCTACAGAGCGAGTTCCAGGACAGCCAGGGCTACACAGAGGACTGCCTCAATCAACAGAAATAAAACCGTACAAAAAGGCAAGAGGAAGGCACTAAAGCTTCATGATGTCTGGCCCATCGACGCCCCAGGGGTTCTAAACCATCTGATTTTACCACGAACACTCAGCAACCCTGCTGGGAAGGAAGACTCATCCCCTGCCATTACCTCCCCCTCACCTCTAACCTGGTACACCAGGAGGCAAGGAGGCCACGTCATGTCACCTAGCACCGGGGTAGAGGACTAACGTCCAACACCACAGCACACTTCTCATTGGGTCAGCGTGTCCCTTTGCCATTGCGGTGCCACCGAAGCCTCACTGTGGATGTAGAAACAATGGACGGTCATCAATTGTGCTAAGCCGTAACCTGTGCCAGAGGTGCCGGTATTAAATGCTGAGTCAGTGCTATGCTCTGCAGAAATAATGCTTTCTCCTCCCAGCCCACATGCTCTCCACAGCCAGCTAGGACGGGAGAAAGACAGTTCCAGGAGAGCTGGAGACCAGGGCGAGAAAGGAAAGAAATTTCTCTTCCGATTTGTTTCTGGGTCCACACCTCTCTGAGCTTCCAGTCTGACTGTTGCAGTGATTCATGTGGACGGGAACAAGGCAGGGTGTCACTGGGCCAAGTCTGGGGAGTTGGAAGGCTACCTCTCCCAGCTCGGTTGCATAAGGAATGTTCTTGCGCAATCGGCTTACAGAAACTTACACTGTGGCCCTTGCTTTCCTGTTTTCTGCCATAGTCTATGGTGTTTGGTTTCCTGGCTTCACACCATTCCCCTGGCGGCTACGTTCATTTTTAAAAGGGCCAAGCGTGTGCCGCTCTGGGGACTTTAGGAAGCAATGGAGCCTTCAGCACTTGGGGTGCGCTCAAACGTGTTGAGGTTTGATGTGAGCGTGGTAGAATGTGTGGTAGTGAAGAAAGGATAGAAGGAGCTGCTCTAGGCTTAAAGAGATCCTGAAGAAGACCCTACTTCTTTAAGCCAACTGAGGAGGGTGTAACATTTGCTTTAAGGACGTCTTTGATCCTTTCCATGGTCGCATGTCTAGTTTCTGATCTTTGGTGGAAAGTTAGTCCCAATAAGGAGCAAAAGCAATCTTTAGGAGACTACTAAAAGGTTACAGAGCAATTTACATTTAAATAGGTAATTACTGAACAAAATCGAAATATAAATCTAAAGAAATGATTATAATGGTGGAGTCTGAGAGTGTAACAAGGGAAGGGGCTTTCTCAGCACCTACCAAATCGCATCCCTCAAGGCAGGGCTCGCAAAGAAAATAGCCTATACTTCTAGAGGTATAGGCCCTCCATAGATACAGCATTGGTGGCCATGAAATCACACCGGAAGATACTTTTTTGATGGGTCTTCTTTCAGGCAGCCTCAGCATGATGCTAACGGGTCTCCCATACCTCCCCAACACTGTCTAGTTTCTATTTTTGACATATAGATAGAAGGCATCAAACCAGAACCTTGCGGGGTTATTTTGGCAAGTTTTTATTCTTGGCAATATAACATTCGGAGAAAGTTAAAACTTGCTGGTGAATAGGGCTGGAGAGGTAGCTTGGTGGCTAAAGGCACTGGCTATTCTTCCAGAGTACCCAGGTTCAATTCCCAGTATCCACATCCCATGGAAATTTACAAACACATATAACTCCAGTTCCAGGGATACCCTCTTCTGGCCTCTGTAGGCATTAGACACACATGTGGTGTACATTCATACATGCAGGCAAACACACACAGCAAAATAAACACATTTTTAAAAGTTCCCATAAAAGCTGATGAGACGGCTCAGTGAATAAAGATGTTTAGCCTCAAGCCTGACATCCCGAATTTGATTCTCAGGACTCGCAGTGAGAAAGGGAAAAATCACCAAATTTGGGGAAGTTTCCAAGTGACCTGCACATACATAGCATGGCACGTCCAAACTCACGTGTACATCCTAAATAAATGAATGTAATAGTGAATAAATTTAAGTTTCCATGAAAGAAATATTAATTAAAAATTAATAGTATCCATTTGAAATAATTAAATTAGGTAAATTCTGACACAAGAGCTATGTGCATGCAAAGGAAACTCTGAAGTTCACACATAGACATCTCAGGTAGCCTATTTACCCCTCTGCTTCAGGGACCCAGAAGCCAAATGTAAGATTCAGTCTGTCTCAGCAGGGACAGTCTAGGCTGTGTACTGTGGCAGCAAGTCCAGATACAGGGCAAGACATGGCGTCTTTCCCAGGCAGAAGCAAAAGGGACCAGGGACCCACTATCCAAGTTCCCTTCCCTTGACTAGGTGGATCAAAAAGATGCGTTCAGGGCAATGCAGATATAAAGTCAGTACTAGGACTTTTCTCTTTGGGGAATTCAGAATTCCATTACAGCGACAGGAAGACGGCATTTGAGCCCAAACTTTCACATGAACGACATATTCTCTCTCCGTGACCTAGTAGCCAGGCTTCACCTAGCGCTCTGTACCACCCATGTCTCTGCAGAACTGACAGCGAACGAAGCCACACAACTTTCTGTATAAAAGCAGCATTACATAAAACACGGCTTAAAGTGTGTAAAGAAACGCCAAATCACAATTGTTAAAAAAAAAAAAAAAAGGAAAGAGAAGGGAGGGAAATGTGAGGGGGGGAGGAGTTGGAAATTTTTAATAATAATAATAAAGAAAGAGAAATCACGATGGTCCTTTGTCACAAAGAAAGGTTATCACCCAATAAAAATGAAATTATACTTGTAGTTTTGAATAGGCAAGACTCACATGGTCAGAGTGACAGTTATTTTCTTGAAAATGGCCACCCTGAGGCAGGAAAGACAACATCACTTTTAACAACGGGACTTTTTAGAAAGAGCTGGGAAGAGTGTTCAAAGAAACCAAGGGAATTAGCCACAAAGCAACATGGAGCGAATCTACGGTCTCTCTCTCTCTCACTGGCCAGTACATAACCAAGCCCAGCTATAGAATCATTTAAAGGCCCTTTCGCTGTGGCAGTGGTGACAGGGGACCTCCTTCACGGAGGCTAAGGCTACTCTGGAAGTGTGTCCAAAATCTCCCAGGGAGGTCTAGGAATGCACCTGAACCCTCACAAGTGTTCAGACCTTAGCATCCTGGGGCCTCTGCCAGTTCCACCACCTCTTTTCTTTGGAACTATACACTAACACATACACAACCAAACCATTCCTCAGTCTTCTCATAGGCTCATGGTCGTCGATGGTTTATATTTGATGTAGAAATAACCAACTGAATAGTTTTTTTTTTTAAAAAAAATAGGTCAAACAGGTTATTTGGCATATAGCTCCTTAAGTAAATGACCTTTCTCAAAAGGAACAATCCTGAAACACTGACAGACCAATCTGTATGTTGATAAGAGTGTAGACTTTAATCACACACTGGGTGGCTGAGACTCAGTCTGCTAGCACACTCGCCGAAAGCTAAACACTCTGCTACCACCACCAGGAAGGTTTAGCAGGACGAAGTGCTTAGCTTGGAAGATACGGGATCCAGCACAAAATAAAAAGGAAGAGTAGGGCTTGCTAAACATGGTTAAGAATTTCAATATGGGGACAAGTAAGATAGCTCATTGACAAACAAGCCTGATGGCCCGGAATTCAGGAAAAGTGACACAAGAAGCAACTTCATCAAGTTGTCCTCTAGTCTACATCAAGTTAGCTATTCCCCACCTCGACATCAGACATCCACACGCCGAGACATGCACCCATCTACAGACTTTTTCAAACAAGAATTTCAACAGAGTAGAAATACAGATGGAGCCAGCATTAGACTCAACCTCGCCCTGGGGCAGCCTGGGAGAAGGTGCAGGCTGAACATCCTAGCAGCCAGCTCCTAGACTCCTGACTCCCATCTATTCTTTCTTCCCTCAAAGAAATTCCTACTAAACAAGTATCCTAGAAGTCCATCTTATATGCAAATGAAAACAGAGCCACAAATGGCTCCCCCCCCACACCGCATTCCCCTTAAGAGACTGAAGCATGCAGGCAATTCTGACTCCATTTTCCCTATCGCTCAGCTATTATTTATTATTTACCCCCATCATTACTATCATCGTAAACAAAGACTTCCCCAAATGTTTTCGTTTCCTGCTGCAAAGTTAGACCAAGCAATCATTTGGCGGTTAATAACAGGCAGTTCAGTGTATTATAAAGGAAGAAATTAATAGCCATCTTGAAGTCGAAGCCTACATGAGCCCACCACAGCCTGGCTGGCCTTACCACAGCGGTGTCTTTCTTCTCCTGTTAATGCGTCTTTCAGCGCTCCAACAGGATGCCAGCTAAGAGGAAAAGTTCCTGCCCTTTTCCTACCACAAGCGCCAGAGCCCTTTCCCCACCACAGGAATCCCTGGGACTCCCACAGAGGGTCTGTGCATTGTGGCTTAACCTCAAAATGAAATGGCTGTGCAATTTGTGATATTTTTCTTTGATGTCATTCCACCTATCAAAGGAAATGCTGTTGTCATCAGTGTGAGTACGCCTCCTCTCCCCAAAGCTGGCTTCCTCCCACCTCTCTGTATTTCCTCCCAACTCTTCAGGCTTTGCTTGGTCAGAAGAAAATCAAACCAAGTGCCTCCCTATTCTGGAAGGCCAACCCTCACTCATGCCTGCCCCGGTGTGTACTCAAGATTTTGATCACACACACACACACACACACACACACACACACACACACACACACACCGGAAAGAGACGTCATGGCTCAAGTTCTACCTCTGAGGTCTATTTGGGAACCTTACTCTCTCTGAGCGTAACAACTCTTTCTGGCAAGGCAATATGAAGAGGTGATGATTTCTTCCAAATGAGGAGGACATTAACAATTAAGTGTTAATGCGGACGCCCGTTAACAGTAATGCAATTATAACTGTATTCCACAAAGGGCAATAGGAAATAATTACTCCGATCCTCAAGTGAGAGTTGCGGGAGAATGAGATTCTCCGTCTACAATTCATTAGGAAAGGCTTGGAAACCCAGACCCATGCTGCTGGAAGAGCTGCTTCTGTTGTGACAACAGCCGCCTGTCAGGTATGCATGTTCGGTCTGTTTTGACTCCTCAAAATGGTTGCAGCCAGGGTCCTGGGACCACTAGCTCATGGCTCTTGGGATGGCCAGGCAGCTCTTCAAATAGCCAGAGATGCCATTTTAAGCGTCCAAGCTAGAGCAAATGCAACTGATGTCCAGTCACCACGAGGCTACTGAGGATGATGAAATGAATCCAAGCAAATGACTAATCTCCAATTACCATACGCGTGTCGGCATCAAGACTTGACCAGAAATACTGGGTAATTGCAAATGATCCATTAATGCCTATCTCAGTTTTTATTTGATTAAAAATGCAGGACTAAACAGAGGAGCGGATAGAATCTGTCAATTGGAAGTGTTTTCTCCTAATGGTGCATAAATGGAAATCTGGCCTCTAAATTCCACATCAATCCCCAGTTTCAGCAGTCCTTCAATAATCCATATATTCTCTTCTTCTGTGTGTTAAGGATTAACGGCGCAAATAATGGAGGAAACAAACTTTTTAATAAATTTTCAAATAGTCTCTGATGAACTTGTCTACATGGAGAATGGAAAAGCAAAAATGGGCGGAAGATCTCTCTCTCTTTCTTCCTCTGTCTCCCTCCCTCCTTCCCTCTTTCCCTCCCTCCCCCTCTGTCTCTTCCTCTCTCTCTTTTCCTCCCCCACCCTCTCTCTTTGTGTTACCCTCCCTCCCTACCCCCTCCCCCTCTGTCTCTCCCTCTATCTCTTTTCCTCTCTCTCACCCCCTCTCTTAGTCAGGTCTTTAGAGACTCTGATATTTTGCTCTGATGTCATTCCACTCAGCAGAAGCAATGCTGTTGTCATTGGTGTGAGTTCGCCTCCTCTCCCCAAAACTGGCCTCCTCCCATCTCTCGCTATTCCCTCCCAACTCTTCAGGCTTTACCTCGTCAAAAGAAAATCAAACCTAGTGCCTCCCTATGCTGGAGGGCCAGCCCTGACTCATGCCTGACTCTTCATGTACTCACGGTTTTGGTGCCCCAGCCCAGAACCCTGCCCTTGTCTTCTCGCATGCTGAGTCCACGCCTACCTGCAGATCTCTGCGCTCAGTCCCCTCAATCTGTCAACTTCCCTGAGAAGCTTTTATCACCTTCACATCCACCCACAACCATTTACCGAATCAACATATGACTGAGGGGATTAGAGCACAATTACCTAAACGTGTGTAATTCGAGAAATGATCTTTTTAAAATATGGCAGGATCCTCATTATATCATGTCGTCGCCGAAATTGGCAAGAGCCGTATTTCCAGCTCCTCTTCATGTTTCATTTTGCAACACAAGGTCCACAAATTCACACTAGTCAGTTGAGGACAGAAATATCATTGCTCTGACTGGAAAGTCGAGCCTGGACAACTGGCTACGAACAATGTCTTCTATCGACTAAGACGCTTGTAAGTGATGGGTAGGGGAGGTAAGGGCACAGAGTTCAAAGATGTTCGTGTAGCCTCTGACGAGTCATGGCAGCACATCCTCCATGGGAAAGCGCTTCATGGATCTATTTTGTGGTCAGTTCTCATGTACCTGGGAAGCCATAAAAACCTGCTACCTAGACTCTGACAGATGTGTGACCATATCAAAAGAAGAAAATATCAGAATGTGTTAACAAATGGATCTCCGTTAAGGCAAGAGAGAAAGGAAAGAAGGAAGGAAGAAAGGGAGGAAGAAAAAAATGTCTTCCTCCTGTTTTCATTTCATCACTGTTCTTGTGAACAGGCATGTCTACTAGAAGGTATTGAAATTAATTTTAAATATTAAAGAATTCGGTATTCTCTGCTGGTTGGGACTCTACACGGAGAGAATAATGAAGCCACAGATATCACAGCACCGTAGTTCTTATGTATAATTGGACATTTCTTTTATTGTTTCTTTCAACATTTAATAAATGACATCTGTGTCTGCATATTTTAGAAATAACCACGATATGATATTCTCGAAGAGAATCAAAATAGCCTTAAATCTGGGCTGCCATATAAAAGTTTTGGAAACTGTACAAAATGCTGTAGATAGTCACAGGAAATATATAGACCTATGCGCAAAATGAGGAACATAAGACAGCAAGTGTAATTAGAAAGTTTTTAATCCAGGAAATTTGGAAAGTAAATTTGGATTTGTGTGTGTGTGTGTGTGTGTGAGTGTGTGTGTGTGTGTGTGAGTGTGTGTGTGTGTGTGTTGTGCCAGGATCTCATGTAGCCCAGGCTGCCTTTCATCTATCCCAACTCATAACTAATAGGATTACAATCATGAAATATCAGGCTCAGCTTAGATGTGGGTAAGGAAGAAATAAAAAAAACTCAGTTTTCATAATGTTTGGAGACCAGTATCACTGATAGCAACCAGACACTGTGCAGATCTGACAACTAGGCAAACTTGCACTATTCTGAAATACGGTCATTTTCTTTTCTTTTCTTTTCTTTTCTTTTCTTTTCTTTTCTTTTCTTTTCTTTTCTTTTCAAGAGTCTGTGTTTGCAATTAGCTAAATCTACACAAACTCTGATGTTAATTTTTTTTTTTAAAAAAAGGTAACGTTGCAGACAACGAAAACCACCAATTCCCAGGAAAGTCCTCTTGAACTTTCTCAGAATTTAGGGAAGAACTTGGAACACCTCCTACATTCCTGACCGTCTGTTAGCGACCATCACTCTGCAGCTTCCATATGAAGCGCGCGGGAACCTGAAGACTCGGGTCTTCAATAAACCGTGCCCAGAGGACATTAGTAAGCTGCATGCATCAGGTGACAGGACAGTGCTTCTTGAGCCAGCGAGACTTGTCAGACACGGCAACAGGATCCCGTGGACCAGTCTCAATCAACTTAATTACGGACATCTGCAGCACAAGGCTCTGGCTCTGGCAGCTTATTTGCACCAAAAAAGGTACAACTCACACGGGACCTCAGAGGGCTAGGATGACAAGTAGATAGTAATCAGCAACGTGAGCCGGCTCAGTCATCTGAGAATACTCAAGGTTGAAACGAAGCTGTGGTGCCCAGGGACACACATGTCCAAATGTGGACTTGATGAAAAGGCTGGAGGATATTTGAACAAACCTTTGATACGCTTAGCCCCTGCAGGAATCTCAACACGGTAATGGAGCCCCCCCCCCAGTTCCCTCCCCCAAGCACCTGCCTGAACTCGTCAGTCATTGGCACCATACCTCCCAGGTTTGTCCAAGGACCCCTTGAGCGGTTTTCCTCCAAACAACTCTGCCCCTTTCCAAGACGCTGCCACGGATGGAGATCTAGTCTCGGAAGGGGCAGCCTTTGTGCTGCTGTTGCTTGAAACCTTGCCTTGGGAACCTGGACTCCATACCAAACCAAGCTCGGCTCTTGAAGACCAGGCTACTCTCACACTTTGCATTCCAGGCCTGGGCTTTGGCGGCTCCACCTCTACTGAGCTTAGTTGAGGTTTTTTTTTTTTTCTTTTCTTTTGTTTTAATTTATCTTCCTTGTTGGTCACAGTCTGTAGTTCACTGAAGATGAACTTCAATAAGGCCAGCTCCTTATTGATTTGGCTTTGTATGCAGACACAAGGCAGGAAAAGTTAGGTGTCTTCACCAACTACAACCAAGTTTTTTTTCTCTAGATTGTTATTACCGACCCTGTCTTGTCTTAATGTTAACTATAGCAACTAGGAAGACTCACAGTGTTAAGTCCAAGGAATTGTGACTATGATAGACCCAATTCTCCAAACACACGAATCTGAAGAGACTCTAGGTGGGCCGACGACGTTTATGTCAACCTGACACAAGCTAGAGTCATCTGAGAGGAGGGGACCTCATCTGAGAAAAGACCTTCATAAGATCAGACTGTAGATAGGCCTCTAAAGCATTTTCTTAATTAGAGATGAATAGGGATGGCCTAGTCCATTGTGACCAGTGCCACTCTTGGGCTGGCTGTCCTGGGTTCTATAAGAGTACAGGCTGAGCAAGCCTGGGTGGATGAGTGGGGGCAGGGGTAGGGGTTGGGGAAGGGAAGGCAGCTAGTAATCAGTACCCCTCTGTAGCTTCTGCATCAGCTCCTGCCTCGGGGGGGTCTAGCCCACATGGAGTTCCTACCTTGGCTTCTCTCCATGGACCCCTTCCTCCCCAAGTTGCTTTTGATCATAGTATGTCATCACAGCAATGGTAACCCTAACTAAGACGGAAACCTAACACTTTCAAATTAGGGAAAGGGAAGAAATGGGTCTCAAACCAGACACAATCTTCCAAGCTCCATGATGTGTTCTAATCCAAAATTATAACTTATAAACAAATGGAGTTTTTATTTGACATTAACATCTACTTAGTTAATAAACCATCATGATTTAGATCTAGATTAAACATTGTAAACCTGTAGCCTCTGAGACAATTTCAGGTCCATGTATGTAGGCTCAATCCAAATAATGTCATCTTAACCAATATATTTGTTTGAAACAAAATTTCACCTGTAGCCTTGGATGGCTTGGAATTCACAGAGACTCATCTGCCTCTGCCAGTGCTGGAATTAAATGCTTTTCTGTGTGTGTGTGTGTGTGTGTGTGTGTGTGTGTGTGTGTGTGTCTGTCTGTCTGTCTGTCTGTCTGTGTTTCTCCCCAGATAAAATTCACTTTATTTTTCTGGCATAACAGCCCAAGATGAAGTGAGCCTACATCCTCTTGAAAGAGACTTCATTGTAGGTTGTCATAAGGTGAGCAATGAATTTCTAATAGCCAGACTTGGTTACCACAGTCTCTTCCAGGGGTCATGGGTTAGGTAGCTGTAAGTCTTTGAAGTGGCATCACCTCTAAGTTATTGAGTGAAGCTCTCTAGAATGGCACTCTCCTGGCCGATGGGAAGCTGTCATTAATGCCAGCCATCAGCAGTAGTTTCCTGAGCACAGGAGCAGAACCGAAGCCAGAGTGCCTCTGGGGACAGAGATGAGGTACAACAGCACAGACTCACGGTAGCCTGTCACCTCGTTTGGAAAGGTGTGGGGCTTGCCAATCTCGTTCTCCTAGAAGCATCTCCACATAGGGACAATAGAAAGCTTGGCAAGGTATTTTGAGGGATTTCCCATAAATCCCTGTGAGATACTTCCTATAGAGTCGAACTTTCGACCTTGTCTTGAGAAATCAGAAGCCGGGGCAGCATGGGCTCTGTGTTTCCCTGTATGGAAATTATCTGCTATGTGGAAGAATGACTTCCTTCCTGCACTGTCTACCCTCCCAGTTTGTAGCCCAGACTTGATTTTCTTACTTAGTGATTAGCGCATACGTTGTATTAGTCATGGGACTGTGCATGCCCCGACAAAGAACCTCAGCGTTTGTCACTTCTCAGAATTTCCCATGAAATCAATAATCTTTCACCGATTGTCCTTCAGTTTAAGAAACAGTCATCAACACAGAACAGAGAAAAAAAATAGAGTTTTTAAGAATTCCAGACAAGAACGGATTTCAGTTTTATATGTAAAAATGTCCCCGAGGATGGGAAACCTTGGTTGAGCTCTCATCCAAGCACAACTGGGGCTGCATAGGGAGGCGCTGCGATGCAGTCTTGCGCCTCTGCATTGGCAGCGAGGGACAGCCATTGCAAGGCACCCATCTCTAGCATCCTGGAAGCCACTTACTGTGAAGATGTCAGTCCAGGTGGTATCGAGTCCCGGCAAATAGCAGGAACGCTGCCTCAGCTTGAGTCTACATTGGAGTATGAACTTCTGGCACTGGTCCGCTGGGCTGCAGAACGATGCTGGCTGACTTGCCAGGGGTGAAAATACAAGGAGAAGCGTGGCTATTCAATGCTACTTCACGTGAAAGGACAAACGACGATGCTTCCTATCTATGCAGGCGCCTACCATTCAAGAGCTAGTATATTTACATAAAACCACTATCTAATCGAACAGCTCTGCCCTGGTAGACAGCGTTTGTGCAATCGGACAATACTTCGTCCCTCTACACGTGGACTGTGCCTTGTTTAACAAACTTTTGGGTTAAGATATTTACTAGACCAGGAAATGATTACCTAATCCGTGGCTAAGGGACGCAGCCTCAAGCCATGACCTGTGGCCTTTGTAACGCCCTTACTGTGGAACAGGTGTGTCATAGTAGGCCGTGAGCAAACGTTCCCTTTGTAAGCTACACGCTCTTCGGTGTTAATAATTAATTCTCCTTTGTGGACTAGCACTCATGGGCTTTACAAAACCGGCACGGGTGCAATCTCGCTCCGCCGTGGTGAGGCTGCTAACCGTTTCGTATGCTTCACACTTCCCGGCTATCGGTATCGCTGACCTCGAAAAGAGAAGTGTGAAACGGCAGATGGCTTGCAGCACTCAGCGATGCCCTATGACAACTGAGAACGGGAGACCACGGTAGGGTGGTGACGGGGAGTGAAGGGAGACCTCATGTCAGCTTCCCGGGAAACTCAAGAGGAGCAAGATGCCACTGTGGTCCACCAACGATTGGCGAGGATCCTGGGAGAATAATGGAAAGGGATTCTAAGGCTGTCAGGGGCACAGCATTTTCAAAGCAGGTGAAAGGCCATTTTTAATCTGTGGTCTTGCTAAAAGGAGAATGAAACCTGGAAAACCAGTATCATTTTAAGGGCTGACCGAGGACAACATCAGCCAAAGACTTGTGCATCCTAACACAGATGTGCCTAGGGCATCTGCAATCTGATTAACTATTTCTCAGGAGAGCTGACCCAAAAATATCACCCCAAAAAGAGACCCTGCAGAATCACTCTCCTTGAGACTATCTATACCTTTAGAGTTGTTAAATGTGCAGGCTGAATGGTTTCTGAACACTGGGATGCTTATAATTAATATCAATACTCTCCAGGCCCTTAAAAAAACTGTTGGATGTCAAAATCTTTTAGAAAAGTGAATTCCAAACCGTGTTCCTGTTTCTCACAGACTGGTACCTTCTGAGATGGTACTGTTGGAAAATCAATAAAACACGGGATGGAAGATGCCAGGGTGGCTTGAGTGTGTTGGAAGAAGCACGGTGGGGTGCAAAGCGGCAGACTTAATTCTTAGAACGGACGTATGTAAGCCGTTAGAAGTCTGTGTTCTCATAGCTCCCTCATGAAGTGCAAGCCCAACGAGGTTTTGCTGATAAACAGAGCTATCAACTGGCTTCGTTGGGTTTTCAAGACAAGACAGACCATTCTATCCACGTTGTTTCCCCCTTCTGGCTTCATTAACTATAAAGTAAACAAAATGACCAGTTCAACAAGAACATCTGAGTAGAATTTGAGAGGGAACACTTTATTGCCACTGCATCAAGTACAATTCCCAGCAAGTTCAGATTCGGGAGTCTGTGCTTATAATTCCCTGTGGAAACGCTTTATGGTTTCTCTACCTACAAGACGCTTATTTTCAAACACGCATCCATATACATGCACTATGTCATACTGAACAACAGAAATGTATGATTTTTTTTGTCTGGTATCCTGATTCCAAAAAATGATTTAGTTTACAAATAAGAACAAGACACAATGTAATTAGAATTTACAGTCTAAAAGCAAACATGCACCCCAGTGGGCAGAAGAGAGCTCAAACAGCTCTTGCCTTGGAAGCATGAGGACTGGGCTTGATCCCCAGAACCCACCCAGAAATGTGAAGCCAGGTGTCATGCATATATACTCCAATTGCCGGGAGGTGGAGACAGGGGCATGCTGGACTCATTCTAGCCTAACTGGGAAGCCCCAGGTCAATGAGTGCTTCTGTCTTAAAGGAGGTGAATGTTACCTCTGAGGGGAGCACCCAAGGCTATCCTTTGGCCTCTCTGAACACCCAGACAGGCAGACAAGCAAGTGTGCACACGTAATGTATACACACACACATTTAAGGTTTATTTTCCCCTTCTAAAACAGATTAAGAACTTAAAATTCATTGGAACAACTCTATCTTTCTAGATTATAGTTGCATGTGTGACCACGGAAGGGCAGAAAGAAAAACGCATGTCAAAGGGCTCTCTATCCGGCATTACTACGAACTGCTCTAGAAGACACTCTTTGTTGAATGTAACCGTGGAAGAATCTCTAATAATTACACTGACTCTATTTCAACTATCTTTGGTTCATCAACTGCCTTTTGGGGAACAGATTTTTCAAATATTTTTATTTCCTAGGTAACTCTACTTTCTTTGGGGGTGGACCTAACAGTACTAGCCAAGCTACTGGTGCAAGGTGTGTCCAGGTGTATCCATGTGTATCCATGGCGTTCTCTTGACTTTCTACCTGGACTGTGACCTTTGCATTGCATGGTTTGCATATGACTAATGCAGGGCACCCTACACAAATGATAAATTTTAAGTTGGGCAAAAGCCCAGAGCTTGAAGTATACTGTGGTTTATTTGCTAAATTATGCAAACTAGTATACTTCTAAATCAAACACATACCTGTTCTAAGGAGAGTCCCCCCCCCCGCCCGGTGCTACAGCCCACTTTAACAAGCCATCAATCAGAGTATAATATTTAGAGGTAGCATAACTGATTAGTAGCAGTGGGGATTTCAGGTCATTTTTTTTTTTAGTGGATAACCACTAAAATACGGGAGCAGCTTTTCAAAGCCCTTGGAAGGAAAAAAGGCTACCCCCCCCCAAATTAAAACCCTCTGACAGATACATAATGCTGTGACAGAAACGCCACTCGCCATGTCGCACAGGATAACCCACATGTGGCTCACTGCACAGCTGTTTGTGTTACACCCCTGTTGCCACAGAAGCTCGCGGCTCCTGCTCCTGCTCTAGCGATTAATATGCGCATCGAGCACAGTGGCCATCATCTACAGAGCAGAGGAGGCAGGCACAGGAGCTGCAGACGGAAGACCTCAGCAGAAACCCACTCAGCATTATTCAGGAATGTCGAGTTGCTTGCTCAAATTCATGGCTAACAAAGGGCCTATTTCCCCAAGGTTCGAGCTGTGTAATTAGCGGCAACAAACACTGCCCCAAATCAAGTCAACCTGTGGGATTAGTTACAAAGGTTTTGTAAATTTCAGAAGATATTCTACACAGATGTCAGGAAAACAACACACACACACACACACACACACACACACACACACACACACACTACAGCATAATGGATGCATCCACAGCCATTAAGTGGTTTTGGATTTGTGAGGCTCAGACAACCAATACATTTTATGGGGGAAGTCATAAAAGTCAGATAGGAAAAAATATATAGCATGAAAGTTGCAAACTTCTAGACAGCGTGTAAAAAATGCAGGAAAGTGGCAGGGGCAGAGGAAGAAACACCCGGGCTGTATCTCATCACTCTTGATAAATAAGACAGGGTCACCTGAGTTTACTTCTGGAACCAACAGAAGTCCCCGAGTATCTAATTATTTCGTACAAGGATTGGATTTCTTCAGGCTCGTACTCACTGTTGTCATTAGACTGTTCATACTTCATTAGTCAGCTTTCAAAAATGGAACTTGCATTTTATTTATGAAAGTTTTTAGACTTCTCTAAGGCTATTACAAAAACAAAAAACAAAAACATAAAATTAACAGAGCTAACCTTTCCATCAGGAAAGCAGAGGAAACCGGAGAGAGGCGAATACAGGGCAGTGCTGCGAATTGATTAAAAAGGCTCAAATTCAAGAAAGAATTCTAATTTGGGTGAAAAGAATAATTTACAAGTGATTGGTTGGTCCAGAATGACATTACGGATGAACGTTAAAGCTAGAGACCTCATCTTGATGAACCACTCTAGTCTGCTTAGATTTGTTCATATTTGGTAAGCACCACTGTTTAATACTCAGGGTAACTATTCAATTTTTTTAAAGCAGGTTGGCGATTTTCAATTCAGAAGCCAAAATGTTGTCTCGGTTGCCAATAGAAATAATTAATAAAACCACCTCTAGCCCAAGGGTACATATGCAAGCAAGTGAATGGTGATGGGCGATAAAAGTGCACTTCCTGCTACATCTGGTGTTAATTAAATTCTGATCAGAGCAATAACTGAGCAGTGCCCAGGCTAGCCTTAATTCTCCGTGTCAGGTTTCAATTGTTTGACACAAAAGCACTGACCTCAATAAATGAAAACACATTAAAAAAAATCTAAATTATAACTATCCTTATCCAGGCCAACTAGTCATTTACTGTCATTCTGGGCTTGGGGGTTGCATGAGACACAAACGTTTTCTCGTGAGTTCTATGTGCCACTTCTGGAACAGGGAAATCCCCGGGGGCTTTCCTTCCAAGGCATTCATTCCTCCCATCAAATCTAAATACAAACTAAGTGTTCCTTGCTTATCCGAACCCTAACTGACGAATGTTCCTTGCTTATCCGAACCCTAATTGACGTGAGATAATAAGACATTTCCTGAGTTGTGCATGTATGGGAGGCTGGAACGTTGCTAAGCATTTCAGGTTCATGACTTCTTCACGGGATCCTGCAGCAGAAGAATATTTTGCTTCTCCTCACACATAAAGACGCTGCCTACGACTCCACAGTCCACAGTCTTATTTTTATCACACTTTATTAGAGGAAGTGGAAGAGAATGAATATCTAGATAGTTTGTAAGCAAGGGAAAGGATACAGAATTTCCAGCATAAAATATTTATACTCGGCCTGGAGAGATAGTTCAGTGGTTAAGAGCACTGGCTGCTCTTCCAGAGGTCCTGAGTTCAATTCCCAGCAGCCACACAGGGTCTGACAACCATGTGTAATGGGATCCAATTCCCTCTTATGATGTACATGAAGACAGAGCACTCAAATACATAATATAAATAAATAACTCTTTAAAACATATTTGTACTCTCTGAACTACCTTTTATTTAAAAAAAAAAAAGCAAAATCTCAAAGCACATTAGAAACAGCACTGGCTTTTTTTGGATGTGACAACTAAGAGAAAAATACCTCCTATCAGTTTAAATGCCCTGGAAAGCACAAAATAATACGCTTGTCCAAAGTGTTCTGTTTTTAACATATATAAAGTTCTAGTTGAGAATGAGGGCAAACATTACAAGTTTGGTATAACTGTTTAAAGAAATGCACACTAACTCTTGAATTGAAGGCGTTTTCTCCCCTCATAAGCCAATGCGTTCCTAGAACCATTCAAACTTTTTTATCTACCCAACATATACTGTTCCTATTTAAAATCAAATTCAGTGGTACCTTTTGTAAAATACTGTATCTTGCTTCATGAATGGATTATGACAGAGACAAGAAATACTATCAGCTGTTGGTACAAAGTAATAAAAAAAAGCTCTGTTTTGCACAAATGTTGTATAAAAAAAACTCTTATAAAAAAGTCCTCTCAGGGACTACAGAAATCAAGGCTAACCGCTTATGGATGGGTTGGTCCTACAAAGGCGCCTAGGTGTATGTATGTATGTATGTATGTATGTATGTATGTATATAGATCTTCCATGTATCAGTTATGGCAATTCCTGAGTCCCTCTGATAGACCTAAAGGCAACTGAAACTTTAAAGAGAGCATCTTAGACACCTGAGAAGAGGCCACGACCTAAGCAGAAGCATGGATACAGACGGGTCAGGACAGACTAGGAAGGTGAGCTGAGACCTACAACAGGGGCCGAACAGAGACAGACATTGGATGCTACACCCTGGGAACCACCTTGACTTGGTTATGGTGGGGGTTGGCCTGTTCTCATTTTCACAGTCCCCCTTACTTTCATAATGATTTGCCTAGGAGCACAAGGCTAAGTAACTATGAACCGAACTTTCTGAAACCGTGAGCCTAAATAAATAATTCCTCCCTTAGGTCCTCAGTCACAGCTATGCAAAATGTAACTAATGTAAATGGTCTCGTTACTACAGAGCTCGAAGCAGGAGAAAATCCACTCCTCATCTAACAACAGATGCACAAGTTTTAGACAAATGTACCTTTGCATTATTATTGTTATTATTGTTTCGTTCAAGTAAACACACTTACAAAATGAACATTTATCCTTGACTAATCCTCTGTCCAGAAAGTATTCATTTTAGGAGAAAGGAAGGGGAACAAGCCCCTTGTAGAGCTAGGGAATGAGAAGTCGATGGTGGCTCGTGCACCCGTTTCCACCCTCACTCTGGGTCTTTGCAGCCTACTTTCAGGAAAGCCCTGGAGTTTGGCAAACAAATAAAGGTTACATCCCTTGATGCGGCCTTGCTGCTCTGGTAGCTACTGGAGGCGCTGACCAGCAGTGGGATTTCCTGTGGGCTTTGTCAAGACATCATTTGGGCCATGGAGCCTGAGGTGGCAGAAAATGAAGCTGATATTTATACAAGGTATTAAAGGAGGGCCATCTCATGCCAGGCTGACAACGATAAAATGTCAGCCACAGTTTTACGACAGTCTGTGGTGTCCCTCTGTAACCCCTTTCTTTTTTGGGATAATACATAATATAGACATATGCTTATGGACATACAGATATGCGTGTGCACACGCGCACACAAACACACACGCACGCCACTAGCAGAAGAACAAATTGAAGAGAGCACTGAGGCAGAGTGCATTTCAGGCACTAGTGCCAATGTTTCATATCTCATGAACCTCGGGAAAACAATTCGGAGAACTAATTAGTTGACAGTGTTTAAGCAGCTTGTTCTTCGTTTTTAATCTTCTTTATGGAATACTGTGAACAAAGCCATATTATCTTCTGATTTTTTTATACAGTTTAACAAATATAATCTCCCTTTTCTTCCCAGAGATTACTTCATTTAGACATCAAACTATGTTGTTGTTGTCCCCCCAACTCCCCGGGGAGAAAGGATAGAGAGAAATTGACTTCTTTTCGCATAGGTCTCAATGGTCTACCAGATCCTCTTTGTTGTCATGGAATCCACCTGGCTTAATTATAGTTACAGTTGTTTTTTTTTTTTTCAGCTATACTATACAGCACGTGGGTTTTTTCCTGAACTGTTCGCATCTTCCTGAATCCTAGCTATAAGTCACACCCTGGCTGCTGTCTCCTGTGCAGATTCGGGATAATAATAGGGAACTCTTGCCTGACACACAGCATTAGGTTCCTCCAGAACAGAGCCCTGATAAATCTCCGCTCCAGTCTAGGAGCAAAATTTAAGAGAACCCATGACAGAGCCCGACTGAATGGAAATGAAGACAGGGATGTGGAAATTAGAGGGCAAGTAGAGGAAGAAAAGAAAACACACTCCGGAGGTTTTATATTATGATACAACATTCCATCACGATCCTTTATCTTGCTTTTATATTCTGGATGGACACGTAACGGCTAAAGTATCGTAATGCTATGATATAAGATTTTGACATAGCAAAACTACCAAGGTTAATATTTGTTTATTTATTTAACTATGTGCATGTATATGAGAAATGCACACAGCTACTGATACCCACGGAGTTGGGTCTTTCTGGAATGTACATTTGTGTGGGATGTGCACACGGGAACTGGTACCCATGGAGGCCAGCGGAGTCAGATCTCTCTGGAGTGTACATGTGTATGGGATGTGCACACGGGAACTGGTACCCAAGGAGGCCAGCAGAGTCAGATCTCTCTGGAGTGTACATGTGTATGGGATGTGCACACGGGAACTGGTACCCACATAGGCCTGAGGAGTCAGGTCTCTCTGGAGTGTACATGTGTATGGGATGCGCACACGGGAACTGGTACCCATGGAGGCCTGAGGAGTCGGGTCTCTCTGGAGTGTACATGTATATGGGATGTGCACAAGGGAACTGGTACCCATGGAGGTCAGTGGAATTAGGCCTCTCTGGAGCTGGAGTTACAGGTCTTTCTGCATCACTTGATGTGTGCTGGGAACTGACTCCGGTCCTCTGTAAGGGCAAGATGTAATCTAAACCACTTAATCGTCTTGTTGGTCCCATATAGTAAAACTTTAGACCAACTAAACTAAAATCCAAGACTTCTTAAGGCTGGAATTGGAATAACTATATTCTCCTCGTAGGGGTTAGCCACACACAAAACTACTCGCACCACCAAGAATCCGAGGCCATTGTCCCTGAGAGAGAGTGACTTTCAGCTAGCAGAAACCCAGCCTCAGACTTCACTTCTCTTTGGATCCACACTATTCACGAAATTTTATAGTATTGGTAAAACACAGGAGTCCATACAAATTTTTATATGCTTGCTTGGAAACTGTTGGTAGTCCCATGGTAGCGATCTACCTTAAAGTTCACTCTGTCCTTAGTTGTCAAACAGATTCATAGTAACTCCTAATTAGTGCAAAACAGGTAAGACAGCTGCGCCTGCCACGGCACCTTTAGCATCTCTATCAAGCTGCAGCGCCCTCGCTGCCCTCCCAAGGTTAATGGTTGCTAGTCTTCAGAGAATTATGAAGTGGTTTCCCATGGTGAGGGAGGACCCCTGGCTCTCCAAACCTTTGCTCCTCAGCTAATGGAATCAGCAAAAGAAACTGTCAGGTTCCAGCAATAAGGCAGGAAAAGAAAGTCTCTACATTGCTTCCAAATCACAGAGTGGATCGCATTCGGAACTCCGGTGGGAGATTTAAATGGATCCATGGCAACCACATTTCGCGTGCAGTTACTGAGATGAGGGGAAAGCCATCATACAGGCTCCTGAGAGTTCCGAGTTTAGGATGTACAATAACTCAATTTAAGCCAACAATAGCAATGATATTTGCCCCTCAGATCCTACTTTAAGAGCATTGGAATGAGATCACTGGGCATCCCAGGTAGGAGACACCTCAGTTCAGGCCAATTAATTGAATGAGTTGAGGGTAAAGAATGAAATGAGACGGACCTACTATCTGGGTGTCTTAGTTAAGGCTTCTCTTACTGTGAAGAGACACCATGACCACGGCAACTCTTACAAAGGAAAACATATAATTGGGATAGCTGACATTTTCAGAGGTTTAGTCCATTGTCATGGACTACGGTGGATGGACATGGGACTATGTGCAGGCAGACTTGGTGCTGGGGAAACAGCTACCTGCCCTACATCTTGGCTTGAAGGCCAAAGGAAGTGGTCAGTCTCACTGGGTGTGGCTTAAGCATCTATGAGACTTCAAAGCCCGCCCCCACAGTGACACACTTCCTCCAACAAAGCCTTACCTATTACAAAAAAGCCATACTTCCTATTAGTGACACACCCTTTGAGGGGTCATTGTCTTTCAAACCACCAGATCTCGGGGGACATCAAAGTAAGGGACCAGCATCGGGCTGAGCTGTTGTGACGGTCTCGTGACTTTTCTTTGCCTCCTCATTCTGGGAGATCAGGGATGTTTCCAAGCAGGTGTACTGTGAGCTCAAAGGCAGTGTGTACACAAAAGGAAATATTTCCATAAAATAAAAATGTCAAGGCATAGAGACAGTGATGAGAAAGATGAAAGAAAAATAAGGAAACTCCAGGAGAACCCACGTGAGGCAGAATTAAAAACAAGAAACAAAGAAACAAACCAGAACCCAAAGAAAAGACAGGAAAATCGAAGAGAGAGGTTTAAATTTCTAATCCTGTTCTCTTCCCCCCCTTTGATTCAAATTCCTTTTCCACACTGCAGTTCTGTCTGCGCCGTATGACCCAATTTTAGATCAGCTTCCACTTACAGCAGTCCCGGGGTAGAAATAATGGCGGGCAGAGGGAATAAAGAAAAGAAAAAGTTCCTTCTTAGCTATGAAGAATGCAAAATACGTTAAAATGCAAATTCAGTGTAAAAAAGAAAGCAAGACAGACTGCGCACACTCCACCACGGTGAATTTTCAGGCAGAAGTAGAAGCCAGCTAGTAACCCCCTGAGGTGTGCTAGCATAATGTAAGAGTTTCAAGCTTGCCAGATGACAAACAGCTAGCCCCATTACTACTCAATGAATCTTTTTCTTTCTTTTTTCTTTTCCTTTTTTTTTTTCAGGGCCGGAAAAATGTCTGTGGTAGAATAGGACCTGGAGAAGGAGTGAATTGATCTGCTAGCTTTTTGTATCGGATCAGAATTAATTATTGCCATACCCGCTTCCCATGGATTATGTTTCAAAGCTGCAGGCACTCACTTTGCTCTGTTTTTAGACTACAGGGAACTGGCTGGAACCTGGGCTCATGCTCACTGGCTTGCCCTTATTTTAAAAGTCAGGCTTAGTACTGAAGAAGTCAAAGAAATGGAGGAGGAGAGGAGAAGGGAGAGGAGGGGGAGGACAAGGATGAGAAGGAAGAAGACGAGGAGAACAAGAAAGAACTATGAGGAGAGGGAGGAGGAGGAGGAAGATGATGATGAGGTGGACAAGAAAGAAGTATGAGGAGAGGGAGGAGGAAGAAGATGATGAGGAGGAGGACAAGAAAGAGAAGTATGAGGAGAGAGAGGAGGAGGAGAAAGACAAGAATGAGGAGAAGGATGAGGAGGAGGACAAGGAGAGGGAGGAGGATGAGGAGGAGGAGAAAAAGAAGAAAATGATGATGATGATGATAATGATGATGATACTTAATTGTGGGCAAGTAAACCCTGTTTCAGATGAAGTTCTCAATGGATCTCAGCCTACCACTGCAGAAGAATCCAGTCTTCGGGGTTTCCCTTTCAAGCTGCATCTTTATGTGCTGATTTTTAACTTGGAATAGCAAATGGTTTGCTGTCTACTCGGTCTCACAAGCGGGTACTGAAATGAGCAAGGCATATTTAGATGCCCTCACACTTTTAGGGTCACCTTCTACATGTGCCACAGCCATGTCACGTTCAGAGTCAATGTGCGTTTTCACTCAGACTAGACAAGAAATGGGGGTCTCACGAGCAAAGCGGCATGAAGGGCTTTATAATAAATTATTGTATGATCCCTATTGGTCCATCTTAGCTCTAAGAAAATTGCAGTCAGCTGATAGATGTGCAACAACACAGGGAAAAATAAATCATGCGATTCCTGAGATTTTTTTTTTATGTACGAAAAAGACCACCAAGGCCAGACTCCCACGATGCACACACATCTCAGTTCTGCCAAATTCATCCCAATACGTTTTCAAACCCACTTATTCAGTACACCCCCTTTTCCTGAGTGTTAGGACTGGAGAGGGACCATCTGAACCTCTGAGGAATAAGGCGCATGCATAAGAAAGGACTAGATGATAATTCCGATAAAATGCACAGCCGAACACTGAAAGGTTATTTGAGTAATATGGACACAATCTGCAGCTACAAAAGAAAAATTATGACGGGCTGTAAAATGTAGGGGACTTCTAGAACTGAGCCAAATCCACCTTCCTCCCCTGGCATAGAAGGTTGCTACACTTTCTTGCTTGGGAGGAGCTGCGAGCAGTTGTAAACGTATTACTCACTGGAGCAAAGTGATTCCTCGGTATTTTGTTACAGAGAGGACTGTGTCAAGGTGAAAAGATTGAGAAATATACTGAAACAGCTGTTAGCACTGGTCATACGCAGACTATTGCCTACCATAATATGGCCAAGTCCTGGAAACCTCCGGCCTGTCGCTTACTGTAGTATAACCTATCCTATCATAACTAATATGTGTACATCAAGGCGAGGAGGGTCTCAGAACAATCTATCTGAACACGGTCTCAACCCAAGGATCTCCTCAGTGTATTTAAACTGACTCTGTTTCCCCCCTTCGCTGAGAATATTCCAATCTTCCACCTCCTGAAACTAACATGACTTTCTTTACCACATCACTGTTGGCGTTCTAAGATTCCTGTCAGTCACATCTCTACGGGAAACAGCAGAAAACACACACACACACACACGAAGATAAAGAACACACTCCTTGGCATAGAACTAAGCCCCATTGTGACCTTCCTTGCCCCCAGTACCCAGACTGAGCCAGTTCCTACTCTCACCCACAGATTGCTACCCAATGCTTCTAACTGCAGTGCCCCGACTGACTCCCTCTCCTCCCTGGTGAACTCCTAATCAACTTCTGGCAAGACTCACTTCCTCTGCAAGGCCCCCATCCCCTCTCCTCCCTCGGCGGCGCTTTGCAAGTTCTATTTCAATTCGCTGCTCCTTAAGAACGGATTCCTGTCTGTCTTCTCCCACTGGATGGTGAGCTGCTCCAGGCGGGGACTGATTTACTTTTGCTTCCCCCAGAGTGTCTGACAGGCGGTTAGAAGTTGCCGAAATAATGAATGAGCAAAAGAAGGGAAGGAGGCATGGATGGCCGTGTGCATGACAGCATTCGGCAGAGGACAGGAGCAGAGTCGAAGTTGGCTGAATGGTATGAAACAAAAATTTAAGCGGCTAGGGTGGTGTCATATTATAAAGCCCGAGAAGTCTTCATTTGATCCAAAAGGCGACAGAGAATCATTATAATCTACGGAGCTGGAAAACGACGGAAGTTTTGTTCAGCCTCGTAGCACCTTCTGCCCTGAATGACAGCTATTTTTTGTGCCAATCTTATTCCCTCTTTGACTGTAAAATTCCCTCAAAACAGGAGTTGCGTCTTAATAATATTTGTATCCCCTTCAGCAGTAAGCATAGAGTTTGTGTAACAGGCGCTGACAAATGTCGGATGAATTTAATTGTATAAAAAACGATTCCCTCGGCTGTGAGGCTGGAGACAAGGCTAAGAAGACCATTGCATCGCACGCAGCGTCGGGTGGGGAATGGACCTAAAGGGTGGTGGCTTCTAGAGTCAGCCCCATTAGAAGCTTTCTCATTCTGACTCTACAATAAAGTCGGGGGGCCAGGGTTTTGGGGGGAAGTGGACTATGTTTAAGACACAAATCCCTCGTTGAAACCCACAGTGAGTTTATGCAGGGGTACAGAGCAGCGTTGAGCCAGCCAGAAATACACGCGGATACAAGCAGTTAGAAACAGTAGGCTGATCACCTACTAATTTTAAACAGTTTTGGGGTTAATTTTTGTGGTTTATTAATTATTCATTTACACACTTTTACATTTATAAATCAGCTCCGTTACATGAGACACAATTATTTCTGAAGTTTATTCAGAAATAATCTATTTTAATCTTTTACATTGACTTTTTTCACTAAATCCCCCAATCACACGGTCAAGAAGGTGGTGGGAGACTGGGATATTCTCAGCCAAGTGGGACTGAGACTCATTTAAATACACCAAAGAGGTCCTTACTATAAGACCCTGTTCAGAGATATTCCTTCTAGGCTCTCCCTCACTTTCTACACATCTTTTAGAACAGGAAAGTCATACTACAGTAACAACTCTAGGATTTCAGGAGCTTAACAGTGTTTATCATGCAGGTCATTGTTTAGCATGTATGACCCAATTAGGCATTTCCCGCAAAATCTTTCAGGGCTATCTAGACAATTGTACTACATAATTCTTATAGTGGACATGTGTTTTTGTTTTTTTTGTTTTTGTTTTTTTTTGCCTTTTCTCTCTTTTTTTTGTTACAAATAAATGATATGAAAGGGTTGTGATGTTCTGGGGCAAAGCTTAGACATCAGATGTAGGGGTGGGGAGGTCATGTGAAATCAACTACATGTTGAGATCTATGGCTCTAAAAAGTTCTGTCTGATATAGAGTAACCAGAAAGGCTCTGAGGAACCAAAAACAACAGAGTGGACAAATTCTGTGTGTGTGCAGTCACCATGAAAGCATTTCAGCAGAGAGTCACATCCCCATTCAGTGGGGAAAGAGATGCAGTACTAAGTCTAGTTGCACAAGTCCTAACCCCAGGTTACCTTGCCCACCCTGACATACGTGGTACCTTGCAGAGATGCTACTGACCCCACATCTGAAAAGCGATGAGAGTTCATTAACTCTTTGACGTGATGATTTGGAAACTGAGTTTCCAGCTCTATGGTCACATGTAGCTTAGCAGCACGTTTTGCATTTATTCATTTACTCCACATCTTGATACAAAGTAAAGTTATGAATTAGAGAGCACGCACGTTCTCGAGTTTCCACTATAAAATATTCAGGGACTTTTGGCTTTGTCATCACCGGTGACAGGAGACACATTGGCTTTTTCCACGGTCTACTCAAATGGCCCGTAGGGCAATGGTTAGAAATAAGTCTGCACCTCTGGGAAATGGTAAACCAGGGCACCGTTTATGCCCCAAGTAGCAGGACTCTTCTCAGTTCCAATATTTTCTCAAGAAAACACATTCAGTTCCTATTAGGTTCTCTCTTTGTGATATTTAAGGGAAGGGTGGCATTTTTTATGGCTTTGTATGTGTAATCACTAAGTCTATAAGTGAAAGTCACCTTTGGAGTGGAACAGGATAACTGGATAGAAGGCTTCCAAATGGAGTCTTTTATAGCCTGTGAGTTTTGAAAGAATGTTTAAAAATACATCTATTTTTTCTTCTACCTGGTGGGACAGCCATGGGTGCTGGGAACTGAACTCTTATATTTTTGGTTGTGGGTCTAGCCTTTAATGCCTGAGCCACCCCTCCAGGCCAATTACATCTATTTATTTGTGTATGTGTGTGCACAAACACACGTGCCAGTATACCCTCAGTGGCAGCAGTCTGCAACAGTTACACCATCACCTGTCACCATGTGCACTCCTTAAGAATGTCTACCAGGCGCAGATCACTGCTCTCTTGCTTCTTTTGCCTCTCTTCACCTTGTTGTCTCTTCCCTGTTCTCTCTGTCTGTCTGTCTGTCTGCCTCTCTTTCACGCCTCTCCCCCCACCACACACCGCATAAACCTCCTGCACTGACTCTGTTGGCATGTGGCATGTTTCCTTAGTAGCACACCTTTTTCTGGTCCCTTCAGCCAGCACATGTGCAGAGGCCAGAGGACAACTCTCAGAAGTCAGTTCTCTCTGTCCACCACGTGGGTTCCAAAGACCCAGCTCGGATCACCAGGTTTGGCGGCAAGTGCCTTTGCCTACTGAACCATTTGACTGGCCGGTAACTTGAGTTTATATCCATGTATACGCAATGCACACACAGATACACACACCACTATACACGTCTTAAAGAATCCATGAAAGAAAGAAAGAAAAAAAAAGAACCAATCATTATGGCTGATTCTCTACAAATAGTCCAAAGAGTGTATCTGAACTTCTTCATGGCCAAGAGTCATATGTCACCCTTCTGTTGTGATTATTATTCAGTCAGAATGATCCGTACTGTCATTGTTATAAAAGGTAGAGAGGCTTTTCAAAACTAATGTATTTTCAAAGAAAAACACGTCATTTCTTCGAAGGTATTCACGAGGAATCTCCAGTGCTTCAAGTAAACTCGTATTATCTCATTTGTCTATAGTGATCAACTTACTCTCGCCAAAGGGACTCCGGAAGCTTCTGGAATGGGTTTTTATTGCATCATTCACAGAAAGACAGCAGTTTATGATCCTCTCAGAACAAAATAAGACTGAGGTGTGTAGGCCCTCAATTTCCCTCGCAAAGAAAATTACCCTAAAGGTGCATTCTCGTGATATGCACATATCACAAGATACATTTTTTAAGAGGGGAGGACCAAAAAAATAAAGTTTGGAAAAAAAATAAAATGCCAGATTTGAAGCCACCAACTGGGAAGAGAAGTAATATATCCTATTGTTGCCTAATGCCCCACTATAATAATTACTTTTATTTGTTCCTTTTCCAGAGCCCACACAATAGTTTTGACTTTATCTTTTACAACCAAATACTTTTCAGTAAACAAGAGATAAAAGAGCAATAAAACCTTTGTTCTCCCTCCCTCCAACCAAGCCACCCTAAGGCCCACTTTATCTCCAGCGCTGTTATCTGAAGTGAATTGCTGATAAGAAAAATTAAAGCCCTAGACTGAATCCGTGAGGTAATTGCAGAGTGTTGCGCATGCCCCGTCTCTATTTGTGGGCTGGATCAAGAGTCATTACATCCTTACCCTGCAGCTTGTTTAGGCAAAGAAAGCTGCCTAACCAGCTCAGAAGCCGCCATGACTTTTGGTAAGGAGAAAAACCAAGGAAATAACAACACTCGGAAAACCAAAGGCATGGATACAGGTTTATACCTATTTGAATTTGCAAGGTAAATGGCAGGAGGATATTAACCTCCACTTTCAAGAAGCCTCCTCCCCTGTAGACAGATTAGATCCCATGACCACCTTGGCAGACTTTAGGAGGCCCTCCAACCCCTCGTTCCTCGCCCTGTTCACAGCTTCAGCTATCACGGGTCACACACGCACGGGTCATGCACCATCTCTGAGCATCTTTCTAGGCACTTTCCATGCTGCAAACTGCTTAGTATTCGAACAGCCCTCTGTGCTTCATGATTTAGCACACGCCGCAAACATACATAGATACAAAGTCCACAGTGGCTACACAGGCCTGCATTGCTAGACTGGGCACTGCAGGTAGCGTGACTCAAAGCCTACCTTCCACAACAGTTGTCTATGAACTCCTAAGATAACCAAAGATGGCGTTGTTCATCTCGGTAACAGACTTTCCCTATGCTCCTGATGCGGGTTGCACTCAGCCATGAGTTCTTATTCTTTTAATATGAGTCATTTTTAATAACACATATGTCACCTCCTCTAAATATGGGCAATCCTGTGTCCGCTACTTGAAACTGCTTGGTTTCTGCTTCTTCCCCAAAAGGATCAAAACCACATTTCCAGTCACCTTTGAAGTCAGCCTCTTCTAATTCCCGTAGCTCTTGCAATCAAATGGCTTTAGGAGGTCTGGTGTGGACTGCATTGTTGCGCCAAGTTAGCCCAGAGTGAACCCCGGGAGCATCCGGCAGGGAGCAGGTGGCTTGTGTCAAAGAGGAGAGGAGAAGAGGAGAGCCTTGGCAAAGCCCTGACCAGGTACACATTCTCAACTTCCCTCTTTAAACTCCATCCAATTCCCCCTATTCCCTGCCCTGCCCCCAACCACCACCCCTAAGCAGCTAATTTTTGTCACAGATAAAAGCACAGGGTCTGGGTCACCCTCAGAGGTCCTGTTTTAGTGGCTCTGCTTTAGGTTCCCTGTGTGTCAATAATTCAGGGTGGCGCCTGGCTCCTGGAGGAACACAGAGCACCTTATTACAGCCTGTCTGAATGCCCTGGGGGACCTCTACTTCTTTTTTCCCCTACTACTCCACAAAACCAGATCTGCAACCCCACTGGAAGAAATGAAATGGGGAAAGTAGGCTGACTCTTGCTCCAGAAATCTGTTGATACTGTTCTGGGGGCTTGCTATACATCTGTGTGGACCTGACAAACAGCTGTAGCATCCACAAGTGCTTGACAGCCTTGAGGGAGGAACGCACTGAAGGAGCAGATCCACCGCAAACTGCCAACGCGGTAGAGCTGCCAGGTCTCCTGAAGCAAGGCCACAATCTCTCTTGCTGAGATAAAGTAGTTTTTTGGCCACTGCAAAGGAGACACTGCACATGATTGGCTTCCTGGAGCAGGTCATTTCCCATTCGGCTGGGGAAACACTCTTCTGAGCTTCTTTAGCAATGCTCACCAATCTCCTACTGAGTAGCTCCCCCAATGACCCAAGGGATAAACCTATAGTTGCAGAAACCAGCTCCCAAAGCTGGTTTCATTTACTGGCACAGTTTGGGCACAGAAACAGGTTAGAGCTTTGGGGGACAGTGGCGTATAGTCTCGTATGATGTCCCATGCCAAGTATCAGCGTGAACATAGTGATGTCCTTTTATGGCAGGAATGTTGGCACTCCCAGGGACAAATAAAGCCACCCACATCTCCTAACTCATTTGCAGGACAAGCTCACACTGAGCTGAGAGCAGAAACTCAAAAGATGGGCAGAGGCAGAGCCTCCAACGGGGCAGGCAATTCACGTTAGGATCCCTGTGTAAAATTCCTCCTCTTGCTAACCATGTCTAGAACGTAACAAGACCCTCACATATTATTAGAGAAAATAACAGTCTGAAAATGATACTTTGCTCGGACAAAGGATTTAAAAGGTTCCTTGAACCGTAGAGGCTTTGAAATGCAATGGAATCTGAATAAATGGGGATTTAGACAGGGAGCAAAGGCACAAAAAAAAAAAAAAAAAACATGCCATTGGTGTCTCGTGGGCCACCCAAGGAAGCATCAGGAGATGGTGGGAACCTCTGCCACTCACGCCAGCTGAATGGGCCCCGGCAGGACCCATTATGTAAGGTTAGAGACACAGCACAATATGAAAATGCCTTTAATGACACCAAATTATAGGGCTTTCCCCCTCCTTCCTGGTGTCTCTCTCCTCAATTTGTCATGAGGCCTTTTATTTGCTTATTAGTATTGTTCTAAAGAATACTCTGACATATTTCATTATTGCCTGACTTTTACCATTCATCTTCATATGGTTCAACAACAATCAAGTGCAAAGAGGAGGGCACTGGACTTGTATGTGAAATGGTCAAAGTGACAGTTCCTGGTTTGTATGCGGACATTTACGTCATTGTTGCTGGGATAGAGGGAGCACTGAATGAAACTAACCCAAGTGAAATGAATTCACCTTACAAGCTCTAGGTCCTGGTCCCACACACATCCCACCAATATTCTACAGAAACAGGTAGTTTCCATCACACGCCAATTTCTTGCTTGCCAGGAGCCTGAATTCTTACATCTCAGTCATTGGTCATCTTGTGTTGATGGGGCAGCTCGAAGGTAGGCAATGCTGTCCTAAGGGTGATGCTGTGGCCTATGTATGTATCGCCACTGCTCCCGTGATGCTTCCCCTACGAGCTACCAGACAGTGACTGTAGGAGTCAAGCAGATACTGCCCAAGTACCACAGCCATACAGGCTGCTCCATCCGTCAGACCCCTTGCCTTTGCTGCAGAAGGTTCTACTTCCCAATAACAATACCAGGGTCTTTCGAGGATGCAGGTTTGAAGGCAGTCAAATGAGTTGTGGTAAATCAGCAGGAGGCAGGCTATCTGCAATTACCCTGCAAATTATCCGTTCATACTTTCCAGGGCTATGTGGTCCATAATTATGTGATGTCCTCATATAATACTAGTGTGGCCTAGCTGGTGACCCAGGATACAATCCAGATACGCGTACAGAACAATGAAAGAAAATGTTAAGTCCCTCCTTTCCTTAGGAAACAGAGACAGTCACCTGCTTTGCATTCTGGATTGCTTTTTTTTTTTTTTAAAAAAAGGTCAAAACACACGCACACATACACACACAAATGCTTAAATTCCCTTCAGAATAAAACAATAAAGTTACCTCTCCTAACTGGCAGGAATAAACTTTTATCCCTTTTGTTCTCAAAGAACAGTGGGTCCCACTCAACGAGTTTGAATTAAGGAGCCTACTCCGCCAGCCAACAGCTGGAATCCAGCAACTGTTGTTAATCTACCTTAATTGCTTATTATTCTATCAGTTCTTGTTTGTGCTTCTGTTACTCAAAATATTTCCCCCCCACACGCACGACCAAGAATGGCTCTGCAAGCTGTGGCTGAAGAATTCTTGAGTTGCAACCCTAAGGCTGTTATTGTTTGGTTTCCAGTCCACACTCAGGCTGGACTGGAAAGAGAGAGACGACATTAGTGAGGATGCCCATGACTAGAGTACAGGTGCACCGGGATGCAGGCCTGAGCCACTGTCTAAGTAAGAGCCAGCCTTCCTCTGATGTTTTAATTAGAGCGTAGGCTCGCGTGCGGTGCCATTTTCCCTAAACAATTCTTCCGCTCTTTGCTTTAGGGAGGGATTTTCACTCCACCACTTTATTGCACTCGTGAATAAATGAGATCTCAGGGTTCCAGGGAGGGGAAAAAATTATCAATATAAATGCATCAGGTGCAAATTACAAAGGTAAATAGGCCGGTGGAGACAGGAAGCTGGCAAGACCAACTTGAATATCTTAGCGGAGGGCCACTGAGGGAAAGCTCCCAGGTCGTGGTCATCGTTTAGATTGGATAATTTACCCCGCAGCCTCCAGAAGGAATCCACAGTGCCAGCCAGTCCTTACTGAGGAATCCACGGCTTCATGATGGCGTCTTCCCTACCCCTCTGTAATTTAATTATCTGAGATGTCACACTTGGGCATTGTCTCCCAACGCCAATCCTTCAGGCTGGGAGACCCAAATCCACTATAATCTCCATCTATAGGTTAATCACGGGTAATTGTTTGTTTTCCGGGACTGTGTTTATAATCTGAAATAAAGCAAAACTCACGCAAATATATCAACAATGACTCTGATCAGTAGGTTGAATTTTTTTTTCTCCCCTATTTAATCTTCCCTACGGTTTAAGCTCTATCTTCCGAAAAAAAAATGTTTGCAGTTTTGTGTCCTTACCCCCAGCTCTTTATGGTAACGCCCTTCTTGGCCTCTAATAACTTTGTTCACGTAAGTCCAATCCCCTTGCAGGATCCATACGCACTAGAGAGCTCATATCTGCCTTTCTTGCCGTGCCGCACTGTTGCGTGCTATCGAATGACTTGGGATGAGACAACGCGCGTCTTCCTGTTGACACGAGCATGTTCCAATCCGACGTTTCGTGTAGCCGTGAGCCGTCGGACCGCTTTCCTTTTGATAACTCTACTTGAATGCACACTTATTAGCCTTATGCATTTCCCTGCTTGTGCTATGGAAGTGCTATTGAAAAATGAGGCTGCTCCACCCTGACTCAAGCAGGAGACACTTTAGGCAAGGACACATAAGCTCAAGTTTGACAAAGGGGCATTTGCTTGCCCTAAATCACCTTTACTCTGTTTCTTCAAATAGCTAGGTGCTGGAAACCATTCCTTTAAACAAAATAAAATAAAATAAAAAATAAAGAGGGAGGGATTTCCTGTGACTGCCTCGGCAAGGACCATCTCTCCTGGAGCCTATCGGAAGGATGGGGTTTGTGGGCCAGTGGGATTCACAGTCAAAGCAGCTACAGATCCCAGCTCTTGCCGTTTCTCCCTCCCATAACCTCATCTTAATGCTTCTGTATTGGAGAGCACAGCAGACCAGGGAAGGCTGTGCTGAGCACACAATGTAAACTAACATAAAGACAACTCCTTAACTGGTCCATCTAGTGCCTTAAAACTCTTTCTACAGGCTTTGTGTAGGCTAACCTTAACTGCAGCGTAACTCAACTATATGGCTTCTGAAATGCCTCTCGCCTATTTTCCTTTCAGGATACTTCCAACCATCTGTACGGTATTAAGCACAGAATCAATAAAATACAGCTTTTATTTGTACATTAAGCTTCTTATTCTATTTGTGTTATAATTACTATGTGGTTTGGCGGCGATCTGCAGTTTTAAATAAATGATGTGAAATCCCAGATGACACGGAAGTGCAAACACTCAGGAAATCTGCTTCTCATTCATCAGCGCCAATGACTCGAACTCCCCCCCCCTGAGCAAGGACATTCCCAAAGACTACTCTTCTCACTCAGGCTTCGGGATGTTAATCCCTTGGGAAGTGTCTCTGCCGGCTGTGGTGGCACAGACCTGCCGCCCGAGTACCCAGGGAGGATGAGCAGGGGAGACTGCAAACGGGAGGGTGTGCTGGACCACATGTCTGGTTTGAGGCTAGCCTGGGCTGTGCAGTAAGACCCACATCAAAGTCAGAGCTGGGGAAGCAGCTCACTTGTGGCATAGTTGGCTCTGAGCTCCTTGTCCTCCTGGCTTTTCCATCCCAAGTGCTGTGATGACAGGCATTCACCACACTGGGGTAAATACTGCCGCCACCACCCACGTCTCCAGTGGTTTTTGTTTGTTGAGACAGGCTCAGGCCAGTCTGGTCTCTGACTTGCTATGTATCCAGGGCTGATTTGAACCCCTACCCTCCTGCCTTTAGGGTACTTGTCTCACAGGTGCAAGTCCCTGGATTTGACGATTAGCTCTAAGGAAAAAACAACTGATTCAGCATCACCATTCACTTTTTATTTGAAAATTAAAAATACCTTCATACAATAATGAAGAAAAAGATATCTGGGTGTAGTGGTGCACACCCATAATCCCAGTACTCAGGCAGAGACAGGCAGATCTCTAGGTTTGAGGGCAGCCTGGTCTAAAGAGTGACTCCTATGACTACTAGGGCTACCAGAGAAAAACCTTTCTTGAAAACCAGAAACAAAGCAGAAAAACATAGATACAGACTATATACTATATTCGTTACAGGCATTTCAAACTACTATCACCCTACTGAACCTTCAATGAATTCTAACACTTGAATTAAACAAGGTTGGATTTGTATGTGCAGGGAAGAGATTCAAGAAAATGTCCCAGTTCATTCATACCTTGAAGTAGAAAGGCCAAAGCTGGATATGCCGATATACCTCTAGGAATCCTATTCCTCAGAAACTGAGACAGGACGTTCTTGAGTTTGAAGCCAGCCTGGATAGTTATAGCAAGTTCAAATACAATTTGAGCTACAATGAAACCATTTGTATGTGTGTGTGTGAGTGAGTGTGAGTGAGTGTGTGTGTGTGTGTGTGAGTGTGTGTGGTATTTCTTATTTTGCTTGTTTGTTGTTGTCATTTTTAAAGGTGGCAAAGAGTTGGGACTCTAGCTCAATGGTACAGTACTTATTTTGCATGCATAAAGCCGTGAACTCCATCCCCAGTACTGTGAACAAACAGTCCATAAAGTCAAAATAATAATATAGAGAACTATATAAAAAAAAAGTAAAGAACTTTTTGCTTAAAAGAAAAGTACTGTAGCTATCATATAATCCTGAAGAACTCCCTACTCTCCATAACAACAACAACGACCTCAAATGGAAACGAATGGGAATCTCCTGTCTGATGGGGCTGTCGTACAGAGCCTGGGCATTTCCGCTGGAAGTCGGCTAACCACACCAACCTTGGTATTCCTCCCCCCAACACCGGCCTCCCCCAGCTGAGGGCTCCTCTCAGTTCACCATCTATTTCTAGTGGGCAAGCATCCTGGCAACCCATTGGCACCGCCCCTCCCCTCTCCCATTCTCTAAGAAAACAAGATGAGGCTAATTTATGCCTAGTTTCTCCATTCCCCCTCCTGCCTCACTGCCACAGGAAGCGGCTGTGGGTGCCCTGTTTGGGCAGACTCATCTTAGCCATGAACTAACAATATCATCATCATTTAGCCAAAAAAAAAAAACCCTCAGCATGTCACAGTCAGCACCAAAACTATCCCTCAACACTATGAATTTATGTAGCTCATCGTCCCCATCTGATGCAAATGAACCAGCAATCATTTCAGGAGAGGAAACAGTGCTTTCTAGAATTGTGAGCCTGACGCGGTGGAGGTTTACGCATTGCATTAGGAAGCGCAGCTGTATCCTGTTGTTTCATCTGGGGGCCCTTTGAGAGCTCACGACTACAGCTGCTGGAAAGCAGGCACGGGGTTGATATACAGGCACAGACATAGATACTCAGGACGTGCGGCCGAGGATACGGCTGTGCTCTGAGTGTATCAAACTATGACTTCTAAATTCCTTTCCATCAAATGCCAGGAGAAGCACTTGATAAATGGCCCTTAGGAGAGCACTTCTCGTTGCCCGAGGATGGAATGACTCGCAGGCAGACGACACTCCATCAATACAGAGAGCTGGCAGATTGAAAGGCGGGAAGGCCTATCTCCGATGGGGTGCATCTGCTTACTAACAGCACCGGGCGCTTCAGCCTCTTCCATTCATCGCCTACAGAAACCACTCCTCGGAGAGGCCCGCCAGTCAACAGATGGTCTTTGGCTAAGGTGTAATCAGGAGCAGCTTGCTAAATTTACCCAAAACAAATAGAATTACAGGCTTTTGCCCGAGTCTGAAATTGAATTGAGAACTTGGGTGGTGGATAATGGAAGCTAAAACACGGAGGCGCTCAGAATGTGTCTCTGCGTGTTGGGAAAGGACAGAGGTGGGGAGAAGTCTGCCATGAACCTCACCGGACGGGGGGGGGGGGGGGGGGGGGAGGGTCAGCTACCCCCACTCAGGACCACTTCCCCTGGCTATCGGAGTTTCTGGGACTCTTAAAATCATTATCAGCTAGCGAAATCACCTGCCTCTGTCAACAGCACAGTGGACAAGACAGCACTCAGTACAGTGGTTATGTTCCGCCAGGTTATAGCATGTGCACTTTACTGTTGCTAGAAGCTGCCCGAGTCCTACAGGTACAATGAGAAGGTCACTAAGGGACCTGTCACTCAGGAAGTCCTCTAAGCATCAGTGATGTAACGAGCATCCCCAGAACTGGTCGGAGCTGTGCGTTTGCTTTCACTAATGGCAACATAAAGTTTCACAAACTGCCTGAAAAAAAAAGTCAGCATAAAACTAAAAAGTAAGTCATTGAACCTATGCTGCGGTTTCACTACCTACAGAGTAAAACTCTGCCACCCACGCAAATCACAGCATGAGGAAGACATAAAAATAAACCAGACCAAATACGAAGAGCATTTAAATGCTAAAGAGATGAGGCCTTCCATACTGATTCCCTCAGTCCAGAATCGGTTCCCACTCTCAGTGCCTTAAGGGTTCCCTCTTCTTCCCACCCTCCCCCACCATACCACTTCTGGGTATATACCCAAGTCCGCTAAGTAGACAGAGAACAGAGATACCTTCGTGCCCACATTTACTGAGCTCTTCCCAACAGCCAATATGGAACAAAACCATGTTTCTGCAAAGAGATGAGTCGATAAAGAAAAAGCGGCATACACACGCACAAGTTTTACTCAGCCGTAAAGAAGAATGAAATTGTGCCATTTGATGGGGAATGGATGCAAATGGAGATTGTCCTATAAAGCAAAAGGAACAAAGTACTGGAAGACAAATGTCACATGCCCTCCTATTTGTGGTTTCTGGAATTCTCTACAGACACACACACATGCACAGACACACGCACTCACTCACACACACAGGGCATAAAAGCAGAAGGGAGACCAGAGGAGGAAGGGGACAAACGGTAAGGGAAAAGGGGAGGAAGAACATGGGGGATAGAATCGGGACACACATGGCAAAAGAACTCAGTGTGCCAGAGTATCAACAGTCACTTCTAAATTAGTTTTACAATTACCATTATTATTTATCACCATAGAAAATTGCTTACCCACTTAGAAAACCCTTTGAAAGGAATTTCCCAATACTATTTTGTTTCGAAATCTTCAGAAATCAGACAACGTGCTGAGTACATGTTTTATAGCATTCAGTGACGGCATGTAAACTTCTGAGACAGGACAGCAGGCACCGAACTAGTGTCTTTAACAGATCATCCTCCCTCATTCCTTCTCAGGCACTCCTGCCTGCCTGTCAGTTGCACAAGAAGCATGGAGGAGCTTTCTGGGTCCTTCTAGAGGGTTTTTGTTTTAAAGAATTCCCTGCGGTGCAGAAAAGGAAGGTGCAAAGTCTTTCTTGCAGTAAGCTGACATGATTAAGGGAGGGGCATTTCTGATGTTTTTCTCTGCATGTCTAAGGGTGTGTGGGAGGGAGAAGTTCAGATCACAAACTGACAAAGGCTGACATATATTAAAACACGATCATTTTTTAAATTGCCAAATTTCAAAGGAAACTCATACTTTTGTAAAATGGACGCTGGCAAATAAAAAAAAAATTTAAAAAAAGCAAAAATGCGCCCCTGCTCTCAGGAAAAAAGCTATCGTGGGGCAAGCTCATAAAATTAGACACCAGACGACCCTACTCAAGTATGTGACCTCTCCATTGGGAACTTTATCTGCTAGGTTCTCTTATCCTCTGGCATAGAGACAGAACTCAAGTTAGGGGTCAGTGAGATGAGGCGGCAGGGAAAGGCCTTGCTAAGGAGTCTGGCGGCCAGCGTTCAATGCCTAAAACTCACATGAAGTGGCCGGAGAGAATCAACGCCACAAAGTTGTCCTCTGACCTCCACACACACGCTGTAACACACTCATGTTCCCCTGCATACATCGTGCATACACACATAAACACCCAGAATAATAATAATAGAGCTAACGGTAAGAGCAGACAAATGTATCTATAACACCACATTGGGAAAATCCTTTAACTGCACCATGACTCAGTTTACCCATCTGTAAAGTCATTGAAACAGCCTTCCTGCCCCTCCCCAGATACAAGGTCAGAGTCCATGAAAAGTGACAACAGAAACCCTGTTTGAACTCCAAGCCTCCGAGGGTAGCAGGTGTGTTTGCAGAAATGCATTTGTCAGAATTTTTATCACTATTCTGCTAGCTTCTGTATTTTAATCCTTGGGAACAACCCTCACTATTTCAAAGCACTTCGAAAATAAAGCTGTAACAGAAAAAAACCTACCACAGAAACAACAGTAAAATTATGGCACTATAATATTATTGTATTTATTATTCAATTATTGCTTCAATAAGCCAGAGTATGTATAAAACAGTAACCTTTGTTTTCCTGTATCTTTAATGCAGTCTGTTCTGAAAACTACCATGACATCAATAACAAAGGACAAGCTCTCCGAAGAGAAAGTGCCTAACAAGGTCTTGGCAATAATCACAGTTCAAGACAAAAATGCTATGAATTTTAAGATGACGGACCTGCTACATGTTAAATAAATATTCATACTTTATAAATTGCGAAGGGGCAAGTATTTCATAAACGTAAGGAAAAAAAGAACACTGTTGATTACAGGAAAACAGTTTTAAATACAACCCAGTGACCTCGCGGGAAGGATGGAGGGGAGTTGTGTGGCGTCCTGACATTGCTAGTCTTAGACTAATTTCATTAGCCCTGTGGAGCTGCCGGGTACACCGTGTACCGATTTGCCATGCCAAGACTGCAAACGCTACCTAGGGCACGCGGACTGGGAAACCCCGACAGCTGGAAATCACAGCAGACCAGGAGTTCCAGGTCATTGATCTCAGAATTGGAAAATTTCCCCTGGAGACCCAAAATAAACCCAGCACATATTGTTCACACACATGTGCATTCGCAAGCATGTATAAGCACACACACCCACGCGCTCTTCATACCTCCCAAAGCCACAGAAGAATAGTATGGCATTAACAAATATGAGAAACTGTGCTTCTGGGATGGGAGAATGGAAGTGTCAACACACAGCCGGGTGACTGGAACGATGAAAAGACCCAGGACCGTGACTGACAGCTACGAGGCAGCTGCCCCAAAGTCTTCAATTGTTTAAATTCTCCATTTTTGCCTCTATCCCCCTCACACCAGTAACACACGTCATCGGCCTAATACGCCTTTCCAGGTTAGAAACCCAAAATATTAACCAAGTCATTTTCCCAGGCGAACTGGGATGGGAACCCAGGCCGTCTGCGTGTTAGGGCAATGTACTCCACTGACCTCAAGCAGGACAAGTACAGGGGACACGAGAGACAGTGGGGGCTCCAGACACTCAGAAGGTCCCTAGTGCAGGCCCCAATGCCTGAAGTGATGCTGCGCGTAGGTGCCAGAGTCCCAGGAAGCACTCCAGGGAGAGCTGCCCACTTTCCCCTCCGGTCTATCGAGACACCTCGTTCGTATTGCAGGTTTTGCACCTATCTGATGAGTGTTGCAATCAGTTGCCTACACACTTGCCCTTTTGACACATGGAGTCGCCCTGGCACCCAGCACACAGGAAGCATCCCACAGGGTTACTCAACATAAGACTAGCTGTCCTTGGAACAGCCGAAGAAATGGAAAGGGATCAAACTCTGTTCGTTGAAATGCTTGCCTTTGATGAGGATGAATAAGAACCAGGGTCAAATTAGTGCAGGGTGTTAAATAAGGGGCAGGTAAAGAAGAGCTGATTGTGACTCTGCTCAGAGCAAGGATGCTCTTGGTGGGCAAAGCAATGCAGTTAGGTCCCTGGCATTAGATCTGGAGCAGGGCTCCCAAAGGGGTCTGGCCTGTGGCAGGCTGGGATGGACATATCTTTCACTGCAAGCAAAGGAGCCTAAAATCTACTGTCTGAGCCAGGAGAATGCTGGGTATGGGGATACGATCATAGTCAGAAGTACAACATGGGAGAAGTATTTGGGGTTACAAGAAGGACAAAAATGAATAAAGAAAATGGCATAATAATTTGTGTGTGTGGAGGAGATGTTTAATCTACCCCAAATCCTCCTGCAGTAAGGAAAAATGATGGCAGAAGAACTCACTACCACAGAAATGCCTTACTTTCTCCAATAAGCAGATTAGAGCCAGTAGATTTTGGTGTAAGCAAAAAGTCATTTAACATGTATTCCTGCCTCATGTTCCCACAAGCTGAATACAAAAACAGCACGTGAAGGAGAATCTCAGTTCGTGAAAACTGAAATATAAAACAGAAGAACCCCCCTTTTTTTTTTTTAAAAAAAAGTATGTTTTTTATGAAAGTCAGAAAAACAGCTATTATTTTTCCCCACAATATGATCTGTCAATACAAGCACCCTAAGAGAACATGCGATGTGATGAAATACAGTATATGCACATATGGAAATGTCCTGAGGAAACCTGTACGCTGTGCAATTAATATGCATTAATAAAGTACAATGCATGTTTTAGAAGACAGATTGTAAGATCAGAAAACAATAAGATAATCTAATCATACACCCTTTTACAGATGCTAAAACTGTGAGGACCAGAGTACCTAAGCAACCTCACATATACCAATGGTAGGCTGGGCAGGAAGCTGCTGCCAGGGCACGGCGCGCTCCTCATGCCTTCCCCGCAACCAAGGACTTCTGCCTTGTTTTTTCCAAAGCTCGACTCTTTAGTAGCATCTATATGAAGTTTAAAGGGTTAAAACAATACTGATCACGACAATGGGGCATTCCTTGGCAGCCTGTAGCCATTTAAGAGCCTTTCCGGGCAATGCGTGAGTGGAAGTTTTAGAAACAAGTGACAAAAGATAACGTTATTAGACGCGCACAGTCCATCACGCTGTAACAAATGTAAATTACACGTGGGATTTTGAAAATTGGATAGAAAACATGTAAAACACCTCAATGTTTTCATATTGATTTCAACGTTTTCATATTGAAATGATAATATTTTGGAAACGATGAGTTATATAAAAACAAACTTCACCAATAGATAGCTTTTAGTTTTTTTTTTTTTTTAAATGGGTATTATAAAACTCAAAATATGTGGTTTACATCCTCTTTCTACTCTTGGTAGAGCAATGAGATAAAGAGGCACCAGGCTACGCACTACCACATGCCAAACAAGTCCAGGAAGACAAGATGGAATCCAGCTATTACAGAGATAAGGATCTGAAGAGAAAAAAGATGAGTCTTCGCGGGCCCTCTGCTATCTCAAAGGGAAACCATGTGGGTAGTTCTGCATCAGAAGGACATCCCACCATCCTTGGGTACCTCGGGGGCAAATCAGGTCTTCCCTTTTCTCACTGAAGGAAGCCGGCTGTTTGTCACTTTGATCTCTGTAGAACTGTGAGCCGACTGTCCTACAGATGGACGACTCTTTGGAATAAAACCGAACGCATGCCAGTACTTATGTTAGAATAGCATCCACCCTCCATGACCACAGTTGTCATGTGAACATCCCAGGTCCTCATGGTGAGGTCGCTGTAGTCGAGAGCCAGCTCTGTCTGGAGCAACTACGTGTACTTAGCACCCACGTGCTTGTGCGTATGGATGCGCAATGCCACCACGGACTCCTTTGCTGTAAAGCATCACTTCTGTGTACTTAGCACACGTGTATGCACGGACACACAAAGCCACCACTGACTCCCCCGCTGTAAAGTTTTATTATAGCGGTCTCTTTAATACGCACACAAACAATTGCAGACCTCATCTGTGTTATGGCAACCTCAGATACACAAATCGTAGGCAAAGCTCCAGAAATATTGAGATCAATGCTAGCATTTTCTATCTTTTTTTGGCCTCTGAGATAGAGTAATTGTATGCTTAAACAGATTCTTCTCCAAATGGAAACCAACTAAGTCAATCTAAAAACTAACGCTATTCTCAGGTACAAAGTATTGTACTAAAAATAGGAAGAGCATGATACAAATGCACACACTACTAAGTAAATCTTGTTTGTACGACAATGGGAAAAATCGTTCTAGAAACTAACGCAACTTAAAATTTTTTTCCACAGTTAATTGCAAAGTTTCAAGTATTTTCATATTTATATGTGTGTGTGTGTGTGTGTATGTGTGTGTGTCCTCATTTAGGATTTAGGCTTATCTGTCCCTTCAAACATTTCATCCAATCTTTTATCATTTGTTTATTTTTTTGATATATGCAATAATTGTTCCAATGTTTAGGTTTCCTCGATTACAAGGATATTTTAGGCATTCTGGTTTTAACATGTACAAATGAACTTCAGGTTTGTAAAGGATATTTGGACAAAGTATTATTCTCATAAATTCATTTACAGGATGACTTTTCTTCTCAGTTAATTAAAAAGAGACAGGTTTTAGACCTTGGCATGTTAGTTTTCAATGAGATTTTGTCTGAATAACCATTTAAATATAAGAGCAGATTCTTTAGACATTCAGATTCTGAAACAACTATTTGTTCCTTTAATCTCAAAGAATCCACACGAAAGAACAAAGATGTCAAGTGTGTGTCCACTAAGAACATACTCATATGCATAAAATTGATATTAATGATTTTTAATGTAAATGAGAAACAAAGGAATATGGGCTTCACGGGGGCAGAAATTTTTGCCCATGGTGTGTTGACTGCGGTATCCTGAGAACTCAGAACAGTCTCGGCACACAGTGGACGCTCAATGAATATTCTGAATGAGCTGAATGGTGCATAAGAGGCACTCAGAATATAAACAATGAATGGCTGGCTAATTCATGGAAATGGTGGGGCCGCTAGTTCTTAACATGACAGGACCCCCATTTCTGTGCTGCCAGGATGCCCCAAATGCCTTACACTAGAATGGGAGTCAGTGTTTAGTCAGTTTCCCTGAACGGGTAAAGGAAGGAGCAAACTGCATCAGCGTTTTTCAAAAGGAGTCATGAACTGTTAAAGATCAGAACCGAACAACCTTTCCTCACACAGCTCTGGGATACAAGCCTGAACACTGTCTGAAAAAGCTGTAATCAGTGCTTCCAAAACTCCAGAGACTAGGATAACAGAGCCGTCCTCCTGGGATCTGATAGAGACCAGACATCTCTCCTTGATTTACAATGCTGTCAGGTCCTAATTCAACCATGTGGGCTGGAGAGTCAGAGACATGGTTATGCAACTATTTTCACAGAATGGCACAGAATTCCTTTCATTTAGATGCTAACTTGTAGACTGAGTACCCTGAAGAGTCTGGTGGATAGTTCTGGATCTATCCACCTGCAACATCAAGACACCTCCCTAAAATTAAAATAATAATAATAATAATAATAATAATAATAATAATAAATCCAGTCAGTGAATTGTCTTTTAAAAAGTTAAAATGTCTACAAATACATATATGCATGCAATAACAATGAAAAACGGGGTCATGAACTTATAGAGCAAAGAGGAGTGTATAAGAGAGTTTGGAGGGAGAAAAGGAATCAAAGAAATGTTGATGTGGGAGTGTCATATATCAATCTGTTGATTTCATTGGTTAATTAAATAAAGAAACTGCTTGCCCTGTTAGGTTAAAACATAGGTGGGAGGAGTAAACAGGAGGAAGATGGGAGGATGGGAGGAGTAAACAGAATGGAATGTTGGGAGGAAGAGGAAGTGAAGTCAGACTCGACAGCTCTGCTCTCTGGAGCAGAGACACCAGGCTCCGCTCTCCCAGGCAGCTCCGACCCAGGATGGACGTAGGCTAGAATCTTCCCCAAGGTGCGCTTACACATTAGAAATGGGTTAGTCCAGGTGCGAGAGTTAGCCGAGAAGAGGCTAGATATAATGGGCAAGCAGTGTTTAAAAGAATACAATTTGTGTGTTGTTATTTCAGGCATGAGCTAGCAGGCGGCCGGGGTGCTGGGGACACAGCCCCACCGCTCCTATTTCAACAAAATGTAATTAAATTGCTATCTCAAGAACAAATAAAAACAAAACAGAGAAAACAAGCTAAAGTGACCGAGACCCCATAAACGTGATATGCGCAGGCCCAGTCTGTTCAAAGGGCAAAGAACCTTTAGAGACAGTCCCACTCACAGAGCATTCCAAACTTTTCACAAGCTTACGTCATGGCAAAACTTTTCCGTTGGAAAAGACAGACTTCCCCTAAGACCTTGCTCACCAAACACCCAAAAGGTGCATTTCAAGCCCACTACGAAGGAAATGCCAAGATGCTATCTGTGACTGTCACAACGCTTGTTTTACTCCCCTTTGTAAGAAGCAGATCGGCAAGGCAGATTTCAAATGGTGGGCAGATGCAAATGGCATTTGGCTGAAAGGACATAAAGCAGCATTCAACGGGGAAGTCCCACCCCACTGAGTCTGTATGAGACTCGCTCTGTCCCTGTTGTCCTTGAAGTCAGGGCTGTCAATCAATCCTCACTCAGTAGTTAAAGAGCCCCAAGCCCGCTCCTCAGAAGGGTGTACATTACTCCAATGGAGTAGGTAGAAACAACTTATTTTCAAGCTAAGACCGAGGGGTTGGAATAACTAGTTTCATCTTCATATACCCTTAAGTGCACACCCATCCTGTCTTCTGACCCCTCTAGTTTACAGTGCCTGCAGGAATCCTCATCCCAGGAACTCATAGAAGGCTCACGACCGAACCCTCTCACTCATGCCAAGAAGTTGAGGACCCTACGTAGACTTCCAGAGAATACCAACAAAGAGGCAAGAGCTTAGAGCAACAACAAAAAGTGTTGCCAGAGCAAGGCAAGGCAGTGATAGTTTTCCTGGAGTAAATACAAGACCTTCCACCCTGGGGTGACATCATCATTATGCAATAATTACCAAGAAGGTCATTCAGAATTAAAATGCGATCTTATCGACTGCAACGTCTCACTAGAGATCGCTTAATCTCTTTTATGCCCCCATATTGTTCATACCGCATTACCTGGATGTGGGGTGCTTATTTAGAAAAAAAAAAGTGTCAAGAATTGGGGAGTTCTTCACAAACACAAAATTGTGATAGTGAAAATTGAAGTTCCTCGGTAAAGAAGTCTCCAGGTGAGCTAGCTTTGGCTCTTCCAATGCATTGGCAGTTCTACTGTTACGAAGGGGCTCCTTGCCTTCTTATGGAGATTGTTAGCAGAACTCAAAGGGAGCAGCAGAGTAGGGAACAGGCCTTGGTTCTCACCCACGTGGAATGAACGGTCATTTACGCACCCCATCTTGGCTCCATGTCTCTGTCGCAACAGCTGTGAGAAGACCATGGCCCAGCCCCAGCTACTGAGTCCAAGTCCTGCTACAGCCAGAGGTACTAAGCTGGGATAGGAGAAATAAGGGGTTTAACAGTGTGGTTAGAAAGAGTTAAACTCAACTGCAAGATACTCCTGTCGAGACTTACTAGGAAACACTCACTAGGGATCTCAATTAATAGTGAAGAATGATGAGCATTGTTGACTCTGCGTGTTTTGTTTCCAGCACGCTGTCACAAATCTGCAACCCAATCATCCTCCGAGCACGCCAGAAACGGGTACTGGTCCCACTGCAAAAATGAAGAAGTTCGGAAAATAGCTCCCTTGTAGAACAAGTGGAAGCCAGATGTCAGGAGCCGTATGCCGGGCAGATGTTAGAGATTTAAAATGAGAACTACCTGAATGGCCCTGGTTGGAAACACGGTGTTCTAAAAATAGAACACCGACACCCTACTGAAATCAACTGTTCATTCCTGTATCCTGTGCAGTGACTGCAAGTGGGCACCAATTTCTTGCAAACCTGTACACTCACACCCATGGGCTCCTGAGGTCTTTCTAAGCAGAAAGCAGCGTGTCCATTAAAAACAGGCTCAGCATAGAGACACTAGGCTCCTTGTTGGCTTTTATTTTAATCTTGAGAATTCAGGGAGAGCCAGGACAATACTCAGTAGCTGGTTAGGGCTGGCTAGGCAGAGGGGAAAGGGAGTAAGTGGCATCTGTAAACTGATCTGCAGGACACCATTAGAGCGGAGGATGCTGCAAGGTAAGCCTGGGTCAGCAGCACACAGGTGCTGGCATTGGAATTTGTTCCCTGAACATCTGTGCCTACCATAAAAACAGCCAGGGCCGTGGGGGCAGAAATAGCAGGTCTCATATTGCCTTAATAAAAACAACCAAATAAAGCACATCCCTGTTTTCTGCAGTATCTGCCATGCGGAATGACATCCCTGTCCCCAGGTTTAGCTATGTATTTTGCCACCTCATAAAACCCCGATCAATCTGCCCTTCTCTCCCGGCGGCACCAACTCACAAAGCATCTCCAGTCTTCTGATCTCCCAGACCTAAAAAAACAGCCAGGAGATGAGGACGCCCATCAGGTGAAGACTTCCTTTGCAGTCCGAATTTGAGACTAAATACAGACCTGAGTCCTCTCTTGGGACTCCAACAGAGCTCCAGCTTAAGAAACACTCCAAACACAAGCAGCCAGGCCTTCCTGCCCCTAGGAGAGCACAGAGAGAAGGCAAAGGTGTATATTTCATGGGACGTGATCCCCCCTTCTCTGTGGGGGCAGAAAATACATCATTGCACCTGGAACGTGAGTCATTTGTGAACCGTTTGTTTTCAACTCAGACTTTTACATAACCCGAGGCATGTGCAGGAGACCCCATGAGTCTGACACACACAAGTACAGATTTATTTTTCCACGCGAAGAAAACCACCAAGGCAATGGTATCCTGATGTTTTTGTGGTCAAGCAAATAAATAAAATCCCATTGTCCTTCCCAAGAAGGGGAAAGTGCTCAGGACCCTCTGATAGTTTCAGGGCAGAAGGCCAGATACCTGAGACCCACCACCTGTTTCGGCCCAGCATTCCTGAACTATTAGCCTGTTTCTCAGATTGCTTTGCTCCATTCTAAGGACACATCCCGGCCTTGATGCATTAAAATCTACCACTCCTTGTTCCTGAAATGGCTTTCTCCTCAGTGTTGGTGCCCTTTGTACATCATTTCACCAGAGACCATTCCACAGCCACTGGAGTCAGAAAGCTGCCCCACGACATCTCCGCTCTTTCCCCTTGCCTTCTGTAGCAATTACACGAACTCCTAATGCATCTCAGAACTTGAAGGCTCCTGACATAAGTAGCAATTTTAATGGAAATTTATTTATTATCTATTGAAGAGCAAGCTTCTGAACTTACATGCAAGTAACTTTTCCACATGGTAGCAGGTTCTCCATAATGCATTAAGGTCTGGATGCCACCAACCAAATCAGTAGAACTTAAACAAAAGCTCTGTGTACTTGCTAATCTCATTGCCTCTGCCTACTCATCCTCACACTCCCACAGATGCCTACCTGTCTATCTATATTCTATCTATCTATCTATCTATCTATCTATCTATCTATCTATCTATCTGTCTGTCTATCTATCTACCTACCTACCTACATATGAATGATGGACTACATACACTATCACTCTACCTACCTATCTACCTACCTACCTACCTTTGATGGACTACCTCTATTTGTGTCTATCTCTGTCTGTCTGTCTGTCTGTCTGTCTATCTATCTATCTATCTATCTATCTACCTACCTTCCTACCTATGAATGATGAACTACATCATTCTACCAATGATGGATTACATACACTATATATCTGTCTCTCTGTCTCTCTGTCTGTCTATCAATCTGAAATGAAATAAATACAGGAAAGTCTAGGCTAGGATAACTGAAAATTATTCCGAAATGGTTTTGAAAAGAACAAAGGTGGTTTCGTTATTTAGCTTATTGCATCTTCCACTGGTTGAATTAATCTTCATGATGTTTATTCTAACAATTAAAATGTAGATTTTTAGGGTTTTGTGTTTGAAGCAGCTACAATATATAAGAATTAAGATGGTTTAACCCTAGAGAGCCAAAAGGAAAGGCTTGGATGAAAGGAAGCTATTCCGCCCCTACACTGTGCTCCAAATAACTTGTTGATCAGCTTGTCTGTTCATCAAACAAGAATTTTAACGATATTATGAGAAATGACCATTTTATGTTGCTTTTTCCCCAGAGATTTAAGAGACTTTGCTCCTCCCATACTGTGTATAACACACCACATACAGAGCTAGAAAATGACAAGATATCTTAAAAAAAAAAAAAAAGCACCCATTTCTGAACATTTTAGTGTGTATCTGGGAAGCTCGGGGTGATGGTGATGACCGTTATGCCTCAGTGTAAGCTCCTGAGGACTCCAGGAGAGCTACATAAACCCGGTGTGACAGCTGGAAGCCATAGCCTTCAATGAGCAAGGCCGGGGCTCCCCTCCTCTAGCGACAGCCCTAAAAAGACTTTCCAAAGACAGGTAAAATAACCAAACCCTACATAGATATCCAGAACTTTAAAAACATTACGTTTATCAAAAAAAAGTCAGACTCAAGATAATAACACGGTTTGATTCCATTACTATGAAATGTACAAAGAAGTCAAGTATATAGAGCCTCAGATGAGATTTCAGGTTGTTCAGGGCTGAGAATGAAAAAAACCAACGGCTGAAAAAAAGAGCACAAAGTCCTTCCTATGGCGGAAGCATCAGAAAATTAGATTGCAGAAAAGCGTAGATAGCTCTGCACATGGATCAAAACTCTTTACACTATGTATTTTAACTCATGGATTTTTATGGCATGTAAATCGCACCTTCACAGTGCTGTTCAGAGAAACTGAATGAGAAATCCACGCAGTGTCTTCGGGATCTTCCAGTTCATCAGGCAGGGAGAGACACTGGAGGAAAACGATACTCTCCAGAACTCATCGCGTGAATGTGGTTTCTGTGCTTTGGCTGTTCCTGCTCAGTCATGAGGATCTGGGAAAGCGTTGCAAGTATGTCAGGCATGGCACCGTGGAAAACATACAGAACAGTGGGCCGGCCCACAAGAGCCAAACTTACAAGGCCCCTCCTGGCTCTGCAACATTCAAGGAAGTCCCTTTAAGGCAACCTCTGTGCTCCACATCATAAAAATAATACCAGCACTTGCATCACAGGACTGGTGAGAGAGCCTCACCTTCAATACCCAAACCATGTTAAAAGATGCTTGTTAGTATTACAATCCCTTTAGCATCACCTGGTATAGCCTGTAAATATTTCAGACCTGTGTATAGGACACAGTGTGAGAAAAAAAGGTTGTTGAAGAACTGCCTCGCGTGTGGATCAGACTACATCAGGTGTAAACCGTGTTCTATGACAAGTTATGTTATAAGTGGTACTGTTCAGTAACTTAAAGAGCACAAAAAAGGACAAGAAATACGTGTCCTACAGAAAACGATTGCTTTATAAAGACGAAGGTTGAGGGTCACCTAAAAACACATTCCTGAGGAGCCTTTGAACTTGTACTTTCAGCATCTTCTAGTACATACGAACACAACAGGAGAACTTTGTCTACTCATCTGTCACCGTCAAAGGAGAACTGGGTTAGGTTGACTGGTGTGTCTTTAAAAAAAAAAAAAAAAGTACTGTATTTTTCTCACGCAATGAAGTGTAACCAGCGGGGATCCAAACGCTATACGCGGCAACACAACACGATTAAAAGCTTTTTAATGAAGGCACTGTAAACAGCCTTTCCCTTCTGCTTTAGAATATTTCAAATACAAAATTAGCAAGCCCCAGAGACTGGAATTTCTGTTACAGGAGAGATGAAAGGTTAACTGTCTAAAAGGAAAGAATATGTTTGACATATTCTATTTAGAAAATAAAAGGGCTTCCTAATAAAAGCAGAGCCCACTTGATGCGTCTAATGCTCCTTCAGTGTTTGCATACACAACCGAGTAATTAGAAAGCTCACTCAAAAAAAAAAAAAAAAAAAGAATGTGCAGAGCCACTGCAGACATCGGGCCCCTTGTTTACCAGGCTTGCTAGAGGCCCCCGGAGGTCACTGTGATTGACAGGATTTTGGTGTTGGTAGGAGGGTTGATAATGTGCACACATCTCTTGAGAAGAGAGCTCCGGGTCCTGACCATGCTTAATAGAAGAGCAGCCACTATGAAGAACAATGTGACGGGGGAAGCCTGGGGGAGCAGTGGGCGGAAGGATGCTCGAGGATTGCAAATGGAATTCCCAGTCAATTAGTCCTCATTGGGAAGCTGATGGATACCATGCCAAGAAAAAGAAGACAAGAAAGAAAACTAAAAATTCCCAGGGCAAGCTTCTGCGTCTGCCAAAGACAAGGCACTCCTGTAAGCCAATTCCGTTGGTGACATGTCAGCAACCCCAGCTCCCCAAATGCATCTTTATAAACTGCCGAAGTTCAAGACACTCGAGGGAAACCACCCCGGGTTTCTGTAACACAAGATGATGCTACTTGCCTTAGGCACGTCTGACAGGCAAAAGTAAACAAAAAAAAAAAATTCCACTAAATAGCACAGGACCACAGTAGATAAGACTATGGCTGTGACTCACAAAATCCCCTTAATTTTAATGTCTTCATGTCTTTGTTGAACTTGAATTCCTAGAAGCTCACTGAACAATACTTTCTGTATTTCTCATGGTGGTGGGAGGTGGACCGTGTTCATTTCTCCCAATGGTCCTGCTCTTCAAGACCCCATGACTCATGCTAAGAGGAGCATCCAGCCAGTTTCACTGGATGCACTGATATTTGGGATATATGGTGACAGGGATAATAAGTGGATTTCAGTCGTACGTCATGAAATTGGATTCACGATAGGACCACAGCTGAAGACGCCGTCCTTGAAGAAGCACAGTGGTTACTGCCACGAGAAGCTTTTTATGCCGTCCCTGCGCGGGAGTCCTGCTCATTGGTGAGACCGGCTGCTGTCTGAGGAAAAGTGTTCACCACGAATAAAATGCTCTTTTAAAACCCTGGTGAGCAAAGTCACGGCGCAGCTGCGAACTGTGCTTCTCCCGGCATCAATTAAAGCTGCAGGCCCGAAGCCCGGGTTTTCCTAAAATGGGATATTTACCCTTACACGACTCCTTTATCTGAAAACACAAGATCATTTCTTAGGGCAAAAGAAAAAAAAATAATCTTGTCTTGACAAGGTCAAACTAGGTTTTCCTAGCTTAATCCTTTTGGAAAACCTGTTGTCACTTAATCCATTTCATCCTGCGGAAAGCCTTGCCCTGAATTTCTATATGATGCTGAAACAATAAACAGACATGCAGGGTGTCAAAGTTCTAAGGGGAAAAAAATACACAGAGGCCCTTGAAACGGTGTTCTTTCTCCCAAAATAAAACACGCAGGAAACCGGTGTCGTTTCTCTGGGGCCCCCAGTGAAGCGATTGCCCCCTCAGAGAAAGCACATGCCGCAGAGAATATAAAATTAGACGTCTATCCAAACAGCAAATCAACCAGGAAGCAGGTATTGCAAAGACAACTCAAGTCTGAAATAAACATCACCTTGCTTAAGTGTATTTTCGTGTTTTGACTCTAAAAATAGGAAATACGTTTCGGAAAAGCCAGAATTGTTAATTGGATTTCCCTCTGAGATGAACAGGACTGTATTGGAATGGAGCGGCCATGTCCCCTCCCCTCTGAACGGGCCCGGCAGTGCCTCCTCGAGGTCTGCTGAAGTGGGTGCCACACAGACAAAGTCCGGTGACTCACTTTCCCCTTCTGCCCTGATTTCTCATTCATAGCTTTGTTTCCCTTCTTTCAAAGGGTGGCACGACCCTCCGTTCTTTGCCACAAGGCCCCAGAACCATTTCGGGGGCTTGCGGGGACAGTGTGTCACCGGGCAACTGAATTAAACACAGGAAAGACAGATGTGAAGGCCGGAATTCTTCAAAGGCAAGGGGGTTTGACACTTCATAAATCACCGTGTCACTCCGCTCGAACAAAAACGGGTCTCGCATACTGTACCCGAGGCGCGAGTTGGCTAGACAGGGAGAGCGTGTTTGCACACCACATCTGGCCCATCACCAGGAGCTTTATAAATGTAATGAATCAGCGGGAGCATGACAGGGGTGGGGCCTTCCTCACCACACAGGAAAGCCTTTTGATGGGGGAACTCAAGGAACCAGTTACTAAAAGATACCAAAAGCGCTAAAAGTGATTCAGGTATGAAATGAAAATACTTTAACATACATACATGGTAGGTTTTATGGTCGTCATCTGACTCCTTTTCACTAGACTCTCCTAGTCCCGAGATGAGAGGTAGAAAATAGAGACTGGCTATTGGCATCTGAATCTCAGTCAGCCCAGCGTTGCCCTGCTAGGTGGTGGGAAAGTCCACAACACCTACCGCGGTATTTTCTCTTAATGTTCAAGAACGAATTTAAAAGAAAAATTGAGAAGTTTTTAAGAACGGGGCCTTTCTGTTCACTTGGTGCCCTATTCAGACTGATTGGAAGCAGAAGAAATTGACAGGGACCAGTGTGGATCAATATGTTTGCTGTTGCTTTCACTGAAGTATCTTTGTCATGATCGCCGAGGGTGGTCAGGAGTCACTCGTTCCCCGGCTACAGCATCCTGCACCACAGCCAGACGCACGGTGCTGAGCAAAACACCAGATTTCCTTATTCTCCAGGATTTTTGTCTTTTAAATTTAGTTCATAGGGACTATAGCTGGTGAATGCAATACTACTTAAAACTTAAGGGAAAAGTATTTTGTGTCATTTTATGATTAGACTTGTATGAAACTTCATGCCTTGTCCGGTCAGAACACGGATGCCATCCTCCTGCAGCAGAAATGGCCAGGACCGTCCAACCCAGCGTGCCCCACTCTTGTCCAAGGTGGTAAAGGTGCAACAATGTGCTCTGTGGTGTTAGTCTCACATGGACATGGAAACGTACAAACACTTACGTTTCCTATGAGACGATATTTTATGAATGCAATGCCAAAATATGCACAGTTTGGGAAAAAGAGTGGCATACACTCTGACTTCTAAAATACAAGGAATGGGAGTATTACTTTCAAATACTCATAGGTCACCCCAAACTGCTACTCAGGCCACCAAAACTTGTATCTCAGTGTTTTCTCGTTTGTCTGGCTTCAGTTCAGACAGGCATAGCTCCCAGTCATCCTAACCGACCACCTGAACTCGCTTCTGTTCAGCTGAGCTTGCGGCTGGCCAGCGATCTTGGTTGTTTGGGGGGTTTTGTTTGTTTGTTTGTTTTGCAGGTTTCTTTCAATTTGACATATGCTGGAGGAAGGAAACTCAACTGAGAAAATGGCCTCCATAAGATCAGGCTGTAGACAAACCTGTAGGCCATTTAATGATTGATGTGGGAGGGCTCAGCTCAGTGTGGGCAATGCCACCTCCGCACAGGTGGCCCTGGGTTTCATAAGACAGCAAGCTGAGCAAGAAGTAAGCAGCATTCCTGCATGGCCTCTGCACCGGGTCCTGCCCTGTCTCCTCTGGATGATGGACTACAAGCTACCCCATGCTAGCGGTATCTGTATATCAATTACTCTATGAAATCAAAATCCTGTCCTACCCAAGCTTCTTTTGGACATAGTGTTTTGCCACAACAATAGAAGCCTATAAGACAGGAATTGGTATTGCTGTGACAAACCTGATTATGTGTCTGAAAGAGGCTTGCAGTGGCATGTGAACTTTGGGCTGCAAAAACCCTCAGCTTGGAGCTCAGTTGGCTGTTTGCGGGGAGCTTGGAAGACAAGAATGGTGAAAGCAATGGGGTTCTGACTCTGGCTCTTCCAGGAGAAATCTAAGAGTCCCTCGAAGATGCTCTTGCAGTTGTTCCTGTGATAGTTTGGATTCAGAATCCAGAGCTGAAAAATTATTGGCTGTGCTTAACAAGCAACCAGGACCGCGTCAGTGAAACCTCTCTTTGCTGGGACAATTGACGCTGGTTATCCGGATCTGAGAAATTAACCCTGATAAAGAAGAGCTCGGCATTACGGTGATAAAACCTTTGGAAAGGTCTCCTCAGAGTAAGCAGAGGCTGTGTTCCAAAGGCGCTCAAGGTTGCACCTCATGGTGGTAGCTGAACTTGGCAATGTGTAAATTTTCCGGGTGGTGCCGATTTTGACGGCAGTCAGGGGCCGTGGAAAGCATCTGAGGCAGAGTACTGGGGAGCCGGTCTGAAGTCCCTAAAAAGAGCAGCCCATTTGCTCAGGTGAAAGTGCAACCCATTCGCACAGGACCCATCATTTTGGAGAAGCCAGTATCAAGAGATGATGATTCAGGACAGTGGTACCCTGGGAATGGAGCCTGCCTGAGTCTAGGAGACAAGCTGAATGTGCTATGGCCAGACCTTTGGAGCCGACTGTGAGTCTTGGAAATCTGACCCTAGACATTACATTGATGAACTTTGGTTTGGCTCTGACCTGACTATGTGTACACCTTGGTTCTTCTCTCTTGGAGAAAGAAAGTATTTATTTATTTTGATTTTTTTTACAGGAGCCCACAGTTGAGAGACTCTGGAGTTTTAGAGTGGTTTTGGAGACTGGATATTTTAGAAAGGCTTGAACTTTAAAACAGACTTCAGATGTCTTAAAGAGGATGAACTTTTAAACTGCTCGCATTTTTAAAGACTGTGGGACTTTTAAAAGTTAGAATGCTTTATACTGTAATAGATTGATATATGCCATTGGGGCTAAGCAAGAAAGGAAGGGCTATGGTTCAGCCAGGATGTGTTTGTCTGTGAAGCTGACGAGGACTCAGTTGTGCTAGCTAGTTACACATCAATTTGACACAACTAGAATCTTTTAGGAAGGGGGAACCTCAACTGAGCAACTGCCCCTCCTAGGCTGACCTGTGGGCAAGCCTGTAGTGCATTTTGTTGATGGCTGATTACGGTGCAATGTCTTAGTTCATTGTGGGCCATGCCGCTCCTGCACTGGTGGTCTCGACTACTGTAAGGAAGCAGGCTGAGCAAGCCAGCAAGGAGCACCCCTCTATGGCCTCTGCCTTAGCTCCCGCCCTGACTTCCCACAACAATGGGCTATACTGTAGAACTATAAGAAGAAACGAATGCTGTTCTTCCGCAGTTGCTTTGGTCATGGGGCTTCATCACAACTATGGAAACCCTAAGACACTGCTCTGTCATACCTCTGCTTTTTATGAGTCCTGTGTCTTCTCAATCATCCTCAGAATCTCCATTTATTTCGCTTGTTCATTTATTTGTAGGCTGTCTGTGTCTCCTATCCAAAATGAAGATCAAAGGAAAGACAATTTGCTCTCTTAACATATACAGTTAGAATCATCACCTATCCAGGGCCCTTACCATTCCATTCCCCCTGACCAAGTTTAGGACCCTGAATCTGAAAGTCCAAAATTTGAAATATTCTAAATAGGAACATAACACAAATTGTATATTAGATATTTTGAATTAGCAAGGCTGAAAGGTAAAGTTTATATAAATATCACCCCCTCCCCTGCAAAAAAAAAAAGTCCTTCGAACTCTGAAATGCTTCTTCTGTTTTTAAGCTTTCTGGACAGTGACATTTAAACTACCATGGATTCTTGAACACATTGAGGTAAGACTATTAAGACTATTAAACCCCATGACTACTGTTGCAAAAAGAAACCAACAACAGCTGATTTTTGTCATTGTCCATAGCCTTGTTTTTGAAAGTTGTTGCGTAAGACAGACACTTCTGGGAGCCAGCTATCCTACTACTATGCCAAATCAGAAAGCCGCCCCGACCACAAAGACCTGTGGAAATGGGTATGTGTGCTCCTTTGAAAAAGTAGCCCCAGATACAATCTGCTTGTCTTCCGTTGGTTTAAGCGGAAACAGTCTCAGGTCTGTGCGAGGCATCTGTTTTCCACTGCTCTGCAGCGGGCACAGCACTCGCAACTGTGCAGAACCCTTTGTGCCAAGACCCAAAAGGCTGCATCAAATTCAAAGGCTCTTGTTTGCAAGGGGCCAGCAGGTGGAGAACGAAAGGATCGGCCACGAGTCTTCTGCCCGCTAGGAAGCAACACAGATGCATACAGAGAGGATTATGGTCCCAGGCACAACTTCAGTCTGTCCGAGAGGCTGTGTCATTAAGCGAGAATACAAAGATCATAGCCGGTACCCAATTCTACAAGCTCGCTGCAAGGCTCCGAAGGTTTAAGTGCACTTATCCGTCATCCCCTCACTTTCCTTATTGAAATAAATCCCTTTGTCATAACAAATGAGGGTTTTCTCCTTTTCCTTATGCAGATGAGCAATGCATGGGTGCTTTTCATTTGGCTGATAGGGAGGAAGGAGCGACAAGAGGCAGCCGAAGCAGACTGCGGGTTACCATCTGAAATTAATAAGAACAATATAGCTCTCCTCTTACTGCCCGTTGCTTTCACCCCTGTAATAGCAAATCATTACATTTCACATCATTTTAAAGTAAGGGCTTGGGTTCCAAGTACCTTTGAGGTGATACAAAGCAGCAATTAAAAGCTTTTTTGTTGTTGTCGTTGTTGCTGCTGTTTGTTTGTTTTTTAATGTCAATGGCTTAGATGCTAAAAGCAATCTATTGAGTTCTCCTGCTTTGTAATTCACGTAGTTAATCAACCAAAATAACAGCATTTAACCCCTCTCCACTCACGACAACCCTTACTGTACAGGTACAGCACCGAGCCATGCACATTCTAACTTGCTGTGTCCGTGAATGAGGCTTTAACGGGAAATTACTCACCTCAGTTCCTGGCAGAACAGATTTGCGAACCAAAAATTCACTTTAGGTAATATAAAGCTATTCTTGGTGCCAGCGGTGCCAGTAGGAACGATTACTCAACAGGTAGGAAAGAATGAAGAAATACGGTTGCCTGCCTGGTTACAGGAAAATGGCCCAAGTACAAGGTGAGTGAGTCACAGCCGGCTGAGAGAGTTTGGAAATAGGCAAGGGCCTAAATACAGCGGAAAGTGCACAGCAGCTGGAGGTGGTAGTGCACTGCTGTCCTACAGCAGAAAGTGCACAGCAGCTGGAGGTAGTGGTGCACAGCTGTCCTACAGCAGAAAGTGCACAGCAGCTGGAGGTGATGGTGCACTGTTGTCCCAGCACTTAGGAAGCTTAAGCAGGAAGAGTGTGAGTTCCAGGTTACCCTGGACCTTATTTCAGAAACGAAAACTAAGCGCACAGCAGCTTTGGGCACCTGATACTATCAGCATTGCCGCATGTACTCCTCACTTCACTGGGATTCTTTTTCTCCAGGCAAACAAAGAACAGAACACTTCAGTAAATACAAGTCCAATGGCAGTAGACATCAGGAACTTGTCAGAGCCTTTGTTAAACTGAGCGCCAAACTGGGTTTTGACACTGTTAGTATAGTGAGACCTCATATTAAATCCAAAGGCAAGTAATTTTCCTTGGTATCTGTGACGATCCCGAAAGAGCAGAAGGGTCCCTGTTTTGCTGTCTCCATCACACACCTTCCCCGAGGTGACGTCACTTTGCACCTTCAAAACCCTTTAAATAGCGGCTTTGTAGTCATAAGAGCCATCTAGAAATTTCTATTACAGTAAACAATTGAATTGGTTAAAAACTAGTAGCAAACTAGGAAATAACTTTTAAAATTTTATAATGTAAAAAGAAAAATAACAATACCATAACTTGCAGGGGTTAGTGACATTGCAGGATTCATGCGTTAGCGTACAGGAATGCAGAGACACCATCACTGTGGACAGTCAATATATAGCACATAGACACACAGTAGGGATGGTAGAGACTCACTAGATGTTGCTTTCTTATCCCTTCCCTTAATTCATGTTTATATTAAAATAATTTTAACTTTAAGCAATAGATACCATTTGTAATTTGTTTTTCATTTTGTTTTATTTTTATCCAAGGTAGGGTTTCCTCTGTGAGGCTCTGGCTGTCCTGGAACTCACTATATAGACCAGGCTGGCCTACAGAGATTCACTTGCCTTTTCCTTCAGAGTGCTGGGATTCAAGGTGAATGCCACCACTGACCAGCTTTTTTTTTTTCTTAAATACCATTTTTAAATCTGAGACAACATGAGAGTGCTCTGATGGTCTTAAAATCTATATCTACATTTTCCTTCAAAGCTCTTACTAAGTTTGCAATGTGTGGGATTCCCCTTTGTATGCTGTGAATACCATTGGTGAATAAAGAAACTGCTTTGAGCCTATAGCAGAGCAGGGCAAAACAGAGGTAGGCGGGAGGGGGGGCGGGGGGGACTAAACAGAATGCTGGGAGAATAAAGAAGGAGTCAGGGAGAAGACATGGAGCCTCCACTGGAGACAGACATGCTGAAACTTTGCTGGTAAGCTGCGACCTAGTGGTGATGTACCAATTAATGGAGATGGGTTAAATTAAGATGTAAGAGTTAGCAAATAAGAAGCTAGAGCTAATGAGCCAAGCAGTGATTTAAATAATATAGTCTCTGTGCGATTATTTCAGGAGTCTGGGCTGCTGGAAAATGAACAAGTAGCCTCCTTACAACAGCAATGAATTTTATGCTATTGTGAAAAATATCTGTAAGGGGGCTGGAGAGATGGTTCCATGGTTAAGAGCACTAGTTGCTCTTTTAGAGGACCCGGGCTCAAATCCCAGCACCCACATGGCAGCTCAAAACTGTCTCTAACTCTAGTTACAGGGGATCTGGCATCCTCACATAGACATACATTCAGGCAAAACACCAATGCACATGAAGAGAGAGAGTGAGGGAGAGAGACAGAAAGAGCTCTGTTGATAGATAAGCAGAAGGGTCAGAAACTGCATCCACAGATCAATTAAAACTACGCATGACACTTTGACGGTGATCATTCCCAAAGAATGGAAGAGAAAAACAACAAACCAAAATCCACCCCACTAACTCCTCAGAAATGTAGTTGTCATTTTCTCCTGGTTTGCCACGGGGCATGGATTATTCTAGACTTTGAAAACGGGAACAACATTGCTTCTTGCAATAGCAGTAGACTCCATCTGGAAGGAAGCTGGCAGACTCCAAGAGGAGAAGGAGGAGCCTGGCCCTAGTCTCAACTCTTCCCTTCACAGCCAGAGTTGTATTATCCAGGACCATGTGTCCTTCCCGGAACCAGGGCGGGTCCTTTCATGGGAAGTCCGCACACACAGGAGACTGCCACAGCCTGGCTGTACCCAGGTGTGAACACACTAGCTTGGATTGCTGTGCAACATTAGGGAAGGGAACGTTCTCCTTTTCTGGACATGTTTTTATATTCAGGATTGAATGATTACAGATTCTCACATTAAAAAGTTTCCTGAGTGAAAAGAGCACAGGACAGAATAAAACAGGATGTCTTCCTGAAAGAGAAAGTACATTATTTTATTTTAACCACTAACTGAACGGAGTAGTGGGTTAGCCCGAGGAGACCGGAAAGGGTCAATTTTCAAGTAATGAGGTGCTATGCTGAAAATGAGAGTCTAAAGAAAGATTCTTCTTTCTTATATCATAACGATAACTATAAGGTCACGAAAACGGTGAAAAGCCATTAGAAAACTTTACAGGTTATGACAAGAAAAGGCCTGAACTCAGGCATTATTTGAATAAACTCACCATTGGGATCACAGATAGTTACATTTTTTTTTAAAAATTCAGAATGAGCAACTATATTAACCATAACATGCCATGTTCTCACTTATTTCTGCTGAGAAAAAAAAAACTGAGGAAACACCTTTGTGGTGGGAGAAATTATTTGGCCTTTTTTACTTTTGGGCTTCCTGATTAGGACATAGTTCCTTGCTTTATCTTTGAACTGCCATCAAAGTCAACAGCAGGGACAATACTCAGAACATCTCTTAAGGGCTCACAGTACTGTACTGTTTCTGTAAGGGCAAAACCCAGCATTTAATAGGAACGGAAGAATGGAATGTGTCTGGGCACCCAGGTAAAGGACGTCTGTCTCATGTGCCCTCAGGCTGACAGGCATGATCTCAAAGAACCTTCTAGCTAACTTCCACATGCTCACGTCCTCACTTGGTTTAAGATCCATTGGTTTGCTTTTTTTTTTCCCCTGTAGCTAAAATAGTTTTGCTAGCCACAACTAACATAAAAAATTAAAATGAAATGTTAAATTTCTCTCAGGGATGTCATCATAGCAAAGTATTACAAATAAAATTGAAATATTTTAATCATATCATACATACACAGAGAAGTTATGTCAAGTGATATATTGTGACAGGCAGACTAACCGTGGTCTGGGCTTTTCAAACTGCAGATCCTGACTTTATTGGACAACTGCTTTTAAAATATCACATGGAATTAAATAAGTTCTTTTTTTTTTTTCGAGACAGGGTTTCTCTGTGGTTTTGGAGCCTGTCCTGGAACTAGCTCTTGTAGACCAGGCTGGTCTTGAACTCACAGAGATCCGCCTGCCTCTGCCTCCCGAGTGCTGGGATTAAAGGCGTGTGCCACCACCGCCCAGCTCTAAATAAGTTCTTGTATTACATTTATTAGGAAAATATTCTTTTGTGAAATTTTTCTTTAATTATGCATATGTTATAAATAAATGTGTTCGATGGGCTATTTACTAAACTAATTTCTTACAACGGACCATTGTCTTTTTTTAAGAGGCATGCTTTAAGAAATACCAAGAAAATAATGCAAATTTTACACTTTCTTTTACGACTTTTCATACAGTGGATGGGGCACTTGGGTGTGTGACGCAGAATCGCTTGAACCCAGGAATTTCTGACTAGCCTGGATAACATAGTGAGAACCCGTCTTTCACCAAAAAAATATTTTTAAGAAACAAGATGATCCGTTGAAGTTATTTCCATTTTCTCAACAATAAAATCAGACCAGCTGTTTATTTCAATATTGCCAGACAAACGGTTGGCAATTAAAAAGTAGTCTACTGTTGCAATGGCCTCTGCTCACTGATAATTAGAGACCCTGGTAATGAAAGCCCCTGACTTAAGGTTTGTAAAGGCCTGTACTAGACACTACCTGTATACAAGGTAATGCTCTTCTGGATATACTGGCAAATACCCTGCATCCAAGGGGCCTTTCAGGCAAGCAGAGCCTAGAGTTGTCTAGAGTGGGGCACTCTAGGGCTCTGGCCTCCCAGAAGATGTTTGGGGGTGACCAGACCACACACGCTGGAGCTGAATAGGATTTTGATCAGTGGGAGCCAGGAAAACCCAAGGAGCTCGGAGGTTAATTGCTTACTTTCTTTCTCTGTGAACCAAGCAGGCCAAGGACACCCGGGACTATCTTGCAATGCCAAGTGACCCCTTTTGCTCTGCGCACGCCACCTTGGATTGCTTCTCTAGTTTCAGCACCCCAATCCCTCTCTCGCCTCACTCTTCCTTCCCTGTGATGGGATGGGCAAGAACCACTTCTGCCCACTGGTTCAACATCTGCTGTCGAGGAAGCTTGTCTTGTTTTTAATTTATATTTATATATAAATTAAATATATGTAAATTATTATTTATATTTCACGTGCATCGGTGTATTCGCCTACATGTCTGTCTGTGTGAGGCTGTCAGATCTTGCAGTTACAGACAGTCATTGGCTGTCATGTAGATGCTGGGAATTAAACCCCTGCCCTCTGGAAGAGCAGTCGGTGACACTTAACCACTGAGCCACCTCTCCATCCCCAAGGAAGTTTATCTTAAGACGTCCTAAACACAGGTGCAGACTCCACTGTGTGCTACGGACAAAGACAGCGGAATGGAGAAGTCTCTGGCACTGTCTATATGGGGCATTGCCTTCCTTATTTTAAGTTCAAGAGAATGTTGAGTCACTGCAAATTTTCTAATTGTTAATCATGTATACATGATGGTGGGGTGGGCAGCAAGAGTAGAGGGACTTGTGGAGGCCAGAAGAGGATGTTGGATCCTCTGGAGCGAGTGTTACAGACAGCTGTGAGCTGCCACAGGCGGGTGCTGGGAACTAAACTCAGGTCCTCGGCAAGAGCAGAATGAACTCTTAACCATGTGCTGAATCATCTCTCCAGCCCTAGTAACTGCAATTTTCTATCTTAAGCGGAGTTAGATTTCACGGCGAACAACCCGATCACATCTCATCTTTGGCAAGCTAATAGTGATAGCCACGAGAAATTACTGGACTATGAAATAACAATCAACTTGCAAATTTTGGATGATTTAAAAACAATAAGGATTTGTGTTGCGCTCACCCATATGCCTACTGCAGAATTCAGGACGGGGACCGTCACTGCAGTCACGGGGTGACCAGGTGGATAAGCAGCTACTGTCGTGAATGCGGTCAGACCAGAGGAAACAGAGTGCTTGGCCAGCCCACGTTGCTTCATAAAACTCCCGTTACAAGGAACACGGGTCAGTTCCACTCAGAGTCATTGGCCACAGATAGCCGTATAACCACAACAAATTTCAATTTAACAATATGCCTGGGAGGTACGAGAACCAAAACCTTCGTTCAACGTTCAAATGGCTTCTACGAATAGCATATGAGGTAAGCTGTGCCTACCACAGAATGTTTTACTCTTGGGCCTTAATCCACTGACTTAGGGTGACTTGAAAAAGGAAAAAGGTTTTTTATAAATATCGGAAATAATGGGAATTCACCCAAAAAGCCAACAATCAGCGTGTAAACTTTAGCATGGCTATCAAGATCGAGCAGAAAGAGTGAGTAGCAGACTTGGGATTGAGCTTTGCTCATGCTACTTGCTGACGTCATGGCCTTAGATAACTCAACTGCTGGGGCAGAGTCTGGTTTCCACACCGGGTCCAGAGGGGGTAAGGGCGGGGCCAATTATACTCACCCTGTGGGTTTTCTATGAAGATGAGAAACACAGCAACGGGAGATTCTGCTTGACACTAGGAACTCACACAGCAGCACTGGTTAAGGAAGCTCGGGACCTGCGGACCTGCGCGTCTCCTGTGCTGCTAGGAGACACCAGAACACCCCATTTCTTTTCGCCCAGCATGTGTGCTTCTCCATCATATGCATGACACTTTATAAGGAGGCCTCTTAAATTCAGTTTGCCAGTGACTCCCCTTGTAAAATGATGGACTTAGAATTCAACGCAATGTTCCTTATAAAGATTTCTTTTTTTTTTTTTTTTAAGTTTTCACTCAGGATCAAAAAGTCACCGCATAAAAGACAAAAGGGGGGCTGACTCTCTGAACTTAACTAATGTTTACACGACTCAGTCTGAACGCTTCTGGCTAACTGCAAGCTCACAACGAACCAGGGAGACATGACAACATCCTCCATCCTCTCCCTCCAGGTAACCCAGGAGTCCAGATCAAAGGATTGTTACTTGATTTTGGACAGCCACACACACACTGCTGCCGTACTTGGAAAACCCACTCATAAATGAAGAAACATACAGGGTGGTGGGTTGCTGCAGAAAAAAAAAATAAAAGAAAGGAAAAGAAACGCACGGAAGGAGATGTTGAACTGAAAGAGAGACTGTTGCAGAAAATACCATCCCTCCATCCCTCCTCCCCACTACCTCAAAGGCTCCATGATGCTCTAGAGAGCAGGAGGGGGATGCCACAGTGAGACCCACCCTGGGCAGCGGGTGAGATCACAGCCCGGTGCAGCCGCTGACCCTGCTGAGGATGAGGGAGGGATTCCACAGGGCCAGAAACTGGGGCTGGGTCTTCTAATCCCACCCATCTCTGCCTTTGGGTGTGCTGTCCTTATTCTAAATAGGCATCCTTTTCCATTTTAATAAAGACATTATAAAAATAATAATGTAACGTGCAGAATTCATTTACGCTGCTTATGCTACAGAAATCTTGATTTACTAGATATCCCTCCAGGTTACAATTTCTGCTGCTGGCTGCAATAGAATAAAGATGCTGACAGTTGTGAATTACTTCACGGAGTTCGACAAGTTATCAAGTGCAATGGTAAATAGGAGAGAAATGGAAGGTAAAGTAGGTGGCTGGGTCAACAGGGGTGCTGACTGCCTCTCTACATAATTTAAGGCCCTCTGAGAACCCGAGAACGACGGCGCGTAGATGTCCCTTGCCGAGGAAGAAGAGAACGTATATATGGCTCTACGTTTCAGGACATAGAGGTTAATGGAAAATGGGAAGGGCTCTGTTTTATGGGCCCTGCTGAAAACGGATGGCGGAGGAGATGGGCAGGAGGAATTATCTCTTATCTAGACGAGGTTGAGGGTAAGAGATGAGGCAATGGCGTGTGAACGCCGCATGGGACACTTATTAGTGGGGAGCTCTGACTAAAGGTGAACGGCCTGCTGGGAGATGGGAGACATCTGATAGGTAAAGTCGGGCTGGCCCTGGGGCCACGACCTCATTAATAGTTAAACAACAGCACTGAAAATTAATGGCCCACACCTGACTGCCCAGTGGCACGGCAGTCCTCACCACAACTGTCCGGAAACCCACATGAGCGCATTCCAACAGGGAGTCTGGCTGTCAGTGGTTACAGCAATCTCTGTGGGAATCAGCCGGGTTAAATGGGCAGCGAGCGGTTCCACAGACGACGACGAAGACTCCATCTGACCTGCACGGTGCAACAAGGGTCAGAAGCAGCCGGAAGTTTCGCTGAAGCAGAGCTTGGCCATGTTGAAAGTAGTTAGTGGGAAGACCATGAGCGAGACATCGATGGGCAACAGCAATGGCACTGATCTAAGGAGGGTGGGGGTCCCCCAAGTGACCTCCACCCCAGCTGCCACACAGCTGCCGGACAAAAGCCATTCATCAACCCTTCTAGTCACCAAACTTGCCGGCTCAAGATCACCAGATGGAAGGGAGGACATTTTTCAAAGAGCAATTAAGACCACGTCATAGTTCTAAATCTCAAGACTTCCCTCTTGGACACATACAGGCTTACCTACTAATGTGTCCCCCATCCTCATAAAGGCCTAAAAAAACCAAAGACGCCCCCCCCCACTCCAACGGCTGCCTTCCCCCCACTCTCTGGGTTGTCTTTCTGCTTGGAGAACAGAATTTTGAAAATAGAGTACAATAAATTCCACGCGTGACAGCTTACTGCGGCTAAAGACGGGGCTCCTGAGATGCACCTTTTTATTTATTGGGGTTGGGGAGGGAGGTGGTAATGTTTCCTGTATTGGATGCCTATACTCTGCAGACCTTTGGGGACTCATCTCTGCTGAATTCTTTAACAGCTGAGCTGACAGGGATGTCCATTACCCAAATGGACAGCACTCTGTATTGATCAGGGCCTCACTTAGCGATCTCATTTGTCATCCCTATTGTCTCTCGTCTTTACTGCTCTCCATATGAAGCTGGCGGGCGGGGGGGGGGCATCTTTATCTCAGGTGTTGGGTGGTTAATCTACGTTTCAGGCACAACCGAGCAATTAAAGCAGGCAATGAGCAGAAGGCTCTAGTGCTCTCCTCCATAGAAGGCTGAATGGGACGTCTCTCTATCTCTCCCATACAGACCAGAGGAAGTTAAGAGCTAATCTACTCCTGAAAAAGCCCAGAAGAATAACCCCGGCCATATCAAGTGCTTACTTTGCCTCCATTTCTGCTTTCAGAAACTCATTTTAGAAGATAAAAAGGAATATTATAGGAAGAAAGTTCCAATCCCAACAAAACAAAAGAAGGTCTACCTAATCTTGCCAGTTAATCATTGGGGGGAAAAGTCTTACTTTGCATCTAATTAGATCTATGCAGTTAAACATCCATCAAGAATTCTCCTACAAAGGGGTATGGTTTATGTAGTTCTCATAGAGGGATTAAATTGGGCATGTGGAACGCAATGTTGATGCATGTAATGGACTTCCCCACAACACACATCAGCACCCGTGTCACGGAGCTAGACGGCTTCTCCATCCTTTCACCAAAATGCAATAACAGAAATAATTAAACATCTTTCAGACCCGAACTGCATAGTCATTAGGCAACGGTCAATGGCTGGAACCGCCACTCGAGCCTGAACCGCACTTTACCTTGGCTCTTTCTAGTTGCCTCTATTCAGAAAGCTTCCCATATCAGGATTTCCCCTGAGAACTAGTTCATGATGCTATAAAGGCTGCCGGCCAGAGGCAGTAGGCTCCCCAGCACCTGAGCGACACACAGAACTATCAAGTAACATTTAATTGCTGGATGACATTGTGTGTCTGGGCTTGAATTCCAACCTCCAAATATTATCCACGCAACTGTCTGCAGAGATAAGGCTGTTATGATAAATAACACCAGATAAAAGCAATTAAACCTGGGAGCGGCAAACACTTCAGGATCTTGACTTCCACAGTAAACAGAATTTGAGGATGGATAAACTACAAGAGGACTGATACTATCTTCTTTACGGAAGGAGCATTACTGCAGGCCTCTTCTCCTTCTGTGTATGTGGGTGAGTGTTTCCATGTAAACACATGAGCTGGAGAGAGCCACACAGACGAACTGCAAAAGCTATTAATTACTCCTTTATCTAGTGCTGGAGAGCCAGCGATGATAAGGAATGTAAATGGAGTTGGTTTCTACATACCAACCGGGGCTTTCGTTATGGACTTGAACGTGCCATCATGAATACACTCAGCGCATTTTTTTTCTCCCGTCCCCATGCAGGGGGTCTTCTTATTTCCTTTCAGCTGACAAGATTCTACCAGCGTCCCTAGCTCTTTGTATCCATGCTATGCCTGCTTTGTGACATGTTTGCAGAGCCCAAGCCAAAACACCAGGTAGAAGTGCCAAACCTTAACCCCAAGTTCCTTCTGGGAGACCAGAGATAAGGAAGGGAGTCCTAGATTGGGGGGAAAGTGGACAGTGTGTGTGAGCTCCTTCGAAAGCTTATCAAACCCTGATGCCTACGAGAAACACAGGGAAACTGATCAACCAAAGAACCATGCAAAGGAACAGAGAAGTGACAGAGAGGGACACGGTACAGCTTCAAAGGGAGCCAGATTCTATAAAGTATGGCTGTCTTTCATGAGAAATAAATAAGTAAAAGCATAATGGAAGTTTGCCACTAAGGAAAATATTCCATTTTCTTTTTTTTTTTTTCAAAGTGACTTTCGATGCGTTTTTGTGAAGAAAAAGAAAAAAAATGATGCTATCCCCTCCTGCATGTGTTTCTCTCTGCGGAAGAGCGGGGAGGGAGGAGTATTAGGAGCTATTTCATTAGGCTCTCTCTCACACCTGGGGTATAAATAGAGGATAATAGCCCCTATTGTCCAAAAGAGGTGGGTAATGGTGGTGGCATTCCGCAGCGGTGGGTAGTAGGTAGGTAGATAAAGGACTGCAGACTTAGAAAGGGAAAATAAATGTCACGGATACCAGGGGAACAATGACTAGTTGGAGATTCAGGAGAAAGGAAACTGGATGCCTAATGACCCCCCAGCTAACAAACAACACAGTGTGCCATTTAAAAAGAAAGTAATTTACCAGCAATATCAGATGATAAATAATACTGAGGAACTTCAAAGGCTCCTTCCTACAATGGAGGGAGGCAGTGGCCCCCTAAAAAACAGAATGTTCCAAAAAAAAAAAAAAAATAGAAGAAGTAGTACTGGAGGCAAGAATACAACAAAACATTTCAAAGACCGGAAAATAAAACCGACAGAATTAATAAAAATGTGGAAAATTTTGAAAAGAAAAATATATATTACTTACATGAAAAATAAACCATTTATGAAAAACAAAGAATTAGGCATTGTTAAATGTAGGACATAACACAAAATCCTCTCGTAGTAGCAGGAATGATTTCATTAGCTGTAAGGAAAAAAAAATAGATTTCGAAAAGTGATACGGAAGAGATTTAATACTTCATTTAGTTAGCGACAGTTGTCTCCTGTGGTCCTTAGAGCCCAAATTACTAGCAATTAACTTTGGTTATGAAGATCATTGCCATCATTACTCTCAATTAACGTAGATGGAAGAGTCAGTGTATGTGAGGTGAAGGGGAAATGCTACCACGGTTTTATAAATACGCAGAATTCCTCACCCAAAACGTGTTCTCTACTTGTCTACCTGTGAAGTGCCTACTTCGTCCTCTTCCTCTTCTAAGGCACCCAGTCCTTTCTTTTCTGGTCCCAGGGCAGTCTCTCAAGGGCCAAACCTCAACAGGAGAAGCTATTGTTGGAGCGAGTCCACACCTGACCTACACGGGGTGCGCTAGAACTTTAATAAAACTCAGGTTTTATTCCTATACAGCAAGCTGGTCAAGGCTTCCACGTTATACCTTCTCAACGGTCTCGCTGCCAGGAAAGAATCTAAGCGCAGTAAGACATTAACCAGTAACACACGGAAATCTTCAAATAATCTTCTCATCTCGCTGACAGCAATAAAGAAGAAATCCTAATGTGATTGTGCGCAAATCTAGGCATCCGAATTCTTTTTTTAGACAACCTATTTGATTCTACTAGATAAAGAGGGTAGAATAATATTGACATAAAGAATCATCGCTTCTTTCAAATCCTTTCCTTCATTTCCTCCCGCAAGCCGCTCAATTGCATCGTCATGCTGTTTGTGGTCATGTAAACTGTTCTAAAAATTATTCAGTACTTTTTATTGTATGAATTCCACGCTTAGCATGCCTCACACACTGGTCAGGTATTACTTCTGGTGGATCCTTACGCCTCCATTGTAAAAAGAAAACAGGCATAATATGTACAAATTCTTAAGTCGGGAAGCATTTCTTACTGAGTGTGGGAGCTCCATGTCTTTGCCCTCAGCATCATGGAGGCTGCAGTAGGTGGACTATCATGAATTTGAGGACCAGTTGCGCTACAATGTAAGGCCGTGTCGCAAAAACAAAACAAAACAAAAAGGCTGGTGTGGGATAGCATAACGGCTTTAATCCCAACACTGGGGAAGCAGAGGCACGTTGGATCTCCATGAGTTCCGGGCCAGCCTGGTCTAAATGGTGAGGCATGTGTGTGCGTGTGTTTGTGCATGTGTGTGCATACACATACACACAAAAATATATGAAACAAAACTCAAGAGATTTTTTTCCCCATCGTCCTACCAATATGCCAGCCCCCCCCCCAAAAAAACCAAATGGCTAGGGGCAATAGTTCAATGAAAAATACTTACATTCATAAAGCGCTGGGTTCTATCACCTGTTCTGTTCAGAACAATGGCAGTGTGTATGCATACACATGCGTAATAATTTTGTTTTTAGCATTAACTGTATGTAAACGGCACAGCTCTCCATTTGGAAATACAGATAGTACAGATCTCCCCTAAAGGAACTTGTTACTCAAGGGAAGTATGAAGAAGAGAGAGATCTGAGGCCTCCGAACTGCTGGAGATGGAACTCAGGGTTTCACACATTAGACAGGGTTCTGTCATTGAGTTAGCAATGTCTGTCATTGTCATAGGGCAAACATACTGTTTGCCCTGAGACAGGGTCTCACATAGCCCATGTTAACCTCAAACTCGCTGTGGAGTCAAAGGTCTGATCTTCCTGTCTCTACCTACCAGGAGCTATGATTACAGGCATGTGCCCAGCTAGGAACATACATATACACACATGCACATACATACTTAAAAGCTCATCATCGAGTAATGATAATAATTATTCCATTGGTATTTCGAGTTGTAGTTTATCTACAATTTAATGCACCTTCATTATAATTCTATGAAAAATCTTGGGTGTTTTCTCACTGTATTTTTTGTCAACTTGACACAACCTGGAGTTACCTAGAAATAGGAACTTCCATGAAGATGATGCCTCTATCAGACTGCCACCCCAGGTTGGTTTTGGACACGGTGTTTCATCACAGCACTAGAAACCCCAATTAAGACAATGAGCATTTTACTGACCACAAAACTAAGGTTAAGAGTAACAGGAATTACTAGGTAACAACCATGTGAACCAAATCCAAACTTACTTAACCCTAAATCTAGGAACGAATGTCATACTAATTACTTGCAGTATGCAAAAGGATTCAACTATGGTCATGAGACCTCAAAGAAGGCTAAAGGAGAGTTATGAAAGGAGGCTAGGTATATACAAATAGTTAGTGTAGAATCCACTCTGGTATTTGCAAATATGATGTGATAGGCAGATAAGAGTTCCTATCTTCAGGACTACAGAAGAGGGTCAGATGGAGGTTAGAGAGTAGGGAAAGGCTGATGCTATGGTAGACCTTTAGCTGTGCCTTAAAAGACAGGTAAAGCTAGATAAACAAGAAGACGGGCTACAGATATTCGACAGATAAGGGGTGTCCTTAAAGTCAGTGTGTAGTTTGTATTAAAAATAATCCACAAAGGAGACATCTCTAATTTTCATTTAGAACACAATCTGAAGCCAAGAAAAGTTTACCATCCGCACTGTGCCAACCTTATTCAACATGGGAAATAACCGGATCCCTACCTCAGGCTGAGCTGCTCATTTGTTTTCTTAGAGGAAAGTTAGCTAATCACTCACGCATTTCTGAGAGCCCCTTCTAAGGAAGGCAATATGGTGCCCATTCTGGCAAGAGACCGTGTGCGAGCTCTCAGACTACAGTCTCAGCGTGGATCCACAAATGTGACACTCCAATTAAATATTATGTAACGGAGGAACATACGGATGGTTTGAGCAGCTTATGCAATGACTATCCCAGGGGAAGTGGGATGGAGATGCGCAGGAAGCTGGGAGGGACTGGCCTTGCCAGTTCACAGCATAAGCAGAGCTGCGATGGACAAAATGAGTAAAAATGTATGTGCAGGTAAAGGAGCCGATAGTGTGTGTAGTGTCTAGACCAGAAAGTGTGTAAATTTCACTAGGAGTATTCAGTAGGAGAAAGGGGCTCAGGGAAGCGGTAGCTACTCTATGCTATGTTCACAGCTACCACCAGTGAGATCCAGACTCCTTTTGTAATGACATCATAGGAACAGCTGGATCTTAGGTACAGGGGGCAGGAGGAAGGTGCACCTTTCTATGGGATGAATGGCTCCCTTGAGGTGCTCGGCTTTTTTGCTGAGGCCACCCTGCTTTGATATGGCTCCTGTATTTCTAGCTGGGTACAACTGACAAAGGCACATGTTAAGAACAAAACCACTGTCCGCAAAGCATAACACAAAGAACGGACACTGTTACAGTCATGAAAGAGTGGATTTTAACTCTCATTTGTGTCCTTAAGAAGGTTCATACCACAGGCCACAGAGATAGCTCCCCAGATAAACACACCCGCTGTGTAAATAGGACAACCCAAGTTTGAGCCCTAGATTGCATGGAAGGGGAGAACTGACACCCAAAAGTTGTCTATTGATCTCCATATGTGTACCTGAATGTACACACGCACACACACACACACACACACACACACACACACGATAATTAAAGAAAAAGCTCACACCACACCGCCACATCCTTGAAAACCCCTGGGAGACACTGGTTTCTCTGTCTGTAGTTTGATCAGGTTTATGGCACTGAAAGGAAAGATGGCTACCATCTGCGCAGGGACTGGAACATGAACGACTTCTCCTAACTCGCTGCGCACAAGGGCTTCCCTTCTGCTTTGAACACTGGGAGAAGGGCTAACCTGCAGCATGGCTGCTGATGCTGTTTTTAAGCTGTGACCAATGACTACAAGCATGAAGGCCATGCATGACATGGAAGTGAAGTTTAAAACGAGAGGGAGGGTCATCTGGCTCTGACCTCCAACCAGTCATCACACCACTGGAGGAAACCTGGCTGGTGAGAAGGAAGAGGGAGGGAGATGAATCGCTAAAGGAAGAGGGGTTTATTGAAGCTGCATCTCACCCAATGGCTCTTCATACCAGGCCCTACCGAGGAATCAAGGCGATAAACCATTCGCTTTTCCTCAGCCATGGATTCTTTGCTCTGGAGGATTCTGAGAAAGGGAAGGCATTGCTAACTCCTCAAAGACAAGGCCTGGCATATGATCCCTAGGGAGACAAGGATCTACCCTGGAGGGGAGGAGAGAGGACTTAGAGTTAGGAGCAGACAGAGAAAACTGAAAAAGTATATAGCTCTCAAGTTTCAGAAACTTATATAAGTGTGCCAGGAACAACTGCATGGTCAAAATAGCTATTCAAAAGTGTAGTCTAAAACAAGACTAAGAACGCACGACAAAACTTGTTTATGTAAGTTTGGGAAGACTGAAAATGAGCGTCACATAAAAAAGAATGCTATTTATTCTTTCACACATTTAGAAGGGGGAATCTCATTGAAAGGAAGATGATATTATTGAAATTATTGATTATCGAAGGTTTACAACAATTCCATGAAAACAGTGTTAAATAGAATAGGAACAAACTGGAAATATGTATAATATGCACATGAAAACATTCACTAATCAGTGAGTTATAGAAGGCCAGAGACTGGTTACTGCAATTTATTAAAGCTGGTGAAAAAAAAAAAACTCAGTGTTCTAAAACGTTCAGCAATGAAATCTATAAGAACTTTACCAAAGCAACTATTCAATAGATATTAAAATTTTTCAACAGGGTCTCACGTAGCCCAGGCTGATTTCAAAGCCACAATTTAGCCAAGATAACCTTGAACTTCTCATGTCCCTGCCGCTACCTCCCCAGTGCTAGGATAACAGGCATGTATAATCAATGTCCATAGCATATATATTTAAAACATTACCTTTATAAGAATGCCAATGATGTATAAAGATAAATATTGTAGATGTTGGACGGTTACAGCTTGTAGAAAGGCTAAGCAACAAATCAAAACTCTCATGTACAGATGGGAAAAATATTGAAAGCTAGGGCAAGATAATGTTAACAGCAATCACGTGAGGCCTTACTTTACTCCAATACATCAGAAATAGGTTACAAGTGATACATTTTAAGATAAGAAAATATAATCAACATCAATAACTTTAAAAGTAGCAATTAAATCATACCACCTCTGCAATATTTGTGAGCAATACAAAATAAGCCAGATTCCAGCCCCTATCAATTCCTAGTTGGACACTTTCATGAGACTGTATCTCACAGCCAGAGAGCAGGGGCTTTGTGTCTGTCAGGCAAGTTTTGTGCTTGTATGCACACAAATCCCAGGATAAGACAGACACATTCCCATCTAGGTTTGACCAACCGCAAAAGGAAGAAGGAAGGGGTAGGGTTTCCTAAGTACTTAGATGCTAAAGACACGGCACTCAGCAAGAGGTTGGAGAAAGACAAGAGTTCTGCTTTACCAACTTCGCTGGCCAGATGGCGGCACACAACTCTAAGCCCAGCACTTGGGAGGCAGAGACAGGTGGATCTCCAGGTTCAATGCCAGCCTGGTCTACATAGTGAGTTCCAAGACCCCAAGAAAAACCTGGTCTTTTAAAAAAAAAAAAAAAAAAGAAACAAAAGACACTTCACTGAGTTAATTACATATAGGAATGTTCACAGACAAGCTGTGGAAACAGGCTAGTTGTTATCCTATCCTAATTAGTTTCTCTGTTATACAAATATGGTCAGACTTCTAAATTATTGTATACATATCTTAAGTATTGGGTAGAGAAAGTATATTTGCTTGAACACAAGTTATTGAGCAGACTATATAGAAAAAGTTAACATGGAAATTATTCAAGAAATGTTCATTTCAAAGGAAAATACTGACTTTTTTGTTAAGTTCTAGTGATTCACAACCTTGTTATTTTTGGATGGGCCGGAGTTAACATGCGCCCCAGTTTAAGGTGGAAAAAAGACATATATAGCATGTTTTCCGATGTCTTGTCTAGTTTTCGAAATGCTTGGCATTATAACGCTGTTTACAAAGTTAAAGTTTCAGAGAACAACAAACAAGAGGCTTTGGCTCCCCAATGCTGTGCCGAAAGGAAATTATCAAAAGGAGCATTAAGTCCACTCTGATGAGCACTCCTCCGTGTGCTGTGGTCCTGTGGACACAATGAGGGACTCCTGCAGAGACGGGAAGCACAGCTGTGGTCAAATTAGTAAAAGACTAAAAGACGAAAAAAGAGGAAAGGGCGGATTAAAGGTCTGTCCTCTGCAAAAAGTGACCTTGGACCTCCAAGTGCAGCAAGGAATGGTGGCTTTGCAGAGGCTGCTCACAGAGCACACGCTGGGCTTGTCATAGCTGCAGTGTGGGATACTATATGGATAGGGTGGGAGTGGGCACGGGAGGTAAGAGGGCCATGCCTTCTCCACGGGCCGTCTGTGACTCATGTATGCTAGGAGGTGGAGAAACCATTTCCCTGGTTATCAGCCACCCTGACGCAGGTCTCCTGGCATTCCAGAACACCCAGTACCAGGAAAGTCTGGCTACTTTCACAATGCCTGGCTAGGAAAAGTGCATCTAATCTCAGCTGTAATATCAGTGCGATAGAGGGGAGCATTTGTAATCACCACGGAGGAAGTGAACAGTCCCGCCTCACCTCCACCAGCAGTGTAGGCTTGCCTGGTCCTGGCTAAAATACCTGGAGGAATGCGGACAGTCACAAGCCGAAATAAAAAACGACAGTCTCAGTCACCACTTCCGACACACCCTCCTGTAGCGCAGCCCAGTACACCCAGAAAGAAGGGGCTCAGGGTGGGAAAAAGCCACACGCTTCAGACCGCACCTGGGCAGAGCTGTGAGCAGAACTGTACAGCATGTAGGATGTGCACTCCCTGAGAGCCTCCACACTGCGGCGGGAGCTAAACTCTGCCAGCAGTCAAAGAAGAAAGTAGAAAGGGAGAGAAGTTAAGGACTCCAAGTTAAAAAAAAAAAAAGGTGGGGGGGGGGATTTTCAAAGCAACTCCTTCAAAGGACTTTTTATATTTATTTTAAGGAGGCATTTGAATTTAAGTGACACTGTCAATCATTTCTTTTTTCAAATATGACAATGCTATTCTCCCCTACCTTCTTCTCCTGGCTTGATGGAAATGAGGGGGAAGTTATTTTCTTCACTTGAGAGAGCAAGCAATTTAAATGCTTTATTTTTCTCTGTTCTTTTTCATCTAGCTGTTTTCTGTTTCCTTACTATTGCCACCGATGGGCTCTGATTAAATAAACTTTAAGCAGAGCACATACAATTTCCTAAAATCATCCGGGGGCAAGGAAATCCAGGAGGTGCAGAACAGAGTCACAAAGCGGGAAATATTCCAAACTATAACCGCCCCCCCTTTTTTTAACAGACTCCATTAAGCCAAAATGTAAATTGCAATTCTACCTTGTGATATCCTAAATATCAATCTCGGTGACACTATCCTGTATCTATTTTAATATTTAATGTTTCAAAATGGGACTAAGAATACCCACACATCTTAAAAGACTCTGAAATTTTAAAATGTCAAATCAGAGGATTCCGAGCTACCGTGTGCCATTCTGCTGACTTCTGGGGGCAGTCAGCTGGAGTCTCATCCACGTGGTTGGGAATCTGGGCAGTCAAGGCATCCAGAAAGGGCTGTCAGGGGGCCCTTGAAGAAAAGCCCATTATGTCTGTGGGGTTCCTGATAGTGGGGTAATCTAAACCTCATTGCGTGTGTGAATCCCCCATGGTGGGAGGGAGCTTTTGAATAGATACCTCTTACTCAAGCAATTAAGATCATTTAGGAAACAGAGAAAATGGGCAATAAGGCGCTCCCTCCTGGAGAGGGATGCTGATGCCGGAGACAGACAGCTCCCAAGACCAGAGTGATGGCACAACCTACTTAAAGCACTCTGGGTAAACGCTGGGACTCAGTTCCACAGAGCTTTCAAATCTTGAAGAGCCCTGCACAAAACACCCAGAGCTGTCACCTAGCATACGTGGTGTCCATGAACACCTGAGCACCAGGTAGAACAAGAACTCGTGACCTCTGGGGTGTTACTCACGGATGAGAAGGAATACTACTCAAGAGTTCTCTACTGGGAGAAAAATTATGACCCCGAACGTCATGTTACTCAGGAGCACTTAGTAAAAAGCCACCGCGGAAGCTTTGTGAGCCCTGGAAACTATCTCCAGCGCCTCCTTGACTTGAACAATACAGAGACATAAGCAGGACAGGCTGGTCTAGAATAGCCACATGTCCCAAGTGATCTTGAATTGTCCCAACTGCACGCTCACCAATGGCACATGCAATTGTTCATACATGCTACCCGAGGCCCAGGAAGCAGCAAATGTAACATCTTACATTTCCTTTCTCTCTCCTCATACTGACATCGAACCCAGAGCACGGCACATGCTACTTGTACAAGTACTCTTTTTACTGAGATATCTATCTTTTTTATTTTTCCAGTGGGGTCTTACTAAGTATCCCCAAGCTTGCCGTGAACTTGCAACCTAGTCATAGCAGGCCTTGAACTTGGGATCTTACTGCTTTAGATTCTGGATGGGTAGGATTACAGACCTGTGCTCCCAGAGCAAGCACGGTCTTATTTAAATGTTACTCTAATGTGTACCACGAGGCGGAGTCATTTGAGTGGCCGCATAAGCTCAGTCTAAACCCAACCAGAAGGACGTTCTCAGATAATGCGGAAAGGCAGGCACAAAAGATAACCGCTGTCTCTAACTGTTCATTTCATAAAACATCTTCTCTGTTAGTGCGGTCCCCACTGGCCGCATCTCCATCAGGAGATGCTGTCTTTGGAGCCATGTGACTCATTTTATAAAAAAAAGCCACTGGTGAGAAACAGAACTGACAATGTCCAAAAGGCAGCTGACGGTGGCTCTGAACGTGTATCCTAAAACCCTGCCTAGACCTCGGCTAACTGAGGAAATTAAAGTCACACGGTGAACCTCCACTCGCTGTAAGACATAATCAGGGCTGGGCACAAAGCCCTGTGTTGGTTCAGTGCTATCAGCCGTAAGCCAGCTGTGACCAGAGCTAGAGGCCACATTTTCAAAAACAGATGCAGTCTCTCTGACGACTTATATGTTAGGTATTCTGAGTATGAAATTGTCTTTCTACCAACTTGATTACAAAGAAATCACCTGGAGGAAAAGCATTCATAGAGGGCTACAGACGCAAGACGGAGGCTACGGGAGCATTGAGGTTCTAGTGGACGGCCTCGGACCTGCTTTGAGGCAAGCTGCTCGGCTCCCACACTGGCATCCGGTCATTACCGAAGGGGTGGCAATCTGGCTCTTTCTCCCGGTGCCCTTAGAGAGCGATGAGACTCCTAGATGGTTAATTACTTCAGGCCAGGGTCAAAAACCCGTGGTGGGAAAGCCCCACGGAAGGTCCTCAGTAGCTGGAGTTTGACTTCTCAATCTCCCTGCATCAGACAGTAATTTTCAACAGGACACAAGTGCAAAGGAGTTTCGTTGGAAAGAAGGGCTTTGATAGCTGTGCAATCAACTCGGCTTCAACAGGCCTTTTGCACAGGCTGAAAGCAAAGTCTAACTCAGAAAGCCATTAGTTTCCCCAGTGAAACACTGTCTCTTGCCTTCTAATGCCCTAGTGGGAATTATTTCTATGAACCAGGAGAAAATTTTGTCTGTCGCAGTTTGACAACAGAGAAAATGGCACTCCTGCGACCCTGACATTAGTGTTTTGTTTCTAATTGAAATCCAACATCAAATAAACTTGCAATCAGAAGAGAGAGAGAGACAGAGTAGAGTGGACCTTTGGAGGGAAAAAAAATGTGGTTTTAGTAGATTTCACTACCCAGAGAGATTGGGTTGTTTTCCATTTCCATTTAGCTGTACCAAAAGTGGTCACTTTGTTTTTTTATTTTTTTTTCCTAATACAGAAGTGAAAAGTAGCCAAGGCAGCTTTCCCTTTTCCTGCGGTCTAGAAAAAAAAGCTAGTAGACAACAGCCTCCAAAGATAATACAATTTGTAGGGGCCGCGCTCTTAGCACGGCTCGGCTGCTCAGCCCATCCTCGCGGATCAATCCGGTCGTCTCTAGCACATCTGCTTGGGCACTGACAAATGATGCATTCCATCTCGGAATCCACAAGCAGCAAGGAGCCGACTGATGAACAGCCCTGGGTGGAAATGTATGCACCTTTCATAAGCAAGACAAATCACTCATTCTCAGCCAACGCTTCCAACGGGAACGCTAATTTTGTGTTTATTTGCGCAGCATATGTACTGTGTCCGGAGCAGTGCATTAAAGAAAGATCTCAGGCAGCCAATTGCTCTGATTACATTTAGTCACCGTTGTATTACAAGGGGCTCAAAGGCAAGCACTGGAACAGGAAGCCGCGGAAGGCGGAAACACCTCATCAAATGGCTTCTCAGGTTGGAGGTTTTTCTGAAGCCTGTCTTTCTCCTCCTGCTCTGAAGTTGGACTTAAAAAAGAATGCAGTGCTGTGGCCGTAGCCATGCATCTTAAATCTACCATATGCCTTTCCTGTCAACCAGCAGTTATTTTTATTAATAACTCCAGGAACATATTGTGGGATTCTTTTTGTTTTGAGATCCAGTCATGTGACTCCTTCCATAGCGGGGAACACTGGGTAAATTGTAATGTCCTAACACGCCAATGAATGGTCCCTTGTAGGGCGCAGTTAGTGATGAATTGGTATTTGCTAAGGCCTAAGCAGGCATAGGGCACTACGTCTATTCCATCTTCTGTGTGCCCTGCAATGATGGATAGAAGCGAGGGGCAGCAAAAGCCTCGCAGAGAAAGGTGCAAGTTGACAAGCTAGCAGCGACAATGAGATTGTTTTCACCAGCCCACAGAAGCAGTGGTTGCTTGTGTTACCCACTATAGCTCCACCATTCTACTCTGCACACTCATGGACGTACTGCACCTTGGGGCTGCCTGAACACTAGAATGCAGAAGGAAAAACAGGAGATACAACTCCCCCCAGCCCCACAGGAAAGTCTTCTAAGCCAGCATTCTCTCACAGACGGCAGAATTAGAGACAAACTCCACAGCCGGAGAGATCTGGCCTCCTAACGGAAGATTTAGTAGGTTTGTGGCTCTCCTTTCACACTCATCCCTACAAAAGAACCCTCCCTCCAGGGCCACAGCATGAGTGTTGTGACGTCACGTGGGACCATCGAAACCTTCCGGCAACAGTGCTCTCCAGCATAGTGTCCGAAAGGCACAGCGACACCCCCACAGTGTTTAAAGACATATAAGCCCACCTCACCAGACTGATGCAGGCTGGGAAAAACCAAACACCTGATTAGCACCAATCCTCAGCAAGACAGTTTTGGTTGCGTCAGCTCTGGCGCACTAAGAAAGGCATTAAGTAGATGGTGCATTTCTCTTAACTCTCCTGTGACAGGCATTAAAAAGGGTATTTCTGCCTCTCTGATGATACGTATTCACTGAGGATGTCTACAAAGGCAGACATTGTGAGACTGTGCTTCCCCCCCCCCCCCAGAAATTTTATGATACTGAAACTTTAGACCTAGGTGTGGTAGTATATCCCAACTCCCCGGGACAGGATTGAGGAAGACAGGAAATTCCAGGACAGCCTGATCCATCGAGAGAATTCCATGCTAGCCAGGGCTTCATAGACAGACAGGACCTCAACTAGGTATTTGGCCTAAAACATCAAAAACTAATCAAACAAAAAAATCGGCTGAAAACAAAACTCAATCGAGCAAGCAAACAAATCGGACAGAGTCACAACTAAAACTCCGTGCTTTGGGCCTAAATGTAACCTAAAGTTTTGAAACAACAAACATCATCCTCTGATCTGGAAACTTGATCTCAGAAATGGTAACTTTCTCTCTATAGAGTAGGCTCTCCGTTCCCAGGAAGTTCTATATAGAATCCTGTGATGACTATCTTTGCTGAAGATGACTGGGAAGAGCAAACTTCGTTCAGAAAAGACTTTGAAGAAAAACCACCAAAATCAAAGAAACTTTGATTTCTCAACAAAGAAAATGGGTTTCAGAGAGAGAGCCTGCTCCCCAGGAGCACAGGGCCAGCAGGGCTGACAACACACCCAAATTAAGCGCCTGGAATTAAGGCAATTATCTAATTGAGATGGACTAAGAGAAAACAAGCTAGTTTTATGAAATGATATATTCTCTTTCTACAACACAGCTCTATGGGAAAACTGAGTATCATTAATATAATACTACTATTTTTAGAGAGAGAGAGGTCAAAAACAGGTTTCTCTGTGTAACCCTGCTGTCCTGGAATTTATTCTGTAGACCAGGCTGGCCTCGAACTCAGAGATCCTTCTGTCTCTGCCTCCTGAGTGCTGGGATTAAAGGCATGCACCACCGTCACTCAGCTTCCTGGTTCTATTATTAATGAAAAATATTTTCCGCTGGAACTTTATCTAATGGTTGAAATGATAGTTATTTTTAAAACGGCAACAAATGAAAATAAGGGAATGTTGTGCATATGTCTTCAGATCATTTTTCCGAAGAGGATCAACAGTAAAGTAGAAACCTGGGGAATCCTTGCCTGTATTCCTGCTATGTGATAGTCTAAAGTCTATGAAGATGTCAGAGCAGAACTGCACAGCAGACTTGTCTGGTAGAGGCGAAGAGACTGACTGGGGCTGAGTAACTATTGAATCAGTCCTTTGTTTAGGCCCAGATGTTCAGCGCATGAACCCACGCAGCCTCCTCGTCTATAGGAAGCCGTCAGTCAAGCTTGTGATGACGTCTTTTGGATGATGGCGGCAGGACCAGTGTTCCTCCGAGTTCAGCCGTGACCAATGGGATCCAGTGCAAGCCCAGTCAAAGGGACGGTGTCCTGGAGTTTACTCCAGATGTAGAGATGGCCCCCGAGCCCTTCTGTGTCTATGTACAACTGCACAGCTCACACACAGGGGGACAGAACATTCACAGTACCGTACACTTCACTGTTGTCATGGTTGGACATACATTTTTACAAGATGATGTCTTTTTTATATACAATCAAGCTTGAGGAAGCAATAATCTCATTTCCTAAAACAGCACTCCTGACATATCTCAGGGTACTATTACCATGAACCCAACAATAACCCCAAATACACTTGACTGCCATAACAAAATTCTTTGCTTCCTTTTCTGAGTAACAGTCAAAATTGACCAAAATTGTTATGACTTTAAAATAAAGGTCCCCCACCAATCTTAATTCTTCTTGGTAATTAACCAAGAAAAAAATCGTATGCCATATCTCTTTGAACTTACATAAAACAAGCAAGATGCACACAGGTTTTAAAAGGGAAAAGGCTGTTAAATTTTACAAAGTTTGAAAACCCCAGTACTCACCGCTAATGGCCCACACTTTCAGCTAAAAGGGGACTTTTATGACAATCATTCTTTCAATTCATTTTTTATAGAGACTGGAATCTTTCAAAATGTTTTCGTATATATGTATAAATGATTTTTTTTCCCCTTAAAGCTCTGGCTTTAACAGAGTTCTGCGATCCTGGCCACTATAGCCCACAATGGGGCATAAAACGACAGTGTTCTTGCTCTCTCTGCAGAAGGCAGGGAATGTAGGAGAGCCTTCCAGACACTCGCTTTATGGGAAAGGAGACTAGCAAAGGTAAGGACAAAGAGTGACAATACACACTATGACTCAGCGTAGAGGAACACCACCCGCTAGCATTAACTGAGAGCTGATTTTATGCTCAACATTGGTCTCGGCGTGGGTCAACTCATTTGATCCTAGCACTCTTGAGAGAAGCGCTAGCCCATCATCCCATTTAACAGGGAAGGAACCAAGACAGGAGAGAAGGGGGCTGGGAAAGACCGACTCAGCTATGACTCCAGGCTTCACGACTCGGTTACTCTTTCTCAGTGACCCCTCCGTAAGCAGTAGTTGACACAACCTAGAGTAAGAGACAATTACCCATGTAACTGGGGCTGCCACTTAAGTGACTATAATTTCTACATTACCAAACACAGCCTGCTTATAGGAACAGGATACACCCTATCAGAGTCTGAAAGGTTTTATTTGTGGTTTTAAATCTACACAAGAATGTTTTGCTGTTCTCACATGGACCAGATACTGTCTCCAGCCACATATGGAACAGTGACGTGGTAAAGACTAGCTAAACCCTGCAAGGGAATCCCTGGGTCCAGCTCTGGGTCACCAAATGACTCGGAATGATTTCTAGAACCTATACAATATGGAGACAACATGCATTACTTGTGAGAGTCAGTTTGGGGGAATAAATGAGACAATGTGTAAAATAGCAGTTTTACACATTGCCAAAAAAAAATAAAAATAAAAAAAATAAATGCAAGTTGTTGTTTTACTGTGGCGGTCTTCTCTAAGGAATTAGATTGAGATACAAATTTGCTTCCAGAGGTTAAATCCTAACACAAAGCGACATAAATATACAGGGAAAGGGGACTGGGGAGAGGAGAAGAATCCAGTGCTCCAATTCAACAGAACACCCCAGAACTTATGGTATTTGCTTGAGTTTCCCGAGGGACCTTATTAAATCACAGACAGGCTGCAGCCACACTAACTGGACAAGTACTAAGTACTAAAGGCCTGCTCGGAGCAGCCTTGCATGGACCCGGGAAGAAGGAATATAATACAGGGTGACGTTAGAAGACAGGAAAGAGGACCTCATCCTCACTACTACTGTTTCGTCTCGCTGGTTCTGCTTCCCTAGCTTGGAGAGAATGCTCTGCTCTGGGTCAAGCCACTGAACCCTAAGGAAGATAAGCCTCCCCACTAGATTCCTATCTCTAAAAGGGAGACCCCCATCTCTCCATTTCCTGTTTCTGTCAGCATCGTCCTTTCAACATCAGAAGACCTCACTCTTGAACAGATCAACACGGTCTAACAGGTGTGCCCTCTCTAAAAAGACACTACGTTTCTCTGTGGCCATTGCTATTGGCAACAGTGTATCCAACAGGAGTTGGACAGAAGTCACCGGACATATAAAACTGATTGCCTCTGTAGGCTGACAGTTGTGGGGTTGACACAACATCGCAAGCCATCCCTGCGATCAGATCAGAAGGATACTTTGGATGAAATGAGTTCTCTCAGTAGATTCTCTTACCCAGCGCCAGGGCTGCTTTCCATTTCCATTGGAATTTGTCAAAAGTGGTCATTTTTTTCAAATGAAGAAGAGAAGGATAATTTCCTTTATGATTTCCTTTCATAACCGAAGCACACTGAATACTGAAATTTTGTCTGAATGAGTGATGACCATCGCTAGGTGTCATTTGTCCGAAGTCAGTGGACAGGGTGTTCTCGACGACCATGCCCCCACCTTTCATCCTCCTTTCTGTCTGTGCAAGGCTTTTTTTTTTAATTACTTTTTGACCTGGAATGTGCATATGTCTACTATTATTCTTTATAAAGGAAAATTATCAAGAGCTATGAAATGATTCCTTTCAAAAAGTCAAATGCTTTTGTGCTTAATACTCTATGTAGAACTTTTTTTTCAAGTTTTTTTTTTTTTTTCATGAACAGAGAAGCGGCAATTGATGTTCAGAAAGCTGGCTGATTACCCTACTATTTGCCATCATTCTAATTAGAACGGTAGTGATAATAGCAGTTCATTTAAAGGTACATTGTTTCCCATAAAATATTTCAGGTCTAGCAAATTAGAAGGCGTGGGGAATTAATTGCTCCAGAGTATAAACAGATGTGTATTAAAAGCGCACAACTTCACTGTAGAAAGAAAACTGATTAAGGCTTTAAGGATCTTTTTCTTAAAAGTCCTCCCATTCCAATGTTCCAATCTGGTCTTGTGCCCAAAATAAAGGAGGTGTTACTGATGGTCTTTTTTTTTTCTGTGCCACGGATACAGGAACAATTAATATTTGCATAATACATGCAAAGCTTCTAATAAAACAAAACATGCTAACAATTGTCTGCATATTCACAATTGTCTACTTATGCTCGTAGAAACATTAAGTCAAAGAGAAGGGACCCATGATGAGATTTCAGGGACAGAAGAATGTGCAGACAGTAACTGACAGGGAAAGAGAAATATTAAGAAGATGCAGAGGTCTCTATTTAATCCTGTGGTTATGCCTACAGATTACTATGTGCCACATGCTATGTGGTCAACCTTAACCACATCAACGGGCCTACGAGTTAGGCACTATAATTAATGACACATTTGCCGATAGGAAAACTGAATCTCAGCTTTTCGTCACGGTTCAAGTGCTAAGAAATGCCAGAGCCAAGCCTCAAATGCCCACTGTGCATGCCTTTGGAGGAGCATATGCTCCCAGACCCTGCGACAGCATCTTCTCCGAGCCAGGTCTAGAGGTCAGCATGCTGTTGGCCTGGCAGCTGTGCATACCTCCAGCTGCTCTCTGAACAACTGAGAAATGTTTAGCTCCATCAGGAATGGTGGCGTGGCGATGCCCTGGAACCTGGGCACTTGCGGGGGGTCCCTCACCTCTTGCGCCACGCGGGGCAACATTGTTTAACAGATCCCACAGAGACAGATGTGGAGAGCTGAGCTTTAAAAATAGCAAGTCTTGGAAAATGCCTGGCTTATTAGCCCACACACCAGTTCACAGATGACTGGAATCCTCAAATCAGATTACCTGACAGGCAATTTTATTATCTTGCTCTGGTACACCTTCAAAACCTTGAGATAGCCAGATAGACATCACCTATTAATCTGTTTGGTCGTCGGTGTGCAGCTCTGTAATCCTATTTGTGCAGCTGCCAGTGTTCAGTATTTTCTTAATATTTCCAGGTCCATTTTTATACGTTGTTTTATGTATTATTGAAGGAGAATGGTCATTTTATTATATATATCACATATAATTTTATTATATATATCACATATAATTTTATTATATATATCACATATAATTTTATTATAGATATTACTGGACAACAAATAAGACTTAAAAGTCATTACCTTAAAGAGATGTCTACCCCTTTATTTCCTGATTTCTCACAGGTCCGCTAACACTGAGTATTACACGCTATGCCACGGAAAGCGCTGACCACAACCCGAGTTAATTACCCCGTGACAGAAGAAAGGAACGCAAAGAATGGATAAAGCCTTCGAGTTAAATGTACGATACACACATTCTTCTGTAATAGGAGTTTAAACAGCTAATCTGACTTCGCCATGGCTATTCATTTCGTCTCGAGCTAAGTTTAATGAAAAGCAACGTTGTATGAGAAAAACGGAGTGCAGAGTTCCATTTAAGTAATATAGGAAGAGGAGCGTTCGCCCCCACTTCTTTCTCGTCCTCCACTTGGAAACTTGACCAGGTACAAAAGCTCCTCCTGGAGGACAACACAAACCTCCCGGTGCCTTCTATCTGGCTCAGAGACAGTCCTCTGGGTAATCAAGGCAAGGATGAGGAAAGGGGACCAGGCACTGAAGGCAAGCGGCCCTTACTCTCCGCTCCTACGCTTCCCTTCTCCACAGAGCATATTTACTTCCTAATCCCTTACACCATCAGCTGCCTTCCAGGTCAGAGAGTCAAAGTCTTTGCCGCTCTCTGGTCCACATGCATCCTGCCTTGCATTGGTGGGGAATCCCATAGCTCCGCCAAGGCTGGCTAGCCCCATCATACATGGCACCTTATCTACTTGGAGTTCTTCTCGGCCCTTTACCTATTGAGCCATCTTCCCAGATCCACAGTTTCCCTCCTAGAGACAGTTTAGTATGGCTCTGAACTTGCTACCTGGCTGAGGATGACTGGGAATTCCTGATTCTCCTACCTCAGACTCCCAAGTCTTGGGACAACAAAAGCGTGCCATCATGACTGGCTACGTCTAGCACACTTCATGGGCCCTAAAGTATCCACTATGTGAGGACTAGGCTCAATAAAGTTAGACCATGGTAAGAATTAAATAACATCTGAGCCAAGCTCTCCAAGTTCAAGCCCTAAATCTTTCTATATGTCCCCTGAATATTCTGTATTAATCTTGGCACACCTATATTTTGAGTCCTTTTGTGAAGTTCATTTCCTTATATCCATGTCCCAACATAGCTGTGAGCTCTGCAAGAGCAGCAGCCACGTCTGTGATGAGTCCCATCTTCGCCCCAGTCCCCAGCACAATAAAGGGCACATGGCAGGTGCTCAGATCACACCCAGCAAAATGAGTAGCACATGCTAAGAGCTCAGTTATTATTAGTTGAATGAGAAGGGATGAAGGGAGAAAGACACAGGTCAGGTAGGAGGCATCCCAGCAGGCAGGAGGCATCTATCCCGGCATGCAGTAGGGAAACCACAAGACTAGGCTGTCCCACAGCCTGAGCTCAGGTTGATGGAAAATCATAGGTGGGAGAACCTCAGGCAAAACAATAAAAGGTATCTTCCTATTATTTTTATTAGTAATAATAATTAAAAATAACGAACTTCATGGTGACATTTCCATAAATGTATATAACATTTGGGTCTATCCACCTCTCAGTTAACTTCCCTTACTCTCTTCTCCCTCCTCTTCTTCCCTTTTGCTCAAATAATTCTCTTCTACTTTCACCTCATCCGCTTCCTGCCTAGATTTTGCATATAAAGGATCATGTGCTACTTTTGTGTATCAAAGCTGCTCTTGCTTTGTAATGTCTAAATAATGAAATTTGTCAGCTGACATCATTAGAAGGGCGTTTAGTCTATGTTAACGGGGTGTTCTCCGACATTCTGCCGGATTTTCCTCTGAGCATGGAGCTGTCTGTACAATAAGATGTATAAAAGAGCTTCTTCCTTTTTAGCAAACCGAGATTTTGTTCAATGACCACAGTGATCAATGACCTTTTGCAGAGTTTCTTTAAAGACAAACTGTTCGCATACACAAAGTTTTGTCACTTCTGTATTGAGAATTGCTTTCACGACTGGATAATCTAATTTTATTTAACTTCTCACAATGACTGAGTCAAACATGGCGGTCAGCAGCATGGGTCCTGGATTCAAACAGTAGGTTCAAATTACCTTTCCCACCAGTTAAGCAAAGGTAAAAGCCAACCTTTGATCCTATGGTAGTGTCTATCCTATACTGTGGTGGGAGGATCCACTGGCTAAACATAAAGGACTTGGGAGAGTGGCTGGCTCGCAGCCAACATAAATATTTGTTATTATTGTTATCTGGAAATAAACAGAAATCTGAACCGCAAAGATCTTAAATGACTCGCTCGGGCTTTCCACAGAGCCCAGAACATGTCTGGAGCGCCATCCCCAATTCCAGCGTGCCACACAGATTAGGCTGTTGAGAATACAGCTGGCAGCTCCCCCACCCCCTTTCCTTTTTCACATTACACTGAACAATAATTTCCTTGCTTTCAAGAAATAGTAATTTTTAAATGCTTACTACCTGATTATATTCATTAAAGATTTCCAAAATAGTCCCTAGTCTAGCAAAGTAGAAATCACACTATGATTATGTTATTATAGAACGGGAGGTGGGGGCGGGGGAGAATATATTTCTCTTCCAAAACTTCTTGAGAGTCAATATAATTTCCATTATACTTTCCTTGCTATTTTATTATCCCTTTCTTTATTAGAGGTTTAGATTTGCAGCAGTTCTGAGGAAAAAGGGTAGGAATAGAAAGAGACTTAAATTACTCTTTGTCCATATTAAGGCCAAAGCTTTGGCAGATAAAGGCAAAAGGGAAGGTCAAATGCTGTGACCTAATTATGTCTTGACTGACTTTCTTATCCTTTTATTAATAAGAACCATCCAATTTAGACTGACTTAGTAATTATGTAACAATAAAAGCCATATACGTTTAACCGTATCATTTTTCCTGCCATGCGCTCACTTTCCAAAAGGGGAATATTTATGGAGCAAAAAGACCCCATCTGAATTTGAAAGGGACGGAGGCACAGTGCCTTGTCTGGGGCTGCCTTTGTATTTTTCCTTTCTTAAATGTGGTCTGCTACTTTCATGTTTAAGGAAAACACGGGAGCCAGAAATGAAGTGAGTTTACCCAGCTAGGACGGGCAGTTAGACAGCAGAATCTTAAGCGTTGAAGGAGATACGCTGGTGTTGGGAGGACTCCACACAGAAAGGGAGTCTGGCAATCAGGAGGATTTCAATGACCTTGGCAGGAGCCGAATGCCATAACCGCAGTGCTCCTTCCTTTAACCCTAGTGACACGGTGTTTCTGCACTGGTCACCTCCAGCCCAACTTGGTCCCATTTCCTCCACAACCGTTCTTCACTGTACTTTTGGCTGCCTGAGACTGTCTTTTCTACCGTTTATCTCTTTCACAAATGTCTGCCTCACTAAAAACGAAAACCAACCAAAACACACCCCTCCCCAAATATGTATTTCTTGTGTATACCTTACTTATTTGTAACCCTGTTGGGACATAGGATAATAGTGGACCCAGGCGAGCACTAAGTGTTTACTGACAAGAAGTAGGAATACATGAGATTCTCGATAGTAATGATGTTTATATAGATGACTTCCCAAGAGTTCCTTCCTAATTTTCCTCTCCTCTAGTATAATTCATAGCAGAATGCTAACTTTACATTTTTACCAAAAATGTGATTACACCTACTTAAGTTCATTTCATATATAAAACTTAAAGTAAGAAGTGCAATCCAAAGAATATTTAGACTCTAATTGAAGGAAATTTTGATCTTAGAGCTCTTTGAAAGTCGCCTGTAAAGGGAGATTTTTTTTTTCATGCCCAACCTGGAGTTAGGTGTGTAGTTAACCTGGAGTTAGGTGTGTGGTTCCTTAAAGGGAACAGAAATGTCCCCCTCTGCAAAGACAGACAGTGCAACATACAGTGACACTCCCGGAAGACCAGGTATCCTCTCAGGAGTTTATCTGAAAACAAACAAAACAAATAAAACCACACACACACACACACACACACACACACACACACACACACATCCTTCTGGCTGAATGCTTTCCTACTCCAAATCTGAGAACATAATACCCTTTGAAGAAAGGACTGGGTATATACATATTGCTTTGCATAATATGGGCTCTGAAATTGACTGAAGGAAGAAGCTAGCTGAGAAGATAATATCTTCATATCGGATCCTATCTCAAGCCTGTTACTGTAAAACACTTTGGTATTCTAAGAGTATTAGAGTAGTTACGTTAAAACTAGATTTATTCTGTTTTCTCAAAGGCTCGTACACTGACAATTCATGCCTCTTAGGCTGAGAATTTATTTTTTTAAGATTGCTTTCACAATGACAAACCGAAGAATGAATTGCTTTCAGCTTCAATTTTATATATTTATGTAAATATCCACAGCATATGAAGATTTTCAATTTTTATAAAAAAAAAATATTGGCTATATTATCAAACAGAATGGTCCAGTTAAAGCTTTGCAAACACTGAGGGTGAGGGGCCAGAGGAATCGGCTGCCTCTGCTCAAGCACCGCGTTAGCCACCTTTCTCCTTTCGGGCGCAGGAATACCTGACAGAAGCCGTGCAGGGAAAGAGGAGGTTGTGGGAGCTCATAACCAGGGGCAGGCCATCAAGGGGGGGAAGCTACGGCAGGCAGAACAGCTCCAGCTGCAGCAGGGAGAAAGAGAGGCAGGCGGTCATGAGCACCCACAGTCAGGAAGCTGGTACTCAGCCGCCTTCCTCCATTCCCCCATGGGATGCTAACCCATGGGACAGTGCCATCCACATTCAGGGTGGGTCTCCTGAATTACACCTCTGTAGAACTCCCCTCATAGACATGTTCAGAGACATGTGCCTAGGTGATTCTAAAGGAGATGAACCATTACGTGCGTCGTGAGCACAGTCTTACTCATGAACAACAGACAGATCCGGCTGTGTGCAGAAGCACTGGTGACGATACTCTGTTGTCCCGTTTGATTGGCGAAATGTACTCCCTTAGTGACATCTGTCTGTCTGTCCTACTTTCTTTCAGCTTCTGGGGTCATTTCCCACCTAAGTTGGAGGGAGCTCATCTTTTGGCTGGCCACAGACAGATGTCAATCCATTCGCTCTTTTGTTTTCTACTCTCATACATGGTATTGCTGAGTTGGGTGACATGGGCAAGTGACTTAATGTCCCCGAATAGCAGACTCTTCAGCTGTCAAGAGGGTGGTACAGACTCTTCTTGCTCTTCTCCCAGCCCCTCAGTCTAACACTGCATGCATACACCCCCTTCACCACGATGGCTACAAGCTTAGACTCCTCATGCACGCAACCCCTTCACCACGATGGCTACAAGCTTAGACTCCGCATGCACGCAACCCCTTCACCACGATGGCTACAAGCTTAGACTACACCTATCAGAAGTCTCCCTGGGATCCCAGCTGGGTCTGTGATTCTACAACGTGAAACTACCTTTATATCAGTGTTCTAAAGAAAGAGCATATGATATTTCTTTCAACTAGCAGAATAACTTCCTTGAGAAAAATCTGTAAGATCTTAACTGTCAATAAACTTCCCCTTTGAGAATAGGGAAGTGCTGCACGGAAGCTGCTCTCCGTATCAGAGCTACGACTCCTGTTGGTGCTTCAGGATGCGTAAGGTCTGCCAATGTTCAAGGCAGATAATCCAATTAAGCACACCTGGATATCCATAACACAACCAACAGCTCCTGCTGAACCGCCTTCTTCAAGTTATGATTCAAAGATGTGAATCTGGTCTTCAGAGGGTTATTAAAAAGTCAATAAAATATAACCTACAATCTCAACTAAAGACCGAAGCCCTGAGTGGCACCACTTACATTATGAGCCACGTGACAAGTATCTTGTGCCCCCTTTCCCCACCTTGAGTGACTTCTTTCATGAAAAAAAAAAGAAAGAAAGAAAGAAAAAGAAAACTATTTGAATAATCAGGTTTCTCTTTCTATAGCCACCGGGAAACTAAAAGTTAAATTTAGTGCTCGAACAGAAGTTCTGAGTCCGTCTACCAAGTGCTGCCTTAAATATTGCCATCTAAAGGGTTTTTTAAAGCACTTTTTATCTCTATTTCAAGCGATGTACTTACTCATAAGTAGGTGAATACGTGGGTTATACACCAGTACCTTATCGGGTTCACAGGATGAAAACATAGGCCATGCAGGCAAAAAGATGTCACAGGGAAACCCACAGAACTCCAAGCAGGACGTCTACACAGCCTACCCCGCCTTAGGCAAAAGTATCCTCACTATTCCTGCCAGCTGTGGGCAAGCCACTCGCAAGGAAAGGGTTCCCACATCAAGGAACTTCCGTGCCCCTGATCTACATTAACCACATCAGCAACTCAGGCCCAGCCATATTCATTCAGAATTTTGTCTTTCATCTCAGTCATGTTTCTTGATCCCTTGACAAAATTAATGATGTAGCAATTCATTACTGACAGAGCCAAAAAGATTGCCACAATGTGCACAAGCTCTAATAAATTATGGATAATTTACCAAATGAAACAAAGCCCCCCTTTTATATTTTCATTTATCATTCTACCTAGTTCTTCCTGTCTTCCCACCTGCATCCTGCCTATAGACAAAGTCAGTTGAGAAGTTACATTTTCTAAAGCCCCCTCCCCCATGCGTGTGTGTGTGTGTGTGTGAGAGAGAGAGAGAGAGAGAGAGAGAGAGAGAGAGAGAGAGAGAGACAGAGAGACAGAGAGACAGAGAGAGATCTGGAAGTTGCTATTGGTCACACAGATAATATTTCTCTAGCACAATTATTTTTAGGTTTTGTTTTTCCAGACAGAGTTTCTCTGCATCGTCCTGGCTGTCCTGGAACTCACTTTTGTAGGCAAAACTGGCATCAAACTCAGAGACCCTCCTGCTTCTGCCTCCTGGGTGCTGAGACTAAAGGCATGCATCACCACACCTGACCCTCTAGCAAACTTTCAAGTGCAATGAAGATTCCAATCTGGGTGAAGGTGTGCTGTCGTTGGGCCCTGTGCTTGTGGTACCCAAGAACTGGACTTGAAGCACCGAGGAGCCAGACGGGAATCAGACAGACGATGGACATCTACGTTACTTGTCAACGTTAGCCTTTCCACAATCTGTGACAAAGCTAGCAGACTATGGTGACCTCAGCTAACCATCAGAAGTAACATGTTTGGAACACCCACTGTGCCATCACAGAACTCTTAATCTGGGCTAGGAATAAAGCTGGAAGGAACGCTGGCATTTTCTATTTTTTTACATTGGGGCTTAAAAAGAATATACTGGTGGATGACCTTATAAAGCCGAATTATTCTTAGCATCCAGATAATTTCTTGTGGTAATAATGGGAAATTATACTCATAATGTAATATTTATATTGGAAGAACCAGCATTAAATTACGGAGCTGACTGTTTATGTTGTAACGCGCGAGGGGACCGGCCTAGTTTTCCGTGGGTTTACAAACCAACATGAAAGCAAGTGGGGTTAACTCCATAATCAGCTGCTGGCTTTGCGAACCTCCGGATGACGGCACGAGGCAGATGCCAATGTTTTCTTAAAGCCGTACCCAACTCTGAGAAAACAGATTTGAACTCCTTTTGAAAGAGCAAAGTTCAATTAACAGTTCTTTCTCTTTACTGATCAGACCTCTAATGAAGCATTGCCCCTGTCCTTGCTAATTTTGAATAGTTCTAGATTAACAGGCCATACCCCATCCCAGCCAAAGTCAAGCTTGGCTTTTCCAAGGATAAGGCTTCCTCTGTCTCTTGCCTGAGAACCTGAGTGTCACACCCTGAAGCTTCTGTGTCCCTTCTCATGGTCAGATGCTCTCTCTCCCAAGCCCACAACATGACTTTCCCTCCTTCTCTGGAAGCCTCCATGGTTGATACCCATAACCCTCTGTTGCCTTAGTTAGTTTTAATATAACTGTGAGGAAAAATCATGATTAAAGGCAACTGAGGAAAACCAAAGCAGGAACTCAAACTGGGTCTCAGCCTGGAGGCCGGATCTGATGCAGGGGCCAGGGAGAAGCTCTGCTTATTGGTTTGCTCTGGTGGCTTGTTCAGCCTGCCCAGGGCTAGCCCCACCCACAATGGACTAGGCCCTCCCACACCAATCACTAATTAAGAAAACTGTTCTACAGGCTGGACCACATCCTAATCCTATGAAGGTGACTTCTTAGTTGAGGTTCCCTCATCTCAGACAACTTCAGCTTGCACCGAGCTGACATAAAACCAGCCGGCACCCTTGGATTTCGACAGACCAAGGCTATTTTTCTTCATTCTCTCTCTGATTGTAAGATTCCTCGTTCTAAAGTCCAGTTCTCACTCCAGAAGTATCCCGCTCTAGAGTCAACGGTGGGCCCCCTCTACCGTTCTGATACATACAATCCCCCAAAAGAGGTCCCTGTTTACATGCAAAAGGCTTCACCCAGAGGGTCTCAGAGAAGGTGATCCGAAAGACTAACCCGTAGAGAAAGATCTATCCCATCAGATAAGGAACAGGCCCAGGGCTGGGGGGTCCGGGCCCGGGGAAGCTCAGCTGGGTGGGAGAGGGACACTTCGCAGGTCCCAGTACTTCCCAGCCGTAGCAGCTGGGTCTGCTTACTCAAGTGTCCAGCATAAATCATGTTCAAGGAAGATGCTGCCGCCAATATGGCCTGACAAATTACTGTCAGAAGTTGAACTCCGGTGTCTCTCTCCTGGCCTCCTGACCCTTCCTCCGTTCCACATTTTCACAATTCTAACATTTCACACCCATCGAGCCTACGAGATCCTCCCGGGGCCCTCCATCACGCGTGACTTCCTCGGTCCCTAGACCCCAACATCCGATAACTGTTTGATGCTAATGCTCGTATAGGTCTCGCTGTCGCTGATACCAGACCCTTAGTGTACTTGCCCTGTTTCCAGCGTCAGGATATAAACAGCACAGAACTCCCCAAACCACCCAAATCTACCACAGGCACCAGTGAAGGTTTGCCAAATACTAAGATACTGGAGAAAGTAGAAACCGCAGCTAGGATATTTTAATCTTAGTTTGCGTTAGTCTTTTTGATATGGTAACCTTCATTAGAATATGTATTTCCTAGCGGCATCTTCAGGGGGCATTCTGCCCAGCCTGTGAGAGACCCTCACACCCACGCTTGTCTCCTGTTTTACTTTTTTTTTTTTTAAGATTTCGAATTATTAACTTGCTAAGAGTACACAGTCACACACATCCAATTCCTCCAACTGCTCATTATCCGATCTCAGAAGTATGTAAACAGTTGGAAGTGTTTCATAAATCCAGACTTCAAGCACTGAGCACACTTCCCACCCCACAGCCTTTCTCCCAAGAACCCACACACCTCTCAGCATGAGTACTTGGCCAAGAGGCAAAAGCCTTACGTCACTGTTGCAGGGATTTGGTGACTGAGAATAGAACGTTGGGCATTTTCTGGCAAATGTCAAGGCCAATAATATGATATCGTTCCAAATGAAAGCCACGAAGAAAGTCTACCCCAGCACGCATGGGCACCAACCAAAGCCTGAGAGAATCCTCACCCCACCATTGTAAATGGAAAGGAAGGAAAATAAACACATTTGGAAACATTTTTTTGTTCCTGGAAATGCCAGGAACAAAAAAAAAAATACAAACGGAAAGACCACAGGATAGTATTTTTATGGGTAACTGTCAATTTTATCAAGACAGAGTAAGGAAAATCTGCATAGCTGTGCTATCTGGTCATGCCAAGTTTTCATTTTGCTTGATGTTTACATTAGGGCTTCTCTTATTTCATCTGTTTATGTTTAATAAATTATATTATATCAAACCCAGATTTAGAGTATCTCAATAGAAGTACCTGAGTGATTCCTGTTGATATTTTCATAGGACTTAAACTTCAGATTTTTTTTTCCATGTTTCTCTGGGAAATAACACCTAAACATATAAATTTAATTCAGCTACATTAGTACATTGCTGCATTATGCTTCTATCATTTGCACAGGAAAATGGGCTATGTCTCTTGTGTGTTTTATGCCTACTTAGAAGTGTGTATGTATTTCTTTTCCGGTTCAGAGAGGGCTGGGTGTATTTATCACCCGGTAACTTTTTCCTTTATTACACATAACAGTTTTTAAAACCAAGAGCTAAATGATTAAAAGGCTCTGTCCATCAATAAACTGGCAGAGGGAATTAAAAAGTAAGTAAATAAATAAAGAGCCGAGTCCATCAAGTTTCAACTCTGGGAAAGAAAGGGGCGGAGACAAGTCAAGTTTACATGACGCGGCACAATTTTAAGTTAGCTGCTCTTTCACTCCGTGTCTGAGAAGGCCGCTTCGGGAGACCCTTCTGTCACGTGTACAGAGAGGCTTTACTATTGTCCTCCAGGGAAGGCTGGCAGCAGGCTCTGCACTTTGACCTCTAACCCTGTGTCAGCAAGGGGGCTCATTGATAGTCCCAGAAGTCTCTCTCAATGGGAGACAGCCATTGAAAAGAGACCCCTTCCTTTGAGGCTGGTGGTCCCTACTCCCACCCTGTGCTCTTGTCCGTCCCCCCCCCCAAGTGGTGGCATGCAGGTTTGGTCAACCCCAACAACTCCAGGGTCTTCACAAGCCACTATTTTTCACGTCTATTTGATAGGCTCTTCCCTTGCTATTCAAAGCAGTCATGTTTGGGTGTGAGGGCTTTCTAGTATGGCCTCATATTTGATTAATTTGCAGCATTTATGTGTCTAATTCTCTACACACAAAGGGGATGAACTGGCTCGGACTCTATCAACAGGGCATTTCTGCCAGGAGCGTTCTAATGGGAATCAAGCTGTTGGTGGAGATGGGTCCCGGCTTGCTGAAAGAAGCTTAGGAAAACAATAAGAGTCTCGCTTGGAATAGGACAAAATGCTGCTATCACTGCCAGTGGTTTTGCTCGTGATGTTCTAAAGCACAGAGGAAAGCATCTAAGCGCTGCGTCCCTCGTTGACGCATCCATACTTCTTCACAAAAAGGAGTGTCTGGAATGACTGCAGCCGGAGACAGCACACACACACGGAAAAACGTCTCCTGGCTTCCTTTCCAATCCCATCACTCAACTTTTATCAGCCACGGGGGGAAGGAGAAGGTGATAAACACTGTCTGCAGTATCATTTGGGTTTTAAGCTTTGGATCTATTCCAGGCCTGTTTGCGGAAGTGCGAAAGTATCAGGGAAAGAGAATACCGTTCTCTCTCCTTACTACTCGGTGAATATTTTCAAATTTGCCTCTAAACCCGACTCATGATCATCCCTTCAGCTGACCCTGGCTAATCTTCTCAGAACGACAGCAAGAAGAAAGAGTGCCAAGTAAACTCCTTCCTGTCTCCGTGTCATCATTTGAATTTCAAAAGTTAATATTTACTTTTTAAACTCCAGGAAAAAAAAAGTCTATTTAATGGCCCTTCAACTTTTACAAAACATTTCAAAGAGCTTAAAACTGTGGACAAATTATTTTCAAGAAACAGGATAAGAGAGACTCGTCCTGTGTGCCGCACTGGGTTCCATGTGTCCTTTAATAAAAAGTGGAATTATGGTCATCCCATGATGTCCCTGGTCCTCTGTATTTTACAAAGCCCCCAAAGACCAAGTTCTACTTCCTTGTGTGGAGCCAAAGATGAAATAAATCTTTATAATGTAGAGGAGGAAAAAAATGTGTACGAGTTCTTCCAGAATATATGGAGGAGCCTGCAAGGAACAGGGAAAGAATCAACAATTTGGTTTCCAGTTTTTCTGATTTACTTCAGTGACCTTGGGTTCACCCTCCTGGTAGAAGCAGGGGGAAGGGGAAGGATGAACCGTTGTGTGCATTTCCAGGGGCTCTGGGACTCGACTCTGCACTCTGGAAAAGTGAGAAATTACGGTTCCTGGGAAATGGGAGTTTGGAACAAATTACACACACAGATTCAGATCTTCGGCTGTGATGCCTGAAATCAAACTGCCTGCAGCTCCCAAGAAAAAGCAGACGTCACCCACAGGGTTCTGGAGACATTCTGCTTTCATAAGAACAAAGTGGCCCCTAACTTAAATATATCAATAGCTAGGGACAAAAGAGGAACCCAAAACAGATATCAGTGTGTCGTTTTTAGAGTTCACTAAGAAATTGCGGGGCGGGGGCGGCATGTGATTTGGAATAAAAGTGCATCTCCAATATACAGTATGTGTGTGTGCGTGTATGTATGCATATGTGTGTATATATATTAGCGGAGGCAATGGGGCGGAGTAAAGATTGTGAAGAAGAAGTAATCCAAGAGAGAGGCAGGAGCGAGCAATTAGAACAGCGCTGTGTTAGCGCTTACGTGATATAATGGTCAAAGAGCATCAGGACAGAAGGAAGCCACGGAGCCCGCCAGCTGTCATCCTGTGCCTGTGCTCCATGAAGTCAGGCCCGCAGATGCATAGCCGCCTCTCAGCACGGCTAGATATGGACCATGGTGGACGTGTGGAGAATTGTGAGATGCAAAAGAATCAGTCACAACATGGGAATTTATTTGAGATCAGAGCTGAGGTGATGAGGAAATCAGCTACTTCAGAGGCAGTTAAACTTTGACCATACAGCCTAGGAGCCTAGCTAGGAGATGGCATCTATCTGCAGCCCCACAAATAATAAACAAATGTAAGTAAATAAATAATGTCCTAGGTGCAAAATAACGCTTCAGTTTTATAAAATTAGTATAAGCCCAATGTATTTTTACAAATACACCTGTTTCTAGATTTAGTGGTAATGGATCTACAATGGGAACTGGTGTTAAAATGCCCTAAAAGGGGCATGCCAGGACAAAAGAGTATAGTATATCATGAAAATTGCCAGCTCTATCATGATGCCTTGCAGCCTACTGACTTAAGTCCTTTCCCTAAGCTTAAGCACATACACACTCACACACAGAAACACACATACAGGCATTCACACATGGGCACTCACACACAGAAACATACCCACACATAGACACATACACATATAGACACACAGACACTTACCCATATTTACACATCCATACACACACACACACACACACACACACACACGGATATCCACAGACACCCAAACACTCACACAGAAACACACCCACACATAGATACAGACACACACAGAAACACACATACTCACACACATTTATCCATATACATGGATAAACACATACATAGACACTCACAAAAACACACAAACACATCCACACATAGAAACACATAGATACACACTCAAACACAATCACACATACACATGTTCACACATGGACACACACTCATAGATACACACATAGACACACACACAAAGACACACACACATTCATACTCATGCTCACACACATCCTTCCATTCACAAAGCATGCAATTGTGAGTTATGAAAGCAGGAGGAAGGTACCTATGTACCATTAAGTCTCTACTCACCTACCTAATGCCAAGATGGGCACAAACACACGGGACAGTGTGTGCACATAAGTCAGAGCTCCGACTGCTCAAGCAGAAGCCAACTCTACTGAACTTACCAGAAACGGCATTTCTGATGTGGGATTCCCCTCTGTATGCTATGAATATGTTTTATTACCACTGGTTATTAAAGAAGGTGATTTGGCCAATGGCTTAGTAGAGTAAAGCCAGCCAGAAAATTTGAACAGAGATATAGAGAGAAAGTAGGCAGAGTCAGGGAGATGCCACGTAGTTGCCGAAGGGGAAAGACACCAACCACCAGCCAAAATCTTATCGGTAGGCCACAGTCTCATACGGTACACAGATTAATAAAAATGGATTGATTTAAGATGCAAGAGTTAGCTAGAAGTATGCCTAAGCTATTGGCCAAAGAGTGTTGTAACTAATAAATATAGTTCTGTGTTATTATTCGGGTCTGGGTGGCAGAAAAATAAACAATCTCATACTACACATTTCCTTTAAGAAAAACCCATCTTCTCATAAAATCCCCTAGCAAATTAGAAAGCAACTGTTCTGAACTTAAGACTACTGTCGCTGGAGCCAGTGTTCCTGTCTTTGATGAGCAGAAATGGGGCCACTGCCAAGATCTTTATACTTCTTCCCTAAGCAAAGACATTAGTATGGTAAGGTTAGATCACAGACCTGCACCTTGGCTAGAGGAGATTGCAGGCAACCAGACTCTGGCCTGGGGGCGTTCTACATTAGAGGTACACCTCTTCCTTTCTTCCTCCTCCCTCCCTTTATTTCTCTTCTCCTCCCCTCGGGAATCTTACAGGTGGCTTCAGAGGGCTCCTCTAAAAACACAGGGTCACGACAGAAATGCAGCTATACCCTGAAACAAACACTGTGAAGCAACCACACACTACTGTTTTTCAAGCAAAGGTGTGACAGTAAATTTATTTATAGAGGAGACCCTAGATTTTTCTTTGTAAAGAACATAAAATTCCAAGAAACAGTCTTCAAATAAAGAGCAGTGAACTATTAAATTCTACCCTAACCAAGAATATGTCAACTTTTATTTAAAATGCAAACACTAGAAGAATCCAATGGAGGAAAAGGTAAAGCAGAATTATCTGGATTCTTTCCATAACCCCCAAATTATGACGGAGTGTCTGAGGCATATTTAAAAGCTTGTTGTATCTGTTTAACAAAAGTTCAGAGCAGAGGGCTAGCCCCTAATGGGGAGAAAAACTGTTTCCATATTTTGAGAAGTCCCAAAATTGAAGGACCCTCTAATTTCTAGTAATTGCCCTGGTACCTTAAAGTCCATAATTAGAGAAAGAGGGATGCCCTAAGCTGGCCTTTAGTTTGTTCTGAACTCAGTGCTTATAATTAAGCCTTGATTAATATCCCACATTTCACATCAACAGAAACCATGAATCCAAATGATCTTGTGTTCTTCTGCCTCAGGAAGCCTTGCTGCTCAGCTTCTGGGCCTTTTTCGAGGGGATGTGCTGAGCAAATGGGATCAAATGAAGCCCTGGCACCCACCTTGGCCTAACTATTCAGGGGGACGCAGCAACGTCGCTCCTGTAACCATCTTAATCCCTTGTATCAGCTAATTAATACACAGAGAAAGCTTTTACTTGCATGTGAGCAATTAGACCAAGTTCCTGGTCGGTGTCCAAATGGACTCACAATGTAATTCACAAACGAGGCTCGGGGAAACACCTCGACACCAAATGACTTCTAAAATGAAAAAGAGTTGGAAGGGCAGCCATTAAAACGTCTCTGTTAACACTAGGATTTAAGAATAGAAAATAAACGACATTTTTCAAAATTACTTTTGGGGGCCTTATTTGCACATGACTAGCTTAACCAGGCCCATGTACGTAGGTAAGCAAAACAGAACCAACACCACCAAAGAGTTGTGGCTGTGTCTTTAGACAGCCAAGAAGGCTGAATGGCTCGGCAGGGATTCGAAAACAAGGAAACCGCACATCCCTGCGTGACTGGCAGCTGCCAAAACATCCGAAGAAGCTCACTGTCCAAGGACTTGGGAAAGCTATCAGGGATTCTAGCTCAGTGGTCTCACGTTGTTACCGAGGCAGTAACTGTGTTCACCTCTTTTCTTTCTGTTTCTTTTTTATTTGTGACGGTAAGCAACAAGTCAGTACCCATGGCTGGCTGAGGACTAACCAAAAACAGGGGGCCATTGGCAGAGGGCAGGGGTACAGAGGAAGGCTCAGCCGCCTGAAGCAGTGCACAGCAGAGCGGGAATGGCTCCAGCGCCAGGGCAGCTTGTCATCCAGCAGGGCACACAGGGCACAGGAACCTAGTGGTTCAGGCATTCAAGAAAAGGCTTGCCTAACAAAGCATTACCTTATGGTAACAAGGCTGGGTGCGCACTGAAAACCCTTCCTGTGCAGCTGGCTGATTGGGAGAACTTTACCCAACAAAGTCCAGGCAAGGAGTCCACAGAATCCATGCCTTAAGAGAAATAAAATGCTTCCTCCAGTCACCCCAACCCCTGCTGACTACCAGTCCTCCCCCCCACACACACACACAGAGAGAGAGAGAGAGAGAGAGAGAGAGAGAGAGAGAGAGAGAGTCCAATATACTAATCACATAGGTTTGGACTATCTGCATTACTGTACTGAGCTACCCTGGGAACCAGACACTGTCCTCCCAGCTAGAAGACTAAAGAATGAACAATCGCCCACCCGTGGAATTTTCAGGATCATTTCCCACCTTCCCAGTATATACCCACTGGCACGAACCAAAGGGCTGTCACCCTGAGAAGAGAAAACAAAGCTATGGGCTGCTTTGCGAAACAGGTTTTTCCTTCCCCCGTAGAGACATTCCTTTATGGTGAGGTCATGTAAAACAGCAAAATGCTCAGTGAACACACTGGGTTCTGTTCCCTGCAGGTGACTGTGCCCTTCAGCTTGACCCGTGATACAGAAAGAGAGAAAGAAAACCACTCTCTAGTTTCTAAGTAAAAGGTGACCAGATGGCAGCTAAGGCAATGCAGAGACTACCGTTAACAACAAAAAAGAAACGGTATGCGATGCGGGCAGAATTATTAGACAGGTGTGGCCAGGGACCTGGGAGCACAAAATAAAATGTTTCTGGGGTCGAATCTTGAGCCAAATTAATTTAAAAGGACAGGATGGCAGAGCATGTGACCGGTGCCGTGCTGGCATCGGAAAAACCCGTTCTTATCTGGCAAGGGCGCCCCCTGCTGGCCGCCACTCTGAACTCCGCCTCTTGGTCTCTCTCCAGAGCAAGCAAACCGGCTTTCACAGCACTGAGAACCCGGCAGAGCGAGGTGGGCGAGTCCCTTGCAAAGCACACAAAAAGAGCAAAAGGTGCGCGCGCCGCCCCAACTATAATCTTCGGCCGTCAGGTCACGGTTCTCTGCCCGTCAGATAAATTACAAGCTGGCTGGAAAGAGCGAATGCTCTGATTGGCCCTTTGCAGGTGAGAAGTTGAAAGCTTGGGAGACAAGAGGCCATTTTATGGGGCCCAGCCACAGAAAGCATTCCTCGGTTACTCGCATATATATATAGGGCCCGACTGCAGGAGTAAATCTTGACTATCCTCCTAATGGCTCCAGTTTATTGTGACACCCTTAACAGTAATTACTTAAGGTCCCTAGCACATGACGCTGCAGCCTGGGTTTAAAACGCATTCAAACATCAGGGTGGAACACGGTTGCCAACAAAACTCAGCCCTAGAGTCGGCCTTGCATTCCCATGGCTTTTTTTCTTCCCCTCTGTGCGAGCTACTAGGCACCCAGCCACTTTGCATACGTTGTCTTTCCCACATCTCGTCTTCCAATCACCTGTTCTTTGCTGCTGACCTCTTCCAGAACCAGACAAAGGTTTCACGATATCATCACACTGCCTCCCACAATATAGCCCCTCAAAATTCCTGCCAAACGCCACGGGCAGAAAACACTTTGCCATCGGGGGCTTGTGTGTAAACTCACTACTGTCAACTGGAGCCAGTTACTTAAGGAAAACTGGCCACGACATTCAGCCGGTGCCACGCTCCGGGACCACCAAAAAGAAACCTGTTTGTAAAGGCGCGGTGGGTCCCTGCACTCCTGACAGAAATGTCATCGTTGAGTGTCTTTAGCTCAAGTCCTACGCCCTTAGTCTCAGGCAGTTCACCAGCTCAGGCTGAACTTGGCTTCTCCCTGGGACCTCAATCTCACGTCTGTTCCCAGCTCTCAACTTCAAACACAGGGGACAGAGAAGCAAGGCATCTAGACGTGAGGAGAGAAATAGAAAGGGAAAAACAAACACGCTTCATCCCCTTTGGGTCACTGGGTCTGGTTTTCATTTTCTAGTTTACATGTGAAACCAAGGGCTGAGGAAAAAAAAAAAAACCACGGAATATAGGACCCAAGGAAAAATTCTCTCATTTCAGAGAATTTTAAAGTAATTTCCATACACTGGAACTTTGTGCTTGCTCTTTATTTAATTCAGTTTGCTGAAAAAAAAATTTGGGTTTCATCTCTTGGTGTTTCTTCTACCACTGAAGGACCATCTGGATAAAATAGTGTATAGCCATTCTTCTGTTTACTTATATATTTATTTATTTTGTTCAAAGAACACTTGCTGAATGCCAGGCATGTTTTTGTCAACATGTCCTGTGTGGACAATATTTAACTCAGGAGTAAATTTTGTTTGCCGCTTCCTTTACCTCGTACTGCAGGCAAGCGCCCCTGGGAGCGACAGGATCAGGTTTCCATGCTGCGGCTTAGAGAGGACAACCTCTACCTACCAAAAGCTGTGAGAATGAGAACGTGGCTCTATTTTTATATATAAAAGGGGAGAGCTGAGCGATTTTAAAATGAACCAGATCAATGTGTACCAGTTTGGAGAATGACTCTGCTCTGAATCGACTTATCAAGACATCTGCAGTCGGCCTGGCCCTGCATCTACAGGAGGCCAAAGGTTTTCATAATGTTTTTAATGCAGAGGATTTTTATTGGTTAGCACTTCAAGACAGTACAGAACTAGTGAAACTTGGGGTGACTTTAGTGGCCCCAATGTTTACACATTTATCTTTACACCCACATGTACCATGTATTCCCTAGGACACCAGAATCAGGACCATGCTGCATCCAAGAAGGGATAAGTACAATGACTAGCAAGTGCCATTCTTACTGATGTGAAGTAGTCAAACTGTCTTTAATAAAATCAGACCTAAAAGGCTGTTTGGGAGAATCCTGAAGAAGTTTACTCGTGGCTTCAAACATCACCAAACAGTAAGCAGTGTGGGAGCATCAGGGAACATCCTTCACCAATCAAACCTCTTTTTCACTTGCACTGTGTCTCTCTCTCTCCTACTGCAACAATACTCAGAGACCCTGCCTACCGAGAGAGAAAGGGAGCGCGAGAGAGAATCAATAAATAAGCTCTGCCTGATACCCCCTGATTAGACTCAATATGCCATTAATATGAAAAGAATTTGACAGTTTACATAAGGGATGTGACCCGGTGCCAACAACCTCTGGCTTCTTCATTCTCCAGATGGTAGCAGATTAGTAGGCAGCCTTTATTCTCCTAAGAAGATTTTCCTCCCATGGAAAAACTATAAAGACCAATTCTGTTCCAAACTTCAAGTCTCCTTCACAAACGTCTACCCGATGCTAGGCCTCAACTAATGCCTATTCAAAGAAGTCCTTGGGCTTGAAGTTATGCGATGTGGGGGAAAAAGACCAAGGCAAACTTAACTCTAATGCCTGCCTTTAAAAGATCTATTGACAGAAGCAATAGGGAGAGTTTGAACTAATGTTAACTTAAAGAAAAGGGCTGGCAAGATTCAACTGTGGATGTGAATGCTTGCTGGAGTTTGATCTTGACGGGGGGCTTAAGATAAGGGAGATAAAAACCCTAAGCCTACTCACATTAAAAAATGCAGTCGCGCTAAATTCACTCCCCACCATGGCTCGCAATTTGTTTTATGCCCATCACCACTGAAGCTGCCGAAGGGGACCCTGTATCATGGGGTACAAAGCCCCGGCGGAGAGCAATTGCCCGGCTCTGCCGACTTGAAGAAGCCCTTCCTTGTATCATGGAACCTTCAAGGGTAATGCAGAATAACAAAATTGAACTTTTCTTCCGAAGGCTTAACCAGAACAGCTGGCTGATCACAGAGATCTGAGAGATGAAAACTAGTTCTTCACACAGAAAAAAAAAAAATCCTTCCCATATCAGACAGGATGGGATCTAGGAATAATTAGGAAAAACAGCGTATTTTATAAACAGACTGACCCCGGTAAAACTATGAAGAGCTCACAGCTACACTTAAAAGCCAGGCAGGTAAGTGAAGGGTTCTGCAGCCAGCACACAGGCCATCCATCTGAAGGAGGAAGTTGCTGTCTCTGAAGATCCTCTTTCCTGGGAACCATTTGAAACACACAAAAACTACTTAATACCGAATCTTGTATGATCAATGTACAAGACAGGTTAGATACACTTGTTACTTTTTATACTTTTAATATTCCTATCAAACTCTTCAAAAATGAAAATGAAAAGTGGGGAAGTTTTGCCTGGCATTGCTTTTATCCTTCTTTGCTGACAAGTTGACCTACAAAATAATCTACTCCGGAAACACCACGTACAATAAAAGACACAAATAGCATAGTATGAGAACACTCTTTTCCAGAAATTTGCACCCTTCTGATAAACACTGCACCAGAGAAATGAAAAGTTCTGGAAATGATCCGAGATATTGGGAAGGAAGAAATTATAAAAGCGCTTGTCTCTACTTAGCAGGTCCTCCTCCGATCAGCTTCTAAAATCACTTAGGTAGGAGAACATTAGCATTTTCCCATGGCTTTTTTTGAGGTCCCCAGAAATAAAAGTTTTTGTGGAAACCACAAAGACCATAAAAAAGGGAAAAATTTTTATTTAATTTCTTTTCTGCACACTGCCTCATTTCCTAAAGGAGGAAACGCCAGACAAACAGTAACTTAATGGTCATATAAAACACTCACCCAAGGATGCCATTAATGGTAACAGCCCAGAACTCACTGAAGCAAAGCATGTAGTCTCTAAACGCGTTGGCGTTGTTCAAAACCGAGTTATTCTGAACGGATATTTTCTTGTCTTATGGTCTCACTCCCGTGTTCTCACAAAAATGTCGCTTTTGTTTTTAGTATCATACTCATTTTTAGCAAAAGAAAAAAAAAGTTACATTCAGTTATGGAAGTATTCTCCAAACCAATAGCTGGGACCATCACTGCAATCAGATAAGGGCTTCGGAAACAGCTTAAGGAAATGAGCTAATAACATGACTGCCCACAAGCAGATTAGCCCTGATTACTACAAAGAATGCTGTTAGGGGGGCACCATGCTTCCAAGTGATCATTTTTCCAGCCTGTTACAGAAAGGTTAATCTGCAACCCTGTTCGTAAAATCAATTTTGAAACATGCTAAATAGAAAACAATTACATTTTAAAGAAATCCATCACCGAAAGCCATGTTGACTTTGCTTCCGATTGTCATTCGAGGGCTTTCCTGACCAAAAACTGACCAACGAAAATAAAGGCTGGAGAGCATGACTTGACCAATTTATACTGTCTATCTGGCATATCTGGAGCAGGCTCACGAGAGGAAAATATCGTTGCAGTTTATAAAGACTAATAAACATTTAACTCCCAAATTCCTTCCCTCAGGGGCATGAGCAAACATCCAGACAACTCCCCAAATACTGAGCCTCCTTCCTTCCAAACCCCAGGAAAACAGCTGCTGTTGCTAGGGAGTACTGAGATGGAGGAAAATCCTGTCCAACCCACCTTCAGCCAAACTGCTACTGGTCCCCCCCCCCCACCACCACGCCCCGCATTCCAGGGTTATCTCCAGTCCAAACAGAGATACCTGTTCTGACCTGCCTCGGTCAGAGGTCAGAGACTTTAGTCTAAAGACTTAATACCTGCAGTTCACTCTCCTGTTTGGAAACACCCAGTGACCAATGGCATCACATGGTCGCCCTGGGCTGGCAGCAAGATCAGATTGTGAAAGGCGAATCAGAATCCCTTTCACCTGCAAAATGACTACCATAAAAGCCAGGGCGAATTTCCTCCAGGCCCGAGGGAGCTTTCTGAGGCGCCTCACCACCTGAAATAAGTCTATTGTGAATGCAAAACCCAAACCTGGCTTGGAAAAGCAGGCTGGGGGAAGTGGGACATTTACCCTTCCCAAATGAAGTCAGTTTCTAGGTGGGGATGTTGACAAACATTTCAAAGTTTCTAAGAAATCTGAATATCAGGTATTCTTCCTGCAGGCCGCAGGCAGAAGAATGATACGCCCCCTTCCCGATAGAGAAAGCTCGTGAAAACGGAGAAACTTAAGGGTGCCCTATTCTGGCTGGATTACATCCAAGACCCACTTATCTGAGACAGAATTAGACCAAATGTCAAGAGGAAAGAATGGACAGGCTTACCCCTTCGTGTTTCAGGAAGAGCTAGCCTTAGTATTTTGATGACATTTTAAGTATAAAAGAGTTTTATTGTAAACTGTGGTCCCCTAGAAGGCCTGCTTCTAGAGAGCTCTGAAAGGGGAGATTAGGCGGAAGAGCCTCGGCCTTGGATTCCACCCTTCAATCATGTTAGACACAGGGCTTTAGCCACTTTTTTGCTCAGGAGTCATGCATGTGGTCAAAAGTTTAATTATATCACCGGCTGCATCGGCAAGCGCATTGTCTCTGAGCCACAGGCGGGAGCAAACCTTTCTCGGAATGCTGGAACTCAGACACCCGGGTGGAGGATTGCCACAAATTCTCAGGTTATGCCTGACAATTGCTATTTTTTTTTCCTTAACTGATCAAAGAACCCAGCCTGGATCCTGATGAGATTCTAAAAGGTTTCTCTCAAATTCTCAACTTCTGGCGGGAGTCCCGCTCTCTCCCCAAACAGCTGAGTTGCTAATGGACAGAGTCTAAACACAATCCTATTGGCACCTTTTACATAACTTCCTGGTCCGCCGCCAGCAGTCATTCCATCATTCAGCTGACAGGAATCTACGAAATGCTTAGGGGTTGAGAAGAGAGCCGTTCCCAGAGAAGCACGCAATCTCAGCCAGGTAGAACACCGACTAATTAGACTCGTTATGAGTCAATTAAACGAGTTCTGCGTGTAGACCCGGCCAAAAATGCATGAAGTCTGAGGTAGCCCTGAGTTTCACTCTCAAGGTTGAGAATCACCAGCAAGGTTTATTATCACCAGCATGGCTTTAAGACACCCGTGAGCTGACAAAACCTTGTCTGTCCCAATCGGAAGGAAGCAGACGAGGAAGAATGTGTCTTCAAGATGAACACGAGAGGGCTAAAGTGGCAATATGTGTCCCCAAATGCCATGAGACGTGATAAAGCAAGGTAGTCAGAGGAACGAGGGAGGCTGCCATCCTTACAGACACACCCAGCCAGCCAACACCAAGGGAGACAGCATTTTTGCTCATCCCCAGCACCCACCTCACACCGTGGACATCTGATGAACACACGCTTAGGCCCACAGAGAGGGCCTCAACACCCAACTTGATTCACAGAAGGAAGTCTTTTCTCTGAAGTTGAAAATGGGCCTTGGATGATTTGAGCTGGCTTTATATGAGGGGCCCTGAAACCTCACTCACCAGGCCCCATACAATGCTTTCAATTTCTTCTAAAACCCAAAAGTGGGGGGGAAACATCAGCAAAATCCAGGCTGGATTACGCCTGTCTTTCTTCCAGCATGGTTATGAATATATGAGTGTATGTGTGTATGTGCATGTGTGTGTGTATATGTATGTGAGTGTGTGTGTGTGAGAGTGTGTATGTGTGTATGTGTATGAGAGTGTGTATATGTGTATATATGTCTGAGAGTGTGTGTGCATGTACGTATGTGGGTGAATGTGGGTGGGGTATGTGTATGTGTGTGTATTGTGTGAGTGTGTGTGTGTGTGTGTGAGTGTGTGTACGTGTGTGACAGTATATATGTGTGTGTATGTCTGTGCGTGTATGTATAAGAGTGTATATGGAGTGTGTGAGAGTGTGTATGTTTATGTGTGTGAGTGTATGTATGTATATCTGTGCATATGTGTGGGTGAGTATATGTGGAGTGTGTGTGTGTGCGTGTGTGTGTGTGTGTATTTTGAGCAAAGAAATCATGAACAAAAGTACAAGCAAACCACGCCATGGTCCTGACCAGACCTACAGATCTATGTGCCTGCTGAACACCCTGCAGGAGCAAAGCTGCTCTGTCCCTTCCAGCAGCACTGGATGTCACTGGATGTCATGTACTAATTCTGTCCTCACTTCATGTATGTGGGAGCTGTGCCGAAAGAGCGTAGATAACCGTAACACACAAGGCAGAGTGTATACTTTAGACATACCGCTTCTGGGCTGCAGTTCTGACTTCCCCATTAGCCAATTACGCAACACTGAACGAAGTATGACATTTAAATATTCTTTTACTTAATTTTTAATACGTTTTGTTAATCAAAGTATGAGAATTAAGTAAAATACATACAAACAGCTGGCACCTAATAGGAGAAAACAGTGGCTATTACTACAGTAATTACTAGTGTTCAAGGTTAAACAGCTGGAGAAAGACCCAGTATTCAAACTCAGGTTTGCTACCTTGGGCCACAGCGTTTCTTCTCTGTAGACCTACATGGTATAGAAGAGAGAGAGGCTTCAAGATTCTTAGTTATTCAAGCCTATCTTTCAGAAGGTAAGAATGTGTGTGTGTGTGTGTGTGTGTGTGTGTGTGTGTGTGTGTGCACGGCAGGAAGAAATTAGAAGTCACAGTGAGTGGCACCTTCGTGGATCCCCCAACCCCTGGAAACTGGCAGTGTAACTCGGTCATTTTGGTTCAGATTGCATTGTGTGAAGGCTTCCTTCGCCCGAGGCTGCACCCTTGGTTCACTTCCCCACAGCCTCCCCTGTGCCCTACCTTCGCCACGGTGGCCGCACAGCTGCACTTGTGACCTTTCCTCTGGGGATTTCGCGGCTAACAAACTCTCCCCAGCTGTTTACAATATTTCAACTATATAAGGGAGCCGCAGAAGGCTGACTACAATGCAGAATATTTGTGATAGAAGTTTTTAATCTGTGAGTCTTTTATCAACTCACCCTAGCCTGGAGCACCTCCTGGGCTCTCAAAGCTGCTGGCGGATGCGCATGCGCACATATGAAGGCGCCGACGGGCGTTTGGTTTTAAAGTCACTTGAGGAGTACCCACAGTGGCATACTTATTTCAGTGTAACGATCTCCTTTTACATATCAATCTGTATTGCAAATTCAGAAACTTAATACAAGACATTAAATCTCAGACAACACTGAGCATTGGGACGAATGCCCCATTCGGAGGCAGTACTGAACTTCAAACCTGAATTTAAAAATTAGGGAGACCTGGGCATGAGAAGAGAGTTTCTGTTTCGTCAGACCTGTTGTTGCTGTGTATAAACCACCCTGTTGAATAATTCTCTGGACCAGGGACAACTGCAAAGCCATCAAGGACACAATACCCACACCCTGCCTTTAAAAAAGAAGAAGAAATAAAAGCAAAAAGAAAGAGGAAGAAAGGAAGGGGCAGAAAGAGAAAGATGGAGAGAGACAGGTAGGGAGGAGAGGGACAGGGAGAAAGAAAAATAGCTACAAATAAGTGCAGGCAAACACAGCCCGAGGGACCACTCTATCAGCTGAACCCATACAACGGCCGTGTTGGTCAGCGTGCTGTTCTCCAACCTGCTGGAACCTCTGAACTTAAGTTAGTGATATATATATATATATATATATATATATATATAGTAAAATAAAAAATTTTACTATAAATTTGTAACTCAGATAAAACCAGAAGATGACATAGAAAAGGAAAATTTTATGATGCACGGGTGTACATAAACTATATCCTTGTAGCAAGACATCACTGCAATTGGGTAATCCAGGCTGTAAACAACGCTGCCAGCCAACTTGTACGATGCGGATCTAGTCCCCTCCTCCCCAGCTCGCTCAGTTGCCAAGATGCATTAATAACCTCCAGAAACATCACGTTCTTCAGCCCGGAACAAACGCACACATGTTAAACTGTTTTCTACGTGCAGTTCTGGAAGGGGCAACAGAAATCATTTAAGCCGCCTCTTTCCACAACTGCTGAAGTTTCATTCCCCCTGTGCCAGGATCCTGAGAGAGCTCCCATTAGCATGGCCCTTTACCCCTGAGACATACGAAAGAATAACAAAGAGAAACAGAGACATGTTGTGCCCTTGGGGATGATAAGGGCCCCAATCAGTGAAAAATTCCACTAGTCTAGGGCACCTTGAATATCTGGAGTAAGCTACCAGCTGAAATCAGACATCAGTGCCAATGACAAGGGTTTGAAAACAGTTCTGAAGCCATCGACGTGGTGGCCAAGAGCTTCTGGAGGCTCCACGGCCAGACCTATGAAGGGATGGGAATTCCCCAGACAGTTCACTGCGGCACAAAGTTAGCAGTTGCCACATTCAAGTTTCATGTGCCGCAGCAGCCTGAGATTAGGCTCAAGTTGTACTTACACAGCTGCCTGCCTGCCTGTGTCAGTGAGGACAGAGAAGAGGCTCAAAAAACAGAGCCCTGAACAGCTCAACAGACAAACTCACCGCTCTGGAGCTCTTAAGATCCCAAAATTCTGTTTCACTGCGGTAGCCAAAACATCTGTTCTGAATATATAGAGTAGGATTCTGACTATATGTTAGAGGGCTACCCCAAGTCGTAGACTTTGGAGGGGATCAGAGAAGATACCTCAAATCCTATCAGAACAAGGAAAAGCAGAGACAAAAGACTGATGTACATGTTTCCTGGACAGTAGGTCTCCATACGGCGGCTTAAAGTCACATGCCAAGTTCATGTGTACAAATCAATCACATACAAATGAAGATAAGTGTATTCAAATTGACTGACACCTTACAAAGATGAATCGGTAGTGGCTCCAAGAAGGTGATACATTACTTGTCAGCCATGTTCACTTTTAATCAGTGTAGCTGTGCTAACTATTTTTGATATGTCAGGGTACCTACCAAGTACGCAGCCTTGTTTATAGTAGATACTCAATAGGTACTGACAGAGCTCATAGGCGTTGGTGTGTGTATGTGTGGCATGCATATGTAGTATACATGCTTATGCATGCTCCTGTGTGTGAATCTCCATGTGTGTGTGAGTTTACAAGCATACATATGACAGGGGGCCCGTGTAGAGGCAACCTTGAGTGCTTGCCTTCCACCTTCTCTGAAGCATGGTCACTTGCTTATGATCACTGTGTATCCAAAATTAGCTGGTCCTGGGACCTATAGGGATTATCCTGTCTCCACATCCCATCTCAAGGTGGTGGTACTGGAATTACAAGTGTATGGTTTACTGTCCAGCTTTACGAGGGTGCTAGAGGATCCAAACTGTGCTCCTTAGCACTTGTATGGTGGCAAGTACTTTGTCCGTTGCCCATCCTCCTCGGCCCCTAACAGGTTGAGTATCCCCTGTAGGCAATGTTTGCAACTAGGTGTTTCACACTGAGGGTTTTTCTTTTCCATCTTTTAAAATATTTGCATGTGCACGTTTCTAGCTCTCAGCAGGAAATTCACTTACAGTTTTGGACACACATGCCCTAAAGATAATTTTATACAAGATTTTTAATAATGTTGTGCATGAATCAACGTTGTATAGATAGTCTCTTAGAAAGCAAAGTGGTGGCTCTTGCAGCCACCGGTGTGGTTGTTGGCGAAAACCACCACCCACCACTCCTGACTCGGAATGTATGTTACTAGTAAGCAACTGTTTCTTCCATCATGAATTAACACGAAAACAGTATGTTGAGGGTACCTGGCAGCGGAAAGGCATTGTGTGTGGTACCGTGTTGATGCATAAAGTGTTTCCATTTTGGAGCATCGCACATTTTGGATATTTTGGAGGGGAGAGGCTCAGTTGATATTTGTATTCATATCTGCTTAGGAACCTAAGTTCACTGGGGGATGTGATTACCATTTGAACAAGTATAAAGCAGAACACAACAAAGGGTAAACGGCTCGACAAATAATTAAAGCGCAAAAGCCTGGTCTTCTGAAGACATTAAAGGTCTATAAATGCCATGTCTTCCCGGGTCTGACACAGGTCCCAGAGGGTAGGATGCTGGTGCAGCAAAGCAACAAGCCATCCTTGTCCAGGTGATATTTTTGAGCTAATTTTCAAATGTTGTTTTTATTTCCAACCAACCAGTCCCTAAAAAGTAAATGATTCAGAGCGAAACGAAGCACGATTTCTAAGGATTTCATAAAAACGCTGTTTGAGAAGATAAAAATAAACGAGAGTAGCTCCTTACTCCTCATTTTTTGTCTTACTTCCACTCTCTGGCCAGCCTGAGAGCAACAATCGTACATTCCCTCCCAACACAAGAACACAAGATTAGCTTTCCGGGGAGACTGCTGTAAATAACTATAATCTAATTAGTAGGGTTCCTTTCTGGCTCAAAAGGTTATAACAACAAGAGTTCTAAATTTCCCTGATCAAAAACTTTAATTCTCTCCTATAGGCAAACCCCAGGATGTCCTCTAAAGATCAAAATAGGTCATGGACCTAACATTCCATATATCAATTAATCATACATCATAAGAGTGACCCTCTCTAAGGAGTAGAACCTTCACGGAAAATTCCTACCTAGACTTGGGCAATTCAAAGCCACTCAAAAAATATAGTGGAAATAAATTATGCAGGCAAAAATTCTGATTCGGATGTAAGTATTTTTAAAAGGAAACTATGAAAATAAAAGATCATAACAGAACAGTGACGATCTGAATATGAAGATGTTAGCTATTCTCCACAAGTCAGGCCTTGTCGAGACGATGGGACGACAGCGGGCATAATTTGCTCTTGCAGAAACCTTACTGCTAAGTGATGGTTTTGGTGGAAATGCGACCTGCCTAGAAGAACAGAGCAGGCACACTGAGGAACTGGGTTCAGCCTAGAGAAGCACTTGCTTGGGTCCTACCACACCTGAAAAACAGAGGTAAAGAAGCCACATGGAGAAAGAGAGCTAAAAGGGGACACTAGCAAGACTAGGATCCATTTGTTTCCCAAAGCCTGGCAGCCGTGGAAATTGGGTATTTATAATAAGAAGATTCCCAGAAGAAGATAGCTCCCATCCAACCAGAATCGAATCATGGCCGTTGCTTGATCATGTGATAACGAGTATTTTCATTCTCTCTACCACTAGCCCTGAAGACACTTACAGCAAATTAGATATAGGTAGGTTATGTGATGCCCGTTGACCGGTACACTTAGTTTACACTTCAGAGCAAAGATGAACAACCTCGTAGTTTCACCAAAGATCCACTGTGGACCAAGGTAGCATCAATGTCCGTGAGGGTTTGTATAGCCCTGGGGAAACCCCACATGCTAAGAGTCCCGAAGGTTCAATTAGCTTCAGGGGAATACTAACAAGGTCCAGGATGCTCTGGGAGTAGAAAAACAGTTCCCAAATGGTCCAATCAGGATCCCTTTAGGAGACCCACAAAGAGAGAACTCTGCCCTTAAGAGACAAAGCAATCAGGCAGGAAGCCAAAAATGCAGAGGGAATTATTCTCTGAAGCAACTTGAAACTTTCATTGGGACTAGAATCTATCAAAGACCATATTTGCTTAAATTGGTTGCTTCTAAACACGAGGGAACCAAACTCTCCGATGATAAATCATACTGTACTCTTCAGAGTTCTCATAATAAAAGTGAGAATCCAATATTTAGTCCTTTCAGGAAAACACAGCCGAGGCATCATCCATGTGGCCAGATGTTGCGTTCTCTGAGATTTGATTCCCTAAATGTATTATTTCGGCATAAATAACAATTAAATGCAATATTGAGCATTTCTGTTTAAAATATTACCTGGATTTCTCATCACCTTCTAATCCTCACTTATGCACAACTCAACCATTAAAAATTTTAATGGACATCATTAATTTCTCTGATTTATTTTTCTTCCCAAGTGGCCACATTTACTAACAATTATTTTTGACGAGATACTTGCTATCATGTATCCCTGTTGCTAGCTCTGGGGCCCTTCCTGGTAGTGAGAGGAGACTCAATAAACGTCTATGAAAAATGAATGAATGGACAGACAAGAGGAGTTGCTCTAAGACTGATACAGACCTCACATAAGGGATGTAAGAGTGGAAGAGGGGTGTACGAGTGTCTATGACCTACCCACTCTATAGTTCTGAAGCAAAGGTAGAAACTGCAGAGATGGGATGCAAAGTCACAGTGGTCGTAAAAGCGGCAAGACTTAGTACCAAGGAGAAATGCATATTTTATAGGGACTATTCCTCGGTCATGAGAACAAGACCTTTCCTGACACGACGGCACTGCTGAGTATCACGAATGCGCACGGGCAATCCCTCTGGGCTGCAAATGGTGTGAAAATCTACATTGGGAACAAACGCCATCCCTCTAAGAAGTGTGGATAAAAGCCAGATGGTATCTGGGAGAAAAAAAAAAGTTTTATGCACTAGCCACTGTAATTGGGAGTGTGTACAATTTCCTGCATATTGCTTATTATCAGAGATAGCAAATGGAAACTCTTAAGTTGTCGTCTGTAAAATGCGAGTGCCAACGAATCTTCTCCCAGGAGCCCCCGGAGATGACTCATTCCTGTTGCATCTCATCAAGAGGAAAAGGGCTATCCCTCAGACCCTCAATTCCTTCCCATTCCTTCTTGCAACAGCAGCCAGGTCAAGGCACGGCGGGAATCAGTTTGGCGGTCTGCACAAATCAGTTCTTCCAAACAGAGAACGAGAGCCGAGTTGGGGTAGTGATAAACAGAAAATCATCAAACACAGGACCAGAAAGCTTAGGACTCGCCCTCCTTCTGACCTCACGGTACAAATGAATGAGTCGTTTTCATAATAACCCTGGATGGATCAAGCAGTGAGGCCTGTGCTATTTCCGTTATCTACGGCGGCTGCAAGCAGCCATAGAAAAACAACGGTGAAAGGAGAGAAGATTATTAAATTCATGACTCCTTTAAAAATCAAGTCGATGACTAAATATGGAAAAGATCATTTTCTTTCCGTGAGAGAAACTGACATGTTGCCATAGCAGAAATTAGCCCTCAGTGTCTCAGAATTGTGGTTAGAAGTTAAGTTACATAAGAACATCTGGGTGCTGATAAATGGGCGGAAGGTATTATATGGTATAAAAGAACTTACATTTGGAGGACAGTTTAGTCCACTGGTATGCTTCATGCTTTGGACGGCACGGTGAGAAAAGCCACTGACATGAACACTGCCACACAGAGCAAATCAGTCAGGGAGAAAAATCAGACTGACATCAAAATCCCCATCACCCTAACACCAGCTCAGCAGCATTCTTTCAAAAGTGACTTCTCTTGCCACTGGTCTGCAAAAAAAGAAATACTATGTTTACAATGTTTTCCTTTGTTTCTGAAGTCTTTGGTTGACTCAAGGGATGGCTTAAATGTGGGTATTTCTGTTTTGCTCAATCATGCTCAATTATGAATACAGCTTGCCTAAATGAAACTCGCCACAGAAAGAACTGCACTTCTGAGAATAACCACTCGGAGTAATTTTTTCACAGGAAAGGTTTTTAAAGGTACCTCGTATTCTAGAAACCAGAAGTAAGCTGGGCTTTCCCCAGGGAACTCGACAAGAGATGACAAAATGCAGCTCCGAGGAGGACTATTGAGTAAGTCTCAAAACAGCCCCATATAAATCCGGTAAAAGAGTGAGTGACGGCGGACGACACACAGCCATGAACAGGAAGTAAACCTGCAGGACCAGAGAGAATGAGCTCTGCTTCTCTAGGATCCTCCAGTCATCCTGGCTGAGCTCTTGTTTGAGTGTCTTCATTAGCTCTCAACTCAAATAATTATTTCCTATCAGTGTATACATCTAAAATCTAATCGTGTTTAAACATTGTTTTCCAATTGTATGATACTCCGAAGGGAAAATAGCTCCAATAATATCACATTTATCAAAATGTACCAACATTTTTTATTGTTTTAGATTGTTTTGTTTTACATGTGGGAGTGTTTTGCCTGCACGTACGTCTGTGTACCACATGTATCTGATATCTGAGGCAGTGAGAACAGGGTATCTGATTCCAAAGAACTGGGAGCACAGATGTTTGTGAGCTGCCATGTGGGTCCTAGGGAATGAACCCCGGTCCTCTGTATGAACAGCCTATGCTCAAAACTGTTGAGCCACCTCTCCAGCCCCCAAATGCACCAAATCTTAAAGCGAAAACTTTATTTAGAAAGAAACAAAAAAAAATGTAGATTAAATATTAAAGATAATTTATCCTCAACAACTACTATCTTTTAAGTATATGGATGTCTTACTGAAGAGCACAATGAAGTTTCCATTTTTAGACCAACAAATCAAACATTGACACCTGTCTCTCAGATACAACTAGGGGAAATCTTACATAAACACAGAAGGATCAACTTGGTTGTTTCTCATAGGAACTTCCCAACCTGTCAACGAAGATTAAAAGAATAAACCACATTAGAGATCACATTCAATTCCACCTCTATCTCAGAAAAATTAATAAAGCCAGGTAACACAGTTAAGTGTCTTAAGAGAATGATAATATTATCTGCACCCCATTTAGACAATACTCACAAAACAGCCAGCCCGATAAACACACTCCTGTCTTCCCTCCTCCCCTTCTGATGGAAAACTGGGAAAGTGGTAAATGCAGAAGCCTCTTGGCCTCCAAAGAAACCTGGAAGTTATTTCAGGACTCTCAGAAGACTTCTTAACCTACTTACATGCTGGGGGGAAAAAGAGGAGAAGGGGCAGAAATTAGATTTAGGGTTTTTAAGGTTATAAAGACCAAACGTGAAATTGTATGCATCACAATAACTGCGTGCTAAGGCAGCAGTAAGCCGCCTTCTCGTCTTCTTTGCCATCTAGAATTTTAAGCTAGGATGACCGTTCACTCCTCTGGAGCTGCCACTCCGTAACACTATAAAAACGATGCCAGCAGCAGGAGGCACTGAGGGGGGAGAGGTGGACAGCATGCTAATGCCCGAAGCCCCCAAGATGCCAGCAACTGGGCTACAAAGCCGCATGTACAAGAGTAAGTAATGAAAGCCAGATAGGTTGCGAGACCTCCATTATTTAACATGCGCAAGGATGGAGCTGGAAATCCACAACCGCTCCCTCATGCTAACTCACTAATAAATATGGGTTGGCGAGAAGCTACCCACACGCATCAAACCACTTCCCGGGAAGAGTGTTCAAACCCCCCTACATATAGCTTAAATGGTCTGATTTTCTTTTTAAATATCTAGATTTCTAGTTTTAGGGAGGTGAAACAAACAGGCAGCTACCAGGTCTTTTGGCATAGTGTCCCGCACTCAGGATCTCTGACGGGGGAGGCTCACCCTTGTCACCCCGTTGTACTCTCGGGTCCTAGGAGAGTCTTCTTATGGTTCTTTTCTCTTCCAGGGATGTTCACCTCCTATTTATCCCGGTCCCTGCACTGACACTAATCTCCCTTGAAATTGGCTGACTCTACTCGAGCCATGTTTACAGGGAAGTAAGTTTCATCAGGTCATCCTGCTCACAGACCAGTTTATGCTCCACAGCAAAAAGATTATTAAAAACTATATATTACGTGCATCTACTTTCCAATGGCTCTACTCGGGAAAGATAACTGTATCGTATCTGCATTTCTCTGCCTCGGCTGTATAAAGGGGCCGGGAAGCATTACCATCTTGAATGAAAATTGTTTCCTAAATGTATTATCCTCCATAAGAAGCACTTAGCAACTGTTAGCGCCCAGGGGAAAAGGCTAAGGGGAAAAAATGTGGGTAATAGAATATAGAGAGAGATGGGAAAAGAGAGGAAAAGGTCTCATTTAAATTATCAAGCTGAGCATTAACCACAAGGAGAGAAAAACAAATGCTCTGTGTTTTGCACAAACATCAATTATGTCTAGTAATTTAGCTGATTCCTCTCACGGAACAGGTGTTCTGGCTGCAGTGTAACGCAGAGAGCATACACACCACTCGCCTCCTCTAAAAGGTACCAAGGGCCTTTGGCCTGCTCTCCAGAAGACTGCAGCCCATCCTAGCCCTGCCATCACAGACAGCTAAGGAGACCCCTACCCACAATGCAACAGGATAAGGGTGAATCCAGCCTAAAGACTTGCAAAGGGGGCGCAAAGAGAAGAAACTCAGACATTTTACAAATGCACATGGATTCTGTTGCATAAATCCAAGGGAATTATGGTTGGCAGGGAAAAGCAGGAGAGCTGAATTAAGATAACCACAAACTCTAATCTAACAATAGAGTTGACTTGTTTACAGACCTACCTACCTCCAAACCGCTTAAAGAACCAAGCTGAATTGTTACACCTCTTTACATCATAAAACATCAAAACATTGTATCATAAAAACAAAGTAACTAAGAGACCCAAAACAGGTATAGAAAAAAGACAACATCAAGAGCCAGGCAAGATGCAAACAAAGTAAATAACCCTCAACACCCGAAAAGCAGAGTGTGCATATAAACACACACAGATAAAGAGAATAAATACTCTTTGACACCGTGAATACGTGACATGAAGGAAGTAGACATGCACAGCAGACACGTGTATGCAGAGGTCTATAGTGCAACGAGACCTGAAAGGATGTGACATCATCTGCCAATCTCTTGGCTTTATCATGACCATTGGGGAAAAAAAAACTATCCAGAAAAGAATATGTGACATGTGTGGACGGAAGTCGATATGCACAGCAGACACATGTGTGCAGGGGTCTATAGCTCAACAATGAAACCTGAAGGGATATGAAGTCATCTGCCCATCTCTTGGCTTTTATCATGACCATTGGGGAAAAAAGTCCAGGAAAGACGTTCCTTCGACATCCTTTGTTTAGCTTCCACCTTAATTACTGATGGCATCCCCAACTGGGAAGGGGGTTTCCCCGAAAAGTAATCACTTCTACAGCATCTGTGTGTTGGAGATTTACTCCTAGCTAAGCCAACGTAAATGACCTAAGTTTTGCTTCTTTTGTTTATAGTTCTTAATCCCAAAGTATCTCCTTTCTTGAAATCCTGCCAGACCAAGAATCCCTCAGTGTGCCTGCCTACTGTTTGTTCACAATGGCCAACTATGGTTCCTTGTCTTGTGTAAATACACATCCCACAAAAAACCAGGGAATGCAGACACTCCTTCTCCATGGCTCTTACTAAAGACTGACTTGGATAGACAAACCATGTCCCTACCCTGGTTTCTGATTTGTCCAACAGGAGAGGCAACAGGCTCACGCCTCTTATCAAAGCAGTGAAGAAATTAAACACAGGTAGAGAAAGGCAGATTCCCAGAGCTTTGTAAAATGCTAAAGAATACCAAGTAACTTATCTCGTTCCTATAGTCGAAACACTGCCCTCCAAATAAAAACCTCAGGAAGAATGACATTCTTGAAATGCTTCCAAATGAATTCCACCCAGGGAGAGGCGAGTTTCTAGTTCTCTGTCAAATGTCAGTAAGCCAGGGCCTCTAGTCATGAACATAATTTTATCTTAAAGGCAACTTGATGGGCAAGAATCTTACGTGTGTCAGAGCCATGGGGCTGGATCAGACTCACTGAAACCACAACTGCTTTGCAAATTATTCTGAGCAATAATGTGGCCACAACGTGTTTAGTCATTCGGATAGTTTATGCGCCTGTATTTCTGAGGACTGTCCACACCAATAATCATAGGCGCTTGGAACCAGTTTGGATCTTAATGCAAAAAAAAAAAAAGAAAAAAGAAAGAAAGAAACCTTAACAGTTGTGTGGGTGGGTCAAGAGGGGAGTGTGTGTGTGAAATGAAGCTATCATTGCACATATTTTACTACCATCTGTTCTTTCAATAATTTTTAATCACTTAACATGAAATCCTCAGTGCTGAGATATATTTCGAAGTAAGGCTCTAAAGCAAGCGACCCTGATTAGATGGTTTCCATGTGTTGGAGAGGGAGTAATGTCGGACGGAAAGCGGAGAGGAGTGACAAGGATCGGTGTCCCACGAAGTCTTCAGCCTACGCACGTTTTTCTAGGCTCGTGCAGATTTTATTTTGTTATTTAACTGAGCTGGCATCTAAAAGCCAGTGTGCAGTTGATCTCAATATTTAGACTGCCTGCTTCTCATAAAAACATGGTAACACCTGGCAACACTGTTATTAATATTCATGTCCAAGCATCCAGCTGACCCACAGAAACCCTTGAAGTAGGATCTCCACATTCTGTCTGACAATACCCCCTTCTCTCTTCATTCTTTCTAGAGCATACTAACTCTTTGCTTATGTATGTAATTTGCTTGAAAGACATTGACCTTCGTGAGACCCTGATGTAGTTCCATACAGATCAAGGAGACAGACACATGGTACATGCTTTTAAAAAGATAACTGAATGAACGAATCAATGAAGAATCAAAAAATTTTAAAAAATCATCTCAGACAAGCCCAAAATATATCCCCACCTATTTCCCAAAGGGGTTCCTTGTGTATTGTCAACTCCATAGAAACATGAAATGAATTTCCAAAGATTCCTTTTATTGTATTGTGAGGGGGCTCACAAGCCACAATGAGAGTGTGGAGGTCAAAGAACGGACCACTGGGTGAAGTGAGGTCTCTCCTTCCACCTTTTACGTGGATTCCAGCCAACTCACAAGCAGGTTTGCGGGGCAAGCCATCATTCTGTTGCGTCATCTTTCCGGCCCTTCAAATGGCCTTCTAACTTTAAACACACGGTTGGTGTTAGAAGGTTTGTTTACACCAGTGTTCACTTCCACGAAACCACAGTGCCCACAAAGGTGTGATAAACAAAGGAGAGCACAGATCTAGGGGACCCTGCAGACAAATCCTCGAAGGAAATCTGAGCCAAACGTCACATGATCATTCATAGCATGCATCTATCTGCTTTAAATAACCTGTAAACCTTACCCCTTTTTTTTTGTCTTATAAATTAACTTGGCTTATCTAAGTTGCTTTAAAGATTATTAAAGATGGCTTTGTGTAAGGGAAATGAGACAGATCAACAATGCAATTTCCTTCAGTAAGTTGGTGGTTACTTCATACGAGACAAAGGGGTACCCAGAACTTGCCAGAAGACATACTCTAGAGGAGCCACAGAGAAAGGCCGCACAAGGGAGAGAGCGTGGAGCTGGAGTGGGACCTCGGCGGCATCGAAGTATCAAAGGAGAAGAGCTTGGTGGTGACACTGGACATGATGGGGAGGTGAAAAGGGTTTGGGATGAGAACAAGGCATCACCCTTCCTAATACCTCCACCTGAGTGACAAAACAGGGAGCCCACATCCATTCCCTGATGGCATAGTCCAGCCCATAAGCTACAGTGGAGACAGGAGAAACAAACAAACAGGACGGGCGCCATCTTCTAATTTTCCTGAGTAGTCTCGAAGAAGGACCGATGAGACAGAATCTGTCAGATTCAATGTTTCACAAGAGCAGAAGTACAGCACGTAAAGAGTTGTCAGTAATTGACCTTGAGAAGGAGCTGGGGCTTGTGATCCCCACCCACACCCCTGCTTACACAGGGTCTGTGTGGTTCTTTGCTGTCCCTGCATGGACATGAGCACCTGTTCGAAACCATCTTTGAGAGCAGCTGAGAGAACCCACGGCTGGGAGAGACTACACAGATCCTCGGCCACTGTGCGCACTCCTCAATGCCAATCATCCGTCCAGACCCTCAAAAGAAGGCCAGAGAGTTTCTGGGAGGCAGCGCAGTCACTGAGCTTCAGCAGCAAGGCCCTCAGGACTGTGCGCCAGGAGGACAAAGGCACTCTTTCTGGAAGGCAAGGAGACTTCCGGCCAAACTCTGAGTTCTCTGCTGTGGCGGCTAAAGCCTAGACAACGGTGGGGAATGTCACTTTGTGAGTCCCGCTGACCAGAAGGGTCCTGAAACAGCAACAGTTCTGTAAGAAACGTTTAACCCGCAGTTTTAAAAGACCAACGCTCCGGCCTCCCTGACTCAAATTCAGTCTGACCCTAGGGAAAGCGACGTTAGCATCAGACACGCCCAGGGTGATTCTAAGGTGTATGCTGCTGAAGCTTGGGTCCTGACAGATCTAAGAGAGAAAGAAGTGTGAACTGGAAAGCAAAGGGAGAGACTGTCCCTGTCAGGACTCCCGCCAACACCACATCACCGCAAACCTACATTGCCCCAGACGGGGCAGATTGGATTTTTCTCCCAAGTCCGCTGCCATCTCTTTCCCACCTGAAAAGTCTCCTTGGCTGCCATGTTTAATCTGGCACTGCACTCTGCCTTCGAGAGAAGAGATGCTTCTCCTCATTTGGTTAGAAAATGGGTAGGACCCGCGGAGGTATGCGCTTGTCTTCCGGTTCTCTTTTCCCGTAAGCTTTTCAAAGAACTAAACCTAAAAGAACAAGCGATTCCTGTCGGAAACAACACCCAAGGCCTGAGTGTAATTCCCTCACCTATGTGACCTAGTTCGTCAGTACAGAAAACACCAGTGCCCCTGACAGGCCTGAAAAGGACATCCCGGAAAGAAAGACGGACGGGAAAGATGACTTAGCCGGGTCCTCGGACATAATCACTTTCCAAGTAGGGTTGCGAACGGATAAGATGGTAAAGCTTGGAAGGAAGCCTGGGAAACTAAGTGCAGTGGTCTGCTCCTGAGACAGACAAGGCCCGGGCCACCAGAAGGTAGAGGTGAGGGGAGGAAAGAATGAGCCCTGTCACTGAAGGGTGTGGCTGCAGAGGTTTGGAGAGCTGAGCCAGTTGCTGTCATGACCGCCATCCGCAAGCCAAGCCCTTACACACAAGCTCGGGGATTCAATTTTTTTTTTCAAAAGTTAATTTTTTTTAAAAGCAAAACCCAACTTAATAAAATGTTCCAGTAATCCCCTATCATCAAACTTGACTCAATTTGTGGTATGGACTTCATTTCTTCATATTTTTAGCTACCAAGTCAGGCCTGCTCTCTTCCAAACATTTTCTCATCTTCCTGCAGAACACTCCACAGGCATGCCCCAAAGGCTGGGCAAGCGGGTCCTCTCTGGTCGTGCTGCGGACATTGAGGTACTCCACTTAAAATTATAAGGAGCAAGAGGGGGCAGGGAGGAAGGGAGGGAGGGATCCAGGAAGAGGAGGACAGGAGATCGCTACCCTCAGATGCAGAGGACCAGAGCCTTGCATTGCTTCGCGGTTCGCTTCTGTGACCTGGATCCTGGAGCAAGCTTTGAGCCAAAGCAGCCGCTAAGTGGGTGTGCCGCTTCTTTCGTTACTGTATCTCATATCAGATAGTTTGATTTGGGGGTAATTTGTGGCATATGGCTGGATGACAGAAAGAAACACCATGGAATCAAAGACAATAAGGAAAAAGAAGAAAGCGGAATCAGTGGTTCCCCCCTCTCCAGGAGCCAAAAGACTACACTACAGAAACCAAGATTAAACCTTTATAAAAAAAAAAAAAAAAAAAGAAAAAAACTTTTTTTTTTTTAACTTCGATTACACAGTTGGGTTGGTTTGTGAATATGGTAATAAGTATAACCTTTAGAATGGGAAGCAGGATGAGCAGATGGGACCTAATTAATAGTGAAATATTATTAATCTGTCTTCCTACAAGGAGGAAAAAGTCAGTCGGTCTTTACAAAGGGATTTCTCTGTACAATTTAATAAAGGCGGCACTCGGCATACAACTGGGGGCTCATTAGGAAACAGATATGTTTGATACAAGCCTGTCCCAAGCCCCAAGAATTAAAATCACTTTATCCTATCACATAGAGCTTAAATATGCTATTAACATGAACTCAGCTGCTATATATCATCATGTACCAGCTAAAATTCATTATTTAATAAATATTCTTTACAGAAAATGAAGCCATAATTCATTTTGGGGAAGCTGGGGATGGAAAGTTAAAATGAATTTACTAGGAACTCGACTTTATAATTTCTCAGAAATCAGACGTCTTATGTGGAAAAGGGCTCCCATCTGGGTAGCCTTCTCACAAGGCAGAAGTCACAACCACACCCCACAGGTGCCAGAGCCAGGGAACATTAGCAGGAACCTCAGAATCCGCGCGCTCAGCCCCAGCCTCTCACTGCTACCATCTGTGTGACGTCAACAAGTGAGACTGCCCAGCCCTCAACATGCTAACTTCTAGAACAGGTAAAAGATCTATGTCCATCAAGTGTCTGTCACCGAGCAGAACACGGTCCCGCACGCCTAGGAAGAGAAACTGGCAGCACGCGCATTCACATATGGAAGCAAGCAGAAGACACCCTAAGGTGACACCTCAAACACCCCCACACCATTAGTTTTTTAAAGCTGTCTGGGAAAACAGTGTGGCTTTCTTCCTCATCGAAACGTGATTGAAAAACAAAAGTGAAGGGCAAAGCCATAAAGCTAAAATTTTACTTACAAACACATTGTTGGAAGAATAAAGTAATTTTTATTGTGTCAAAACACTGAGCTCATCATTGTGGCCACTGGCAAGCGTGCAGGACTCTGGTGCTGGCCATCAGTGCTTCCCTCTGGCAGATGCCATCAATTTGTTGTCTTGTAAGACGGAAACTCGTCAGCACCGCCGCACTGGAGGCCCAGCAATTACAGCGCCCTCGCTGGAATCGGTAACTGTCTTTTAGGGCTGGGCTACCTCAGCAAGCACAACGGCTAAGTAATATTCCACTCAGGTTTCTGCCACATTTCCGGAAGATGCCTAAGCACTTGGACAGGGTCCCTCTCTGGAGCACTGCAGCTAGGGGGGGCAGTCAGCGTGAGTGCTCCATTTCCCTTGTAGAAGGTGATAACAGATGTCTTCCATTTTTTTCCCAGCCATTTGTCAAAAGTAATTATAATAATTTATCAATATTAATTACAATGATTTGGAAAAGAGCCCAAATCTGTCTTGGGTCTCACAATGTTTAAAAGTGACTTAACTCGTAAAATGGAAATTTTGGTCTCCCAGCAAGAGGAGATATGTGTGACTGACGGGTTCTGATAAGATTCTCCTGCCCACCCTTGTCCACAGCAGACTAGGAGAGACTCCTAACCGGCACACTGCTGTCTGTCACGGCTGAGGGCGTCATACTCGTAAAGGAGAAAGAAACCTGAAGTAACAGTTGTAAGGCAAACTCTCACTGGTACCTCCGCACCAACCAGAAACTCAATAAAACGTTGAAATGTATATAAATCAAGACTCCGCATCAACTTTGGCACCAGTAACTGTGTGGCCACGAGCAAGCCACTCGACTTCCCTGAGCTTATTTCTTTACCTGTACATTGGAGTTAATAACACTTGCTTCCTCCAGGGCCGGAACAATGATTAAATGAGACAACACAGCTAAACTGCCTGCCAAGCACATAGAAAATATTCTAGGAAATAATATCGTGTTATTTTTAAGCTGGTTTGGGACTGTTGTTTCAAAGATCCAACAGGGATAAAAATAATTCCCAATTGGGACAATAAAAAATAATATTAATTCTTCTAAAGGGGTAACTAAAATTAACTATCAAAGTAAAACTGTATTCTACATACACACACACACCATAGGGTCTATATGAGGAGGCAAAGACAGCACACACAGCCCTCTCGGTCAGATTTGGTTCCTATCAGGCAACTTCACCAATTCCAACATAAGCTCTGACATAGCCAGCATTACTTGGAAATGGATTCATCTTCCTCAAAATCATTTCCTCCTACTGGCACTGACCCATCACCACAAACATCAGTAGGGATTTTTTTATATATATATTTTTTTGCATAGCACTGAATTAGTGGCTGGATACAAAAGCTGAGGGAACATCTTGAAACTCAGCCATATTGTATCACGCAGAATATAGCTCGGGAAAAAATATTACTTTTCACAAACAAAAAACTTGGCTAGAGAAAAGGAACGGGAGATTAAAACAAAATATCTCCAAGTAACAGTGTAGCACAGGAATTGCAGCAAAAACCCGGAGAAGTGAGTGGACTCGGGCCTTGTGTCCTGCCACGGCTTCCCAGAGACGCATTCTGAATATAACAAGATGAATTTCAACGGACCGTGAACCAGAGATTTTGAACATGATAAAGGGGAAGCGATATATATTCAATTTTTACAAGCACTGAGAGAGCAGAAAACTGAAAATTCTTCAGCTCCCGATAACGTGCTGATAGAAGTGTATCCTCTGCAGAATTCCTAATAGACTGCCAGGAAAGGAGGGAGGTGGTGAGCAGACGTAAAAACTCAGGAGTAACCCCAGGGCACAGACTACCCGTCTAGAGTCACCTTTCTAGTTTTGCATGAGAGGGTCATTAGATATCATCTGAATAATCTACCCATTTCTAATAACCCTTAAACAGCCCCCAAATGCATAAGAAAATCATAGAGCAATAGATTATGTTGAAAAGTACATATAGTACTTCTGTTGTCTGGGCATTTTACCACAATTAAATACCACTCTAGGCAATTCACATCCATGAAGCTTCTCTCTGTAACATCCAGGGGAAGATATTATATTATCTTCATTTTACCAATCGGGAACCAGATGAGCCAAGTATTTTCCCCCACCGAATTACTCTACTGGGTTTGGCACTATTTTGAGCAACCTATCCAGAATAATTTGTGTGTACAATGTAAACACAAGAAGCAGGGGTAAAAAAAATAAGCTGAATTTATCTATGAATAGAATAAATGAAATGTTATGAAAAGACTAGGTCTCCATTAATCTCTGGAAAACCACAGTTCGCTAGACATAACGGTGCATGCCTGTAATCCTAGCACTTGGGAGGTAGAGGCAGGAAGAGTCATTGTTTAAGGTCATCTGCATCCTCACATAGGAAGTTCAAGGCCAGTCTACATTACATGAGACCCCGTGTCAGGAAAGGAAGAAGGAAGGGAGGAGAATAGGAAGGTTGGCTGGTTCAGGGTTCAACGTGGCCAGTACACTATATATAAAATGAGATACAATAGGAACTACAAAAGAAAAGAAAGACAAGAATAAAATTGAAAATTTTACACTTTTTATAAGAAATGAAATTAGAAACAGTGTTGTCTAGGGGAGATAATGAAAACAACAAGGGAGGAGGATGATAGGGTTGAATACCATTAAAGGACATGGCACACTTCACAAAAATTCCTTATTAAACTCATTTCTCTAGATAATAAATCTATGCCAATAAAATTTCTATTAAAAATATTTACAAGCTTTCCTTTGGAATGTTGTGTGTTGCAACTGTCCCCACAAAGCAACTCCTGCACCCACAAATACACACAGGCCAACATATAGCTGGCTCTCTCGGGTCAGAGTTCAGAATAGTTATGGGCCCAAAACAATATTCTATGACATGAATTTCATGCTCAACTATTTTACTTAAATTTTCTACTTTTAAATATCAATATAATACTTTCATTCTTTTTCTTTAAATTAACCAATAACATAAGTCCATTTTAAAAAATATTTCACTAGTAAAACTCCACATAGCTTGACTACTTATATTTGACAGTGGGGTGCTTCCTCTAAATTCTATGCAGTCTCTTTTTTAGCTCAATCCCTTAGATAAGTTGCTGCAAGGAGGAGCTCATGATTGAGCCTTTTAGGGAACACAGATAATTCAGACTTGGGGCATTTTCAAGGCACTGTTTCTCTAATTGGAAGGTCACTGTGAATATCTTAAGGATATAATAATATGCATACATGGTTTTCTGGTGGTCTAAGAGGAGGGCAGGGGAACAGAATATAAAGGCCATGAAGCTGAAATGATCTGTGCACCGGGTCATCAACTACAGCATCATTACACAGCCAAGCGCTGCAGGAGTCTGCCACTGAGTACTACTTAAACAAACTATAAGACACCCACACTGCAGGACAGCATGAAGTTAGGATGAATAAAGACAGAGCCCTCCAACTGCTAACGGGGAAAGATCTCCCTTTATTCATTCATTCATTCATTCATTCATTCATTTTTCCCTGAGACAAGTTTTCTCTGGCTGTCCTAGAACTCACTCTTTAGACCAGGTTGACCTCGAACTCACAGAGACCCGCCTGCCTCTGCCTCCCAAGGGTTGGGATTAAAGGTGTGTGCCACCACCACCTGGCAGATCTCCAATTTTAAAAAGCAAGACACAATAGGAAGTAATACGCTCTGAATATGGATAATCTCTTGGAAAGGAAGTCAGGATTGTAATACTATTACACGTATGTGTTTGCACAAATGTAGACTACTCAAGAAGCAGAAAGAGTTGGTTCCCCTCGGGGTGTGATGCAGTAATAATAGAGTAGTAATAAAGGCAGGATGGAAAACAAGGCTTCTTGATCTGTTTCTTTTTATATTCTGTTGACTTTTGGACCTTCTAACTATTAATCAAGTAGAGTGAAATACACTGGAGATAGCCAGAACCCCATATAAAATCTTTGGTAGCATGTAGCAATGACTACCACTGCGCTCTAGAAAGATTTATTGAATATTTTACTGAAAAAGAAATACTTATGAAACGAGTAACAAAACTTCAGAGATTTAATGAGGAAGAAAACATAATTGCTAAACTATGTTTCTAGTAAAATCTTCATCCCAGTGACAGTGCCATGGAGATCTCAGGGACTCAATCTTACCATCGTGACGCTACTAGCAATGCCAGCGACAGCCTTATCTCTAGAAACACCTTTGAGCAAGTGCCTGCCACACACTCAGGGGGAGGCGACCTCTAGGAAGGTACCTGGACAAAACTGAGCGTGGCAGCTACAGCCCACGGTGCTAGGCCCTGTGGAGAACTTCCCTGGCTTGTGTGAGACCTCCCAAGTCCAGTGAGTAAGAATAAGCCAGACTCAAGAAAGAGCATTGCAGCCCGGAAGATTGTGGGGGGATAAAGTTTCTCTGATGCCATCTTGATATCAAACACGAAGGCTCAGTGCTCAGCCAGGGTTAATCCCAGGCTGCTTCCCAGAGGAAGTCGACGTAAGTCAAGGTTTGAAGGTGACAAAAGAGAAACGAACGCCAAGTTGACAAGAGATGAATTACAGTAAGACCTCACAGGGCTGTGTGAACAGACAGAACAGAGGCACCAAAGCTGCAGTGTGGGCAACTGTAATGGCACACATTTAGGGGAAATGAATATAAATTACACTTGGAGGATGATCAATGAGCTTCACGATGACAGTTACAACCCCAGAAGAGGAACCGCTGGCCAGTGATGACTGTTTATGGAAGATTACAACCATATATTGCTGTGGTCCCAATGCCAGCAATAAGTTGAAGGTAATTAGTGAGGTTAATTTAGAAATGTTTTCCTTTTAATTCTCAAATACAAAGCATGCTTGCACCTGGTATTCCATCTGAAACGCTAACCCCCACCTTTGAAGAGCCAAAAAGAGTCCAGAGAAGAGAGACTACTCTGGTCAAGACAGGGAAAGGCTCCAACGACAGAAACTAATTCTAAATATGTATCTTTAGGCCTGCAGAGAAGTGTAGTTCCCACTAGGCGATGGAGACCATTGCAGTTAACCACAGCCAAGCAGAATGAAAAGCTGTGGAATGGGTACATCTACAACTCAGTCAGTAAGGATACCTCTACAGCATGCTCCCACATGGCTCAGAGAACATTGTAGAAGAAGGGGCGGAAAGATTGCACGAGACAGAGTCGGGGAGCACGGCATGAGACTGTGTCTCGGAGCAAAGTCAGAGACTATACCCATGAAGCCTCAACAACATGGCTGCTTAAACAAGACCTAAGTTAAGATGACACTAATAAGCATTCTAGAGTGGATGGGGAAAGCCCAGGAGGCCACAACCATACACCAAGAACCATAGGCAACTGAAGGGCTGAGGAAGAGGAATCGTCTTCCCAAGGAAGAACATACCAATCGGTTATCCAATGCCAGATGGTTAGCCCCCAAAACGTAAACATACAAGTAAATCATACAGACTGAAGAGGCTATATTTATATATTTAGGAGTATACATACATACCTACAAATATAACAAAAAAGTCATGAATTTGAGAGAGAATTTGAGAGGGTACATGGGAGAAGTGGAAGGGAGGTAAGGGGGAAATGATGTGATTGTATTATAATCTCAAAAAAAGATAAAAAGCAAAAAAAAAAAAAAAGCAAAAATGAGATTCCTTCTGTCTAGACTAATGAGAGCCGAGAAAAGTGAGTTCGAACCAGCAATGCCTTCAAACGAGTAGATGCAAAGTATTAAAGCTAGGAGGCTTTATATTTAGTATGTAACAAACTTGGAAAACTCTTTGCCCTAGAGAGACGCAGACAGAATTCCAAAGTAACTTCTAAAAAGGTTTAGATTGTTTTGTAGTAAGTACATTCTTATTACATGATTAATATTTTAAAAGGTCCCTTTGTACTATATTCCCAGGGAGAAGAAGAGGGGATCCTTGGCTTTGCACAATTTTTTGGCCCAACCAGTTAGAGAGCATATACCTCCTCATAAATTCCCCCTTCACCTTAGCTCTCGCAGCTACTGTGGAGATGCCTGGAGAATTTGTGTCAGCCACAAAGCAGAGCATCAGGAAGGGCAAGGTAATTCATTCCTCAGTCTTCACTGATAATTGCTTTAAAATGCACAATTATTTCAAGGCTGGAGAAATGAAAGCTATACTGGAAAAGCAACGTTTAAAAAAAAAACAGTGTACAGGTTAGGAAGTAGGACAGCAAACTAATATTAGATATTCAGTCAATTTAGGGATAAGACAATGATCTTCTTAACAAAAACAAAACAAAACAGAACAATTAAAAAACAAAGAGTACATTAATAATATAACACCAGTGCTTGAGAGGCTGAGGCAGGAGAATCCTATGTCCCAGGCCAGCCTGGGTCACACAGCAAGACTTAGTTTCAAAACCACATAAAAACTTAAAAAGCAAAACAAACTAAGGGCATTTAAAATACAACGTCAGAGAAGCGCCTTAACGGAGTGACACTTAGTCGTCAGCAGACACTGTCCTGGGTGCTGTGCCTTAATTGTGCTTTCTCTTTGTGTTTTGGGTGAGCTGATATAGGAATGAGATAATCTGGGGTCTATCCTACTGTCCTGTGAGCCTGACGATGCAGGATGATTGGCCGAGACAGCAAACTGTGTGGCAGCCTGGTCACTAAACACTAGATGTCTTCTCAAACCCTGTGCTCTCGCACAGAGCAAGCTGTAGCTTTCCAGGAATCAACTATTTTCCCCGTCTAGCCCTAATGCACGTATTTAAATGTTTCTGAAGTTACTGAACACCAGTAATGAGCATTGCATCGGATTTAACCCCTCGTTAATCTTGAGAAAGAGATGTGGGTTCACAGAGGAGGCAAAGGAATTTATGATTGCTCAGGAAATGCGTGCATTACTTACAGAACGCAGAGCAAAAACACATTCAATAAGGAGCCCTCCACCGTATCCTAACATGAGTTAAATGTGGAAAACTGACAGTCACGTCACTTTGTTATCTCGACCGCTGCTTTTTACTAAGTGTCCCCAACTCTGAGTGTTATTAAGGGGCGTAGGCAAGGTCTGGAATGATACTGGCCCTAAAGAGGCCTGGCAGTGTATACACACTGGCAACAAAACAGTCGTGTCGAAAGAGAAATTCATCTCTCTGGACTGTGGATCAAACATGGAAATAAGAGTCTTTTTTGCCTTGAGAAGAGGAAGTAGGATTGGCAGTCTTTTTTTTTTTTTTTTCTTTTTCTGGTCAACATTTAGAAACCTCAAATAACAGGAACCAAACAAAAGAATATTTAGGTAAAATGAAAACATCAGTTAGTACATGCACTTTTCTTAAAGGTATAGCAGTGGGGTCAGGTGTCCTCACCAAACCCGGCTGGTCAGGATAAAAGAGGCATTACTTTGTGATTAAGTCAGGTTGCTAATCTAGAACCAACAAGAAATCTCAGGTAGGTTCTAGGCTACACAGAAGAAAGGGGAGAGATGGTCCAGTAATCCTAGAGCAAGCTCCCAGAGATCACAGATTGGCAGAGAACAGGAATGGTCACAAGGAAGCAAAGAGGGAGGGAGGGAGGGAGGGAGGGAGGGAGGGAGGGAGGGAAGGAAGGAAGGAAGGAAGGAAGGAAGGAAGGAAGGAAGGAAGGAAGGAAGGAAGGAAGGAAGGAAGGAAGGAAGGAAGGAGCACTAATTATAAGAACATAATGCCTAGAGGCTCTGGGCTTTGGGATTTTAAAAAAAATATCCTCAATATTGGCAAGAGGCAGGAGAACCAGCCATCTGGGGAAAGTCATAAAAAGGAAGTCAGTTAAACCTACAGACTCATAGGCTCCAGAGTGCATCCCAGCCTTGCCAAAGAGCTGTGTCGCTGGTGTTCTTAATGAGGGTCCTGGTTCATTGAGAAAACTCACCCTACTCTAGCAGCCCTGGTCTTGTAAGGACTGTGGCATTTCAGAACCATTTGTAATGAAGGCATTTATAACTGCTCCATCGTTTAAAGAACTAAGCAGACCGAACCAGAATTTCCCCTTCCTAGACACCTGGAAGGAAGGTTATTCTTTTTCTCTGCTTAGACTGGATAAAATACACAGAATAAATCATAGGTCTTCAAGAATATGTCATAAAACATATTTCTCATTTTCCTACAAATTTCAAGGCCCTTCTAAGTAACAATATGGAATCATTCTGATACAGGAAGGTTAACACATAACCAAGATTAATGGGCCGTACTTTAGGAGAGCAGACCCTGTTTCCAAAACACATATGCGCCAAAGGAAAGGTTACTCATTCACTCCACCAAACAGCAGTTCAGCTCAGGCGCCACTGTGGTTCACCCACTTCCTAGTACCCCCAAACCTGAAAGGGATTACATCACCAACTTCATCAGCAGTCTTTCCATGCAGGTTTCTCCTGTTTGGTAAACTGCGGTTATTAAGAGCAGAGAAATGCAGGGTGCGTTGTTTTAACGCTCCCTACCCATGAGGAACTGTGTGACTTATGTTAAGGAAGCGAAAACTTGTGGGCATGAAATTTCTTTTACAAGAGCAAGCCAAGACGACAGCAGAAATTTCCTTGCTGCGCTGGGTTTTACGGAGCTGCGGAGTGGTTCCTGCCCATAGAACAGAGCGAGCTAATCTACTTTGCGAGAGACAGTGACCTTTCAAAGCAGGCTGCTGAGAGAGGCTGATCCGTCACTTCACAAAGACTATCACTTCTAAAGCGGGCTCGGCAGGGCAAGGTGATTTTGTGGGGACTCATTCAGCTATTCCTTCCTCAAGGTGAAGGGCAGACACTTCTCGAATCTTAGGGGATGCGGACCAATGGTACTGCACGTATACGCAATGAAATCCAGACAATCTTAGCTCTTGAGTGATAAATTGAGGGCTACACATCTATAGAGCTGTTCCTTCTCACTAATCCCAGTCCTGATTTTTTTTTTTGCTTAAATTGGACCAGTTCCATATTTTAAAAGTCACAAAATGAAGATGTCTGTGAATTTCACGTCTTACTTCTCAGCAACCATAAGAAACGAAGAGCTTCGCGAAACAGTGCTCTGCTTTCTGCAAAAGAAACTAACGTAATTTAGTCTCGTGTCTGCCCTCTGAGCCTTCTTTGGCCTTGATGTTATCAAAATGAACTAACAAATTAATAAATAACTCAGGAAGGATGACATGGGGAGCACGTGCAAGAAAACATCTGAGCTTAAAAAAAAATGAAAGTAACAGTAGCCGTTACCACTCCTGTCTGCTGAATCCATGGTGGGAAGCGTCTTGGGACTGTTGCGTTTGCCGTGCCAAGGATGGTTAAACCAGAGGCAGAACGTAAGTGAAAAGAGCTGTTGTAACTCCCTAGACTGTGGGATATGAACCCTCAGGAAAAACCATTCACCCACCAAAGCATGGGAGTCCATCAGGGGCTTACAGTCTCGCTGGTGCGCCATTTTTCATGACTTAAATGAAGGATACCTTGACAAGTCTAATGGTATCTAAGATGTGGCTATTAGTCCCGCTCAGGCTACAAGCAACCATCTGACTCTTTCCCACCCATAACCTGTTGCACACCGGCACCCTAATGATAGTGCCCTCAATGAGTCAAGCTAGTTAAGTCTTTATTTGCTGTCCATCCCATAGGGCAACAAGGGAAGGGACCGCGGAGGCACTGGGAGGAGAGCATGTGGGACACATTAGGCGCCCCTATACGGTCTGAAAGCTGGGGAGGGGGGTGCAGAGCTAACGAGAGGCAGCTGCTGGGATGTGGTTTCAGTATTCCTATCCTCCCCTTCCACCCCTAAGGCCTCTTAGGGGTGTTAGGAAGCAGAGCACACGTGAGACACCGTGGATCAGCTCTGAATGTACGTCAGGCAGAGACCATAACTCAGCATGCTGGAGACAGTTACCGGTCAGGAGAATGAGGTAAATGGCTGTAAACCTTTATTTGATAATTTCCTTAAGTCTTTATCATCTCCATACACTAATAACAACAAAAAATTGCACTGTTAGCAGATAGTAGTAGTCATGATAACCAAGAGAAGCCTACAGCAGCAGTAAACTCAAGCTAAGTGGAGGTGTGGGGGGTGGTTAAAGCTGACCTACCAGCTGCAAATGGTACATCCTGTTGCCTCGGTGACCTCTGCCCTCCACCCCCCCCAAACTCCACCTTCAAACTCTCATCCCAAGGCTTCAGTGTGGCTCACTGCCAGCACCTTCATCCTTTCTTGGGTTCAAAAGTGGTTCTGCTGTTCTATACATATTTCAGGAGGCTGGGCTTTGGGCTTCAGCTGAGAATTAAAGTCCCACACTATTTTAAATAACACAGAGAATGTATTGTTCTGACAAGGGTTTCCTTTGCCTGCCTGCCCTGACCTCTCTTCCCTTCAATATTGTCCTCAATAAGGGGCTTTCTTCCCTCCTTGTAAAGCCAGTATGGGGCACTGAGAGGAAGCAGGGGGAAGGGAAGTGTTTCTATTGCTCTTGGCACCGAATAAAACAGCTCTCTAAAGGACAGAAGAGCGCTCCCATTTTAATAAAACTCCAGCTTCCTATACAGTATCACTCAGGGCCCTTCAAGGTGAGACGGTGATCAGAAACAGACGAGAGAAGACGGGACTTGCGGGTCGGAATCTGGTGCGAGTCCGTGCAGAGCCAGACTCCACCAACCCTGCCACGACCCATACACCAGGAACCAAGCAACTCCACATACTCCAGTGAACAGCGGCTGCAGGTCTCTAATACAATACATCTTCGTATGAATTTTAAGAAATTCCTTCTCAAACTCAGGTATGATCAACCCATCACACGAGAACATCAGAACTCTCTCTCACTCGTGAGCTGCTTGCACCCAAGTTTCTAAAGCGGAGTAAAGCACAGGGTAGCACTGGCCTTCACTCTGGGAACAGTTCTTTCCTTCCCAGGACACGAGCCAATGAATCCACTTGATTCAGAAACAACGCCTTCCTCCTTCCCTGTCACTCATCCATCTATCCATCCACTTGCTCGGCTTTCTGTTGCTGTGAAGTCCAGGCTCCTACTCTGCTGCCCAATCAGATGCACACGCCAACTAACACGCATGCATGCACACATACACGTGAGGGCATGCACAGGGATACTAATTCGGTGTGGTAGAATGCCCACCCGAACCACATCCTTGGTAGATACTTCTGGCAAGCTACACAACATCTCCAAATACTCTTCCGTAAAACCAAGATGATAACCGTTGGTTGTCTCTTGAGCCTACTGAGTAATGCCACAGCCACCAAGTACAACCTGCACAGCAGATGACATTCTCTGACCCTCCTGGAGCACAACATCTATCTCCCCCCTCTAAATATGTATGTCATGGATGGGAGGCTTTTTCCAAAGTCTGTCGATGCTATAAATAGCAGTGCTTTCTTCTCCATTGTCAGTTTCTTAATCAGGAACTTTTTATCCCTTCTTTCATGACATAGATTGTTTTTCTGTCCAGTCTTTCTCCAAGTATTTTTTTAAATGAAAGGTCTAATGTAATGATAAGAGTTAGTACCATCATCACATGAGCAATGTTTTAAGTTTCCCAATTCCATGAAAGCCAATATGAAATTTATATCCTAAAATACAAAACAAAAGCCCTTCTAATCACACCACTATGACTATAACCTATCGGGTTAAAAACTGAGAGGGGTGTGTGAGCTTTCTCCCCTTCTCCAGCAGGAAGCTCATCACACACACTTAGAGAAAGCAGCCAGAAAGTGGCCCCTCTGCCTTCTGCAGAGAGCTCTGCCCATTTCTTCTCTTCCCCAAACATCTTCGGTTGAGCCTAAGCCCAGCTAATCCATACCTTACAAACATCATTTAGGACAACGCTGCCTAGTTTACTTTCCAGCTACTGAATGTACAAACTTTTAAAACTAATCATTTTTCCCCAACTGTTTCAATTGTACTAACCTGTGTTACAGACAATAGAAACAATCTGTTGCTCCATTTTAAATCACCATGACACTGATGACATCTGGTAGCTGAACTTGAATTTTTCCCCTACAAGTTCATTCCACTCCTCTTCCTCCTGTGCCTCAGCTTCTTCTTCCTCCAGCTCTCAAAAAAAAAAAAAAAAACTATTCTGCAGGTGACATGGGATAGGAAGAGGCATGTGTGGGTGTGTGCGAGGGGGCTTCGATTTCACGAAATAAAAAACCATAAATCCTAAATGTCAAAGGGCTATTTTGTTTTGCCCGTGTCTACAAAAAGACCTAGACCAACCAGGTTCCTCCTATGGCTCCGAGTTCCCTCCTACCCTCTTCCTTCTCAAAGCTGCAACCTTCACAACAAAATGCAGAGACGCTGCCAGCGCCTGGTCGTCCAAGCCATCTACTCTCTCCATCTGCTCGGGAAATTTCAGAGAATTTTTAAAATTCATCACCGAGAAGGAAAGCGACGCTCAGCCACGTCAAGACAAATAGAGCCCAACGTGCGCTCTAAGGAGGTCTAGCGATGCTACATTGCTGCTTCCACGGTTCATTTCGAAGCAGAAGCAGTATTTAAATAATCACGCAACTTCCCCTGCAGCGAGGGTTTCAAAAATTCAACGATGGATTTAGCTGTTAGGTGCCTTGCTTGCCTCCGAGAATTTTTGCTTCTTGGTCCACAGACAGCTCTGCATTTTCGAAAGCCACTTGGCAATTCATGTCATATTGTCATAGGCAACTATACAAAGAGACTTGATCAAGACACAGAGGCCCGATTCGGGTTCTGAGACCTAAATCATACACGGTTCAAAGGGTTAAGTCTTATCTATCATAGGAAGAGACTAAAACCCCTAGGCTTCCACCTGGATCACCCGGGCATGCTTTCGAACGTTATATTTGGTGCAGGCAGGACATTTGAAGGCCTACTTCAGCTGAATATGCTCTGTGCAAAACGTTCCTTTTGCTCCCTTCACGTCACAAGGTGGGGAGGCCATGAGCAGAAGACTCACAGCTTCCCAGGGTAAAGACACCTCCCTCGGATCAGGGAATTGGCGCACATGGCTGTATACGCCATGATTGTTGTGACTCACCGCTGCACATGATACTGGCTCAATGCCACAGCTGGGCTCACCCCCAGTGAGCAGAAGCACCTTGATGCTGTGCCCATAGCCTTCATCTACCCTGGTGAAACGATGACCCCAGGCTGGCTCCCGGAGTCAGCTTATTCACAATGATCTGTTTCTACAACTTCATAAATTCTCAGTCAGTGGAACAATTTATTCAGAACGGGTAGCTTCTAATTTTAACTCCTGATTGTAATATATATATTAAATGGATGCACCACAAATCTGCTGCGCCCTCTCTTCAGGCGTCGATTTCTGAGGGTCGTATTTCTCCCCGTGAAACATGCATTTTTATATGCCATGCGTATCTATCTATAGCTACAGTAACTTCCATAAAAAGTATTAAACAATCAAGCGGCAGATAAGTACAGAAACTGAAAGCAGACGATGTAATTAAAGGGCTATCCTCTCCACACCTCTGATAAAACGCACTCTGGGCTGCTCTCCTGCAGACTGGGTATAGGATTTACACCAGCATCCAACCCCAAAGAAACAACAGCGATGAAAATTTACTACCAGTCATTTCCATCCGCTTCAGCAAGAAACAAACTCTGTCATGGTTAAAATTATCTCCGAACTGGGTCGTTGAGACTAGCTGTCTGTCACACCAACCCTGGCCACCTTCCTGTCTTCCCGGGACTTGGCCTTCATTCATCCTGCTCCTCTGGTTCTTGACATTAGTGGCAGGAGTAACAGTAGATCCACATCAAAAAAAAATAATAATAATTCCTAAGCAGAAGAGGGCTTAAACACAGCAAGCACCCCCGAACCTGGTTCACACAGAGACGGGGCGCTAAATCATCCCCAAGCCCATCTGGGAGTAGGGGCTGCGGCTCAGGCGCCTCGCCTGGTAGCCACTCCGTCAAGCGCATTTGCCAGAGAGGTCACTGTCGGAATTATCTCTCTCCAAATGTACCCGTGATGTACTCACTTCCCCTGCTGTCCAAGGCCGAAATATTCCAAACACACAGTCCTTCAGCCTTGCCTACAAACTCTTCAGACCACCCCTGGCCTCGCCTGCCGCCAACTGAAATAAGACGACTGAATGGCGGCCTCTTGAAAGGTCGCGATAACAAATCCAATTTACCATTCTCAAAGGGACAGAACCAAAAGGTGGAGGCGCCTGAATAGGTGAAAAAGTGTATTACCGTTTAATTTTATTCAGCAACAAGATCACCTCTCACTGAAGAAGCACGGTTAGATAGCAGTGTTCAGTACGATGGGAAGGGGGGAAAACCAGGGGAAGGTGTGGAAGGGAATCCCACCTGCCCTTCAAAGTGGCACCCTAAGTTAAATTCTCGTCTATTATTTCTGTTCTTAAAATAGTCAGCAATATGTTCAAAGGCACACAAAGCGGTGTAGTAGAGCCGCCTCCTTTCAAAGGGCCAGGGCAGCAATTCAAAGAGTTATTCAGGCCACAGAGAAATTACACGTCTTTATGCATCTATAGAGAATTCAGAGTTTTCCATTCTTATTAGCGTTATTGTAATATCGAGGGTTTTCAGGCATATCATGAGAGGTGCATTTACAGACACGCTGGGCAGGCCAGGCTCCCACGCTGCGCCCGCCTCTCTTTATGAGGTCCACAGCCCGGCAGACATTTTGAAAAGCCTAATGAACACATAGCATCCCACTTGCGAGATCCTGCTAATTCTCGTACGTAGCCGAACACGTTACGTAAAAATGAAAAGGATCCGTCGTTTCTGTCCACTACGGAGACCCCACAGGACGCCTCATCTTTGTGCGAACAGACTCCTTGGGGCCACTCCATCCCTTTCCTGGCATCGGCCTGCTGCCATTGAATTGTCACAGAAACTGTCGCATTTTAAAAATGTTTGCCTTTAATTTTGTGACTAAAAAAAAAATAGAATTACTTCTGATTTCTTTGTTAATGCTTCAAGTGTCAAAGTCCCTAGTTTCTGATACAATTCCATGATTTTAACGATCCAATTGTGTCACCGGCTAATCTCATTCGCATCTCCTAGCTTCTCCCTGGCATCGCCATGGCAGCCCCAAGCCTCCCATAGTGGCACTGTACACAATCAAAACTGGAAGACAAAACAGGTCATATAGCAAGCAGAGAATTTCCTAGCAATGTAGGTTTTGATCCTTGCTATTTCAGTGTTATTCCCGCTGAGCCTAGCGTGCCAAGAATACCACGGGCGCTGTTCGGAGACACTCCTGATGGCTCAATGGAGAATCGGGAGACCTGGGTACTTAGCTGGGAGCCTATTCCCAATGATATTCTGTCTCAAATCATTTCCATCCTCACAGAAACAGGAAAGTGGGGCAATGACAGATATGAAGCCCAGCATGAGCTGCCTGGAGGAACTCTGCCTAGCAACACAGCTCTATCGCTCTGCCACGCAGAGGAGGCCAGAGTCCAGGGGAAGAAAATCATGACATAAAGACCCTCCTGAAAACACTACAGCTTAAGAAAGACTACGGAAAACAAACAACAAACAAACAACAAAACATACCACAGAAGTGGATGCTTAAAATAGCTTCAATGCAATAAGTAAGTACAAATGAAAATTACTAGCTGTTTTGTGCACAGTGAACCAAATGCAGTGTTTGCTCTCTCTATGGAAAATCATGTATGACTTATAAAGACCCATGCTCATAAAAAGTACACGCGTGAGGAAATAAAATATGTTCAAGCCTTGACTTAGTTTGGTCTTTGTTATAATAAAAGGAAACTGGTTATATCCGGGATCTTTCAAACCATTGTCAGGGCCAGTGATTCCCAACCTGTGGGTAACCCTTTGGATTCAAACGACCTTCCCAGTGATCACCTAAGACCATCAGAAAACACGGAGTTACAATATGGTTCCTAACAGTAGCAAAATCACAGTTATGAAGGAGCAATTAAAATAATCTTATGGTCAGGCGTTATTACAACAGAGAAACCGTATTAAAGGGTTGCAGTGTGAGGAAGGTTGAGAACCACTGTTGAAGGGTACCGTCACGCTTTCTTTAGTCTATTTCATGAACAGAAATATCTAGAAGGTTCAGTCTTCCTTAGACTTTTTTTTTAACCTTTAAGAATTCTAGTTTCTAATTACACATATTTTTTGGCAGGGCATAGAATCTGAGTTTGTTTGTTTAGGAAGAAGGAGGGAGGATGGACACATGTGTGAGCTACTGTATGCACACTGACCTTTGGATTGGTATCAACCATAAGCGTTGGTGGGAGAGCAGACCAGGGCTCTGACAGCGGTTTCCAGCATCGGATCGCAATCTAATTAGCTAGTCTAATGGAGCCCAACCCCAAGTCCTTGAGTTGATTAGTAGCAAAGAGCACTTTTGTGGCGATGAAGGAATAAACGTACATAGAGCAGTGACTTCGAGTCATCATCTTTACTGGATTTCGTATTAAGAAACCAAGTGAGTAACTGCTTCTGTCCCCCAGCTATGCAGCAATCCTGACATTAATGGTGATGTAATAAACCATGGGAGTTGCCAGCGATTGATGCATACCCTTCAAATGGATCCTCTCTACTCAAAAATCAACAATGAATTGTAAGATGCACTCTATAATTCTCCAGTATTAACAACTGAAAGGCAGTGTCTACGCATTTGCTTCTGGACATTAGGCATAAGCATGTGTACGAAAACTGTTGTGAGGTTTTATACTATGCTTAGATTTACCTTATTCGTTTTGATGTTTCTTAGGTGGTAAACTTTCCAGATCACATATCTGCATGGTTGATTGTATTATTCTATGTCTTTTATAGCGACTCATATTAGGGTAGCATAATACAAGTCTACAGAATCAGAAAAGAGCACGGCACTGAAGAATGTCAGTCAAGGTCATCTATCCATGGACCTGGAACTCTTACAACTAGAAAAGCCTAGTTGTTATTAAAATAGGCAATCACCAATAACCTGTACAAGAAAAATAGTGGTAAGCAAACATACTAATTAAAATATCATCAAAAAGATTAAAACGTGGATCCAAAATACCTCTCTTGATTGGAACCCATGTCTAACTGGTGACTGTCAAGCCCGTACAGAAATAGTCCACAAAAGATTCAGGGGAGAGCACGCTGCTTGCTTATGGAGGACGACAAGACTGGAGAACCTTAGCACTGGAGATGAGCAAGGAGAAGCAGGCAGGTAGCAGCCTTTCATAAAGTCTGGGCTGCAGAGTTCTGTTCCAGCCAGTCCCTGGGTTACCACACGGACCTCTACTGAATGAACTGCCAAGAACAGAGCAGAGCCACGATGAGAAAACATTTCGGGTTTACCAGACAACAGAATCTGCACCAAGATCCCAGAATCCTCTTCTATGAATGGAACGTAAAGGAAGTAACTTTCCAGACACAAAAGCTCGGTAGCAAAATAAGAAATAAAATAGTTTCAAAAAGAAGTTTCCTCAAAGTCTTTGTAATTTGGCAAAACCTGCAAAACTTGCTTAGTCATCTACAAACAGTAATAATGCTACCCAAACAAAAGATAATCTCCTGGACATCTTGAAGGATGACTTTGACAATTTCCTTTCATGATAAAAATAATAATAAATAATCATAATAATCATAAAAATGATGACGAAAAACCTTGGAAAACACTGTGAGTTTATTCGTTTTATTAACCAAGTAGCATAAACTTGAATTATGTCGCTAGGTTCATTTGCTAGTTAGTCATTTCCAAGTGTCTTACACTAATAAAAATAAAATCTCAAGTGTTTTATAAAAGTAACAAGCCTGGAAAATTGCTGGAAGTATTTTTAATATTATATATAAGTCTCTTTTTATTTTCATGCCTCTGGGGATAAAGAAATGGCATGCACGTTATTAATTGTAATGTGGCCAATGTAATGACTACCACCAGATTACAGGGAACATAACGTTCAAGATGTTGCAGGTGTGTGGAGAGGGGAGACAACAGCAACAGACATCCGCTAACATGTGTGCGGACATAGATGGCCCCTGCTGTGTGGGGTTCTGTTCTCCATCCATTTCTTTCTGATAGGTCACGTGTCTAGAACGGAGTAAATTAAAAACAATTTTCTACCGATTCATAGCTTTTTAAACACAGTGCACCTTGAAGGAGATCATTTACATAACGTATTTCAAGAGTTACATTGCTAAGTTAAAAAAAAAAAAAAAAGAAAAATCAAAGTAACAGCCCCAGTAAGAGATGCCTGAATCACTAAGCAATTTGAAATAAATGGAAGGAGAATGGGAGGCATTTTTCTCACTGGATGATAGACTCCTGATTAAATTTCCTGACACTAAGGCAGGCCTTGTAGTCCTAACGCTCTTCGTCTCGGCTAAGGTCATCGTAAAAAATGATTATCAAATAAAACCCAAATCAGAGAAGACTCCGGAGTTTTCAGAGCCTGCAATTCCATGAGATTTCTGGGAATCCTGATTGGCAGGCTTGTAAAACATAAGGATAATTAAACTGACATGAAAATCACTACCCTGCAGCAATCCTAACAGCCGCTTATCCAACCTCGTGGTCTTGGGACAACTCGGGGTTGTCATAGCACCTGTCCCCAAGCACCATCCGGTGACCTTCATGAAAAGATGAATGCCCAGCTCTCACACCCTGCATAGTTTATACGCATAGTTTACGCCCCCTGCAATAACAGGACTGCACTAATTGTGCTGATAATGCTTCTTGCTACAACTGGTTCCTGACAACATCATTCTCTTCTGCAGGCATGAGGCAGAAATGAAATGGGTCTTCAAGAAAGACACTTGGCGAGATAAAAATTAATATTCTACTTTCAAAGCGCAACAACCAAATACTTAATACTTTTGACAGTGTTTAAATTTCCAGTGGCCTGACAAAGTTAAACAGTACTTGAAAAGATCTCAAATTGTATATACAGTAGTATTACTAAATGCAAAACAAGCAATTTTTTTAAATTAACACTTAAACTTTTCAATTTAAAAAAAAAAAGGCTAGGTGAGTGAGAAAAAAACACTTGTTTGCCTATGGATTTCTCCCAAGTGGAGATAATCAGATATGTATCATGTGTCCACTTAAAATTCTGACTATTTGAAAAGCAATATATACACGTGCGCACACACCACACACACACACACACACACACACACACACACACACACGAGCGCGCGCGCCATCTTTGAGTACGTGACGCTGCCTCTAGATAAGGCTCTCTCTAAGTCAATGGTTGTTTCCCTAACACAGACATAGTCACATAAATTTCCTTGTAAGGCTCAGGGCTGTGTAAACACACTCATCTCTCTCAAAAATTCCAAAAGGAACTTTTGAATATTTATGTGGTATTAAAGCAGGAAAAACAAAAATCAAAAAAATATATAGCAAGCAGATTTTATTAGGAAGTTATAACATAACAATATATCTAAATGTTCAAACTCCTTAACAACTTTCTTTTAAAAACGATGCCATAAAAATCACATATCAGCTCAGCCCTTTTGACAAGGGATTTTTCCTTTACCTTATTTCAGACTACTTAGGAGCCATCATGTTTTTGCTGGAAAGTGCCTGCCCGAGAGACAACAGGTCCTGAATAGATTTTCATGCAAAAAGCATAGAGAGAATTGCCATGTCCTGCTTCTAAAAAAATATTGCTGCTGCCCTCTTATTTCCTCCATCCTTTTCTGTGCAAAATCTTGAAAGTGACAAGGTATTCTTAAATTGGAGTTTTAAGGGGTACCTGACTGGCTTGTCAGACTAAATGAGCATATTAACTACACTCATTGTGGCACCGTGGGAGCCTCGGGTTTTATCATTTTGATATCCCCTCCAGGGTTTCAATCTTCTCTCTTGGAGCTCAATCATGCTCTGTGATGCTCTGTTCTTACCTGAGGATGAGAGAATTTCTATTTAAAAATACATGGGGGGGGGGGGGTTGTCAGGTACCACTGATTGAGAAGGCATTCCGTGATGATCCCTATTTTCAGTTAAAATGCGCACTTAGAGTTTTGGATTTACCACCCCTGCCTCTGCAGTCAGACAGTCATTTAGCGGGAGTCAATCAAGCGTATGATTAGAAATAATAACTCACAAGCAATGAATTCAAAAAGATTAGATCTCTGACGACACGCACAAGTACAGCAGCAGCCCATCCCATTATGTATACATCCTTTCCTCTCGGGTTTCCAGAGAGCAGACCCAAAAAACAAACAGAAAAAAAGCAAAACCCCTCCTGCCCGCTGTAAACCTGCCTTCTCTGGAAAGCTGACTTATCGCCCTCTTTTCTGGGATCAGAAGCTCAGTCCACCAGAGATATGATCAGAGAGTTAATCAACAGAGGGGGCGGGGTCTCGTCCACCTTGTCTTCCCTATGGCAAAAGTGGTGTTTTTGCACTAAATGGGGCGAGAGCTGGATGGATTTTATCTTATTTATATAAAATACAAAAGGCAGAAGAACATGGGGGAGGGGGGGCACAAATCAGGTGAGTTTCCAAACAGCAAAGAATGAGATTCTTCTTCAGTTCTTCAAATTACACTTCGCCCCATGGTCTAGGTTTTCAATTAAGCTTAGGGTAAGAAGTAATTAGGAAAAAAAAACTATGTGTAGATTTCATAAAGTATTATATTGAAACCCGGCTTCAATCAACCTCTCCAGTGTAACATTTCAGCCAAGCCAAAAGGATTTAATGTCACTAATAAAATATGGAGAACGTGAATGAACTGTATTATGTGGTGCGGGGGCTTTATTGTTGACCAGAATACAAATAATATCATAGCATCTATGTCATTCAGGGTCAACAGTCTAAAGAAATGGATAAGGTTATTCCAAAGAAAAGAAGATTGGCAAAAATGATAAATATTTTTGTTTTCGAGTCTAATGTGATTGGGGTGAGCTGGCTTGCCTTCCCAGGTAAACTCAGTTTACACTCCACTACGGCAGCACACACTGACATAGTTCATACAAAGCAGGTAGCAGAGAGCAGCCTGGGAAGTGAATTTTTTCTGCAGATAAATTCCAAGGTTGAATAAACTGCATGTGAGAAACAGCTAAGGCCATATAGATTTTCATATATGTTTCTAAAATGCTCCTGTGTATGTGTGTGAGAGTGCATACATGCGTGTGTGTGTGCGAGCATGCACATGCACATGTGTGTGCATGAGTGTGTGTGTGTATGTACACGCATCCATCCATGTATGTGTGTATGTGTTCTTTAAAGGAAGCAAAGACTATCTCAACTGGTAATGGAAGATATCTTGCCAATTAAAGCATACCTGACCTGCAGTCTCACGTTGAAAGTTAAGTTACATCAATAAAGACTTCAATTATATTCGCTACAAGCTATATGCTAAGAAAATGCCACTAAGGACACGTATTCAACAAAATGTGACATTTAAAAAAAATATCTAGATATTACTTCGGACACCTTTCACCACATTTGAAAATAATCATACTTAACATTTTCATTTTCCTTCAACTGCCAATTAGAGAATCCGATTCCATCCACCTAACGTGATGACACCACCTAACTACACAGGACACACTGGGGAATCCGGCATCAGGAATCCTGGCCCACCTCTACTGTACATCCATGGAAGGAGCACCAAGATCCCAGGTCAAAGGCTCTTTTATGCTGGGTCTCTTTGACTTTGACCCAGAGAACATTCACCGTGATTCAGGAGATGCAAGCACTCATCCACCATGTTACCTTGAGATTTCAATCCGGAAATAGGGACACATAGGACAGGGGGACACAGGCACACACACTCACAGTGGCCCGGGACCTAGAAGGAAATGGAGCCGAATGACACTCACTACCCCTTCAACCGTCACTTATGAGAACTATTATCAGAAAGGAATAACTGCACTAGAAGCTGGCAGATAAAGGATAAAGGCACACCAGGTTTGCCTCTTTCCAGCAGCTATGGGGCAGCTGACTTCCCGTGGGAGGAGCAGGGTCCCCCAATGCTTGTAGCTGGCTTGGCTGTTACAACAGCTTTAGACCTGGCAGTAAGGGTTGGGAGAGACCGAAAAGACAGACTGTTGGGAAGTCTACCCCAAGACTGCACGTGTTTATTCCCAGGTGAAGAGGAAGCGTCAAGAGCCACTCCCTAGCACTCTTTCCCTTCTGGGGTGGACCGAGATATGTCTCGCAGCCTCTGAATAGAGCCCATCTGTAGAGGCCCAAACCATCCAGCAGATAGGAAAGGAAAATATAGTTTAATTTGTATTTATTTATCTTTTATTTTGCCTTACAGAAAAGTATCCATCTAAAGTAGGTCAACCTATGAAATATTTAAATGAAAAGCTGTGGGTTTCAAGAAGAAAAGGGGAAAAAAAACATATCTTCCTCCAGCACACTCTCTCCAATATTTCAGTCTCTTGTTTAAAGCTCGGCAGCCTTGCTATTATGTGACAAACCCGTCCCCGGGCTGCCGTCTTTATGTGCATAATATGCCATATATAAATATGCAACTCAAAGAAGCCATACTCTGTCCTGATCAGTCATCCTCTCCTACTTCTTGTGAACACGTGAAGCCACAGAAAGAAAACAAGAGGCTTCTGGCGCTAATTCAATCATAAATTCTTCAGGCATCCCAGAGACTTCAGGCTGGGAAGGGAACGCGTGCGTGCGTGCGTGCGTGCGTGCGAGATTCCTTTTAAACCAAAATTCATTAAATGGACTTGTGACTCTCACGTGCTGGTTCTTTCCATCGTCCCCAACACTAAGTGACAGCCCTGCACGGTGATAGCGCTTCCGTCCCAGGGGTAGACAGCTCTATTCCCCAGGCCAGGACACTGACAGATCACAAGGACAGAGGCTCCCACTTACATCAGGTGGAATGTGTCAGACGTACACTTGGCACCGCCTTCAGAAGCACCAGGAGGTTTGGCAACATCGGGATAGGCAGTTTCCCTGACAGGTTCAGTCGACTGAAGTTTCAGAAGACAAGTTAGACCGAGCTCGGGAAGCAGAGGGAGGGAAGGGGACACAGGTATCCGCTTTTGTCTTCAATTTTGGAGGAAAACTACACGCAACCAAGAGGGAAACGTACGAGCAGCCACCAGGCCTCTGACAAAGACGTTCGAAATGCCTGGCTGCTTCATCAGTAAAACATCACTAGGAAAAGGTCCAAGAGGGTCGTGCATCTCCGCTTATGAAAACTACGCTACCTGTGCTCCAAAACTGTCTTCAATTTTCAGTGAGCATAGAGCCCGCAGATACTCTAATAAGCGTGTGTCAAATGAGTGACTGGACGGACAGCATCATATAGCATTGCCGAAAAACTTAAAACGTAGGTGAAGATGGGACACAGCACGCATGTGCTGGGACTTGTGTGTCCCTGTCAGCCCTTCTAAATGATTTTCTCTGTAAAACGAGGCAAATAAAAACACAAGAAGACAAACCTTAATCTATACAATCTATATTAGGCTCCTTTCCAGACTTTATGCAACACAAACTCCCCCCCCTCATTTCCTTCCCTTACCCCCCCCCACCCGTTCTTCCCCTTCCCAGGACACTCAGGCAGTGCTATCCCACAGAAGAAACAGCTCAATCAGTCCTCCAGGAAGCACCCAGAGAGCCAAGATCTCCATTTCTACCTCTGGCTAGAAAACTCTGACTCCTCCAATTCTCCATTCGTAAATAGATCTCCAAAAGAAATCAGCCCGAGGGCACCAAATGGCCGTGGGTCTCGGCATGGGCCCTGCGGACTGACAAGCAGAGCCTCCACGAGAGCCGGGGCAGCCTGCCTGGTTCAGACACAAGGCCCCCCTAGTGCTCTCCCACCACCGGCGCTGCCAACCTTCATCTCGGTCTCATTTATAAGTGAAGTTGCACAAATCTGCGACGATAAAGAATAGTGATAAAATCTTTGTTAGCACTTGGCATCTCTCATTTTCTACAAAAGCAAAAGCCAGAGCCCCGTTCGGGCAACTCCTAATTGTACTGGCCACGCTCCGTTTACTTTCGCCACCGATTCAGGAGCAATCCGTCAATATTGGTGCCATAAATTACCAAATACTCTAACGTACTTACTGCAAATTAATTATGCATTTGCATATTTATGAATATTATACAATAAAAGTTAAAAAAAACATGTTTTTTTTTTTTACTGCCTAAGTGTATACATCCAGTCTCCCAGATGGCATAAGTACTAAATCAATTAAGAGGTTTCATTTAAAAAGATAATTGTTGTGACTTCACATGGGCTCTCTATTTCGGCATGGCTTCATAGTCTTTTTCTTTCACAAAAGAGAAAAGCCATTTTTCCACTATATTGGGCAAATATAACATAATATAAGGCAACCCTACAAGAGACCCTTATTCCAAGAGTTAATCACTTCTGGATATGTACTCTTCGGTGAATATTTACTGGGCATGAACTTGTGCCTGTATCATGCTTGGTTAAGGAAACACAGAAGAGAAAGATGGCACTGGAATGTCCCTAATATTAACTGAAGGAGAAAGAAAGGCAAACAGTTATAATTTCTAATGGTCAGTTGAATCGTTTCCTGGGCGTAATTTTAGCCACGTGGAAGAAGGCGTAACCACATAGCCTGAGAACCGAGGAATGGCCAGGAGCTGTTTAACTGACAAGGGGTGAGAGTATTCCATATGTGGATTCCCTTGTTTAAAGAATTTGAGGACGCACAGAACCTCCCCAGGGAAACAAAGACAATTTGATATGCCTCATAAGGAATGAAGGGTTGGGGCAATTAATAGGAAAAGGAACGTGAGCCCGTAACATGTCTTCTATAAAATAAGGAGCCGCCAGAGAATTTGAAGCAAACAGAAGATGCGGTCAGATTCTTGGGATTCAAAGGTAACGGGGTCAGAAGGTCTGGCAGAAGGCAACTTAAAAAGAAATCAAGATGGATCCGACGAGGACTGAGGACAGAGACAAGCAGCAGATGTCAGCCGGTTTAGGGCTGGCCACCAGGTGCTGCTTGCCACCTTTGCAGGAGCGACAGGGGTTCCTGGCCTAGAAGCAGTGTAGACCAACACTCACAGGGTTCACTCACCCTAGGGAAGGAAGATGAGGGTTCGGACTTTCTTAAGAGATTTTCCTCGACCAAAACTACGGCGGCCTCTAAGACCAACACAGCAAAATGCAGTAAGCGATTATGCGTGGGAGAACACGGGGCAGAGACACATCCGGAATGTGTTGGCTGAGGAATGCTGAGTCACCTCCAAGCCGTGCCCTTCCGACCTTGCTGACCTCGAAGGAGCTGCTTTCCGCTCTGCATAAGAAGGGGATAATAGGGGGCTGGAGAGATGGCTCAGTGGTTAAGAGCATTGCCTGCTCTTCCAAAGGTCCTGAGTTCAATTCCCGGCAACCATATGGTGGCTCACAATCATCTGGAATGAGGTCTAGTGCCCTCTTCTGGCACGCAGACATACATACAGACAGAATATTGTATACATAATAAATAAATATATATATAAAAAAAGGGGATAATATTATTTATTGGTTTGTTATAGGAATTAAATGAGCATTGAGCATCATTAAATTATAACCGATCAAATAACACAGACTAAAAAGGAAGCGTGAGGAGGTCGCTGCAAATAAGACCGCAGTTGTTTTGAGCTGATGTCAACATGGAAGAAAGACAACCCGACTTGAGTTTGGCTTTAGATGAGTTTGGGTTTTATGAAGAGAAGGGCCTGGAGACAAAGGCATTTAGCTAAAAGCCAACGCTCCCTCCTACACCTTTTCTTGATGTGACATTTGAATTTCACAATCACTCATGCATCCTTATATGTCTTCCCTAATTAAAAACAACCCTGTGTACGCGTTGGGGTGTGAGTGTTAGTGTATGTCAGACGTGTGGGGGTACCCACGGAGGCCAGAAGAGGACATTAGATTCCCGAGCTGAAATTATAGGTAGTTGTGCACCACTGCTTCGTCAGAACCAAAACTGTACCCCCCCCAAAAGATGAGCAAACACTTTTACCCACTGCGCCATTTCTCCATTTTTTCCACTGAATATGTGGTAAGATAAAAAAAAAAAAAAAAAACAAGTAGGGGAGGGGTGGGGAAAGTTCCACTTTTATACCCTACCACTCCTTACAGCCAGGAAATTGAGTATTAACCAACATGACAGAAGCAGAAACCAGTACACGGACCGACTGTGGAAGAACATACTCCTTCCCTTCCCTTTTCCATTTTGCTGTGAGAAGGTAAGTATGCCCGGAGCCTTGGCATGCATCGTGACCCGTGAGGACAAAGGTCACATCTCAGGAATGGCAGGGTAGCTTTGCTGAGGCTTTTGCCTGCAGAGAACCACTTGGGAAGCTTTTTAAACCACATTCATGCCTCTTCCTCAACTATCCTCCAGTGCTGGGGTCAACATATTTGTCTCTGGGTGTAAGCATTAGAATCTTCCCAGATAAATAAAAGTATGAAGCTAGAAAACTCATTAACTTAAACTCACAACTATCATTCCACTATATTCTTTAGTACCTTTTTTGGGGGGGAGGGGACTCATCACATGTTCAAGGCTGGTCTCGATCTTGCGACCTCTCTGCCTTAACTTCCCAAGTGCTCCAGGTTCGAATGCAAGTTCGAAAATGAGCCTAAACTCTTTGGTGGTACCCTCTCTCATCAAAATAATAATTACTTATATAAAGAGGCCCATAAGAAGGCCAGCGGCACCATCGCCCGGCTCGAAAAACCAAAAAAAAAAAAAAAAAAAAAAAGGCCAGCGGGATGGCTCAGTGGGTAAAGGTGCCGACCACCAAGACTCACAATCTGAGTTCAACCCCTAAAGTTCACATCTTAGAATGGAGAAAACAGACCCCCGTGCAAGTTGTCTGTAACCTCCACGGGCCCTCCAATGCATTCGTGTGCCTGTGTGTTATTAAGTAATTAACTGTAAGATAGATCTAAGTGACAAAAGTAATATGGTGGAAGGATAAGTCACAGATTCCCAACTCTTACTAAGGGTCTTTGTCTATCAAGAATCTCCTTAGGATGATACAACTATGTTAAGACAGTAATAAGCCTTACCACTTGTTGACTGTTCCCACTATACCGCCCTGGTGGGTGAGATCTTTGCAAATCAATGTCTTCATTCTCTAATCCAGTCCTTCTAACCAAGTGTTATGTCCATGTTATGGTTCTGCTGTTACGTCTTGGAAAACTGAGGTGGACTGAACTCCATTAATGGAGCTGGGATGTCCCAGTTCGTTTTCAAACCCAGAATTACAGGGAACCAAAGTAACTCTGCTGGCGACTGCTGGGTCTTAAGGCTTTCATTTAGGTAGGCACCACCCTGAAGGTGCTAATGAGCAGAAAAGCAGGAGACAGAAAACCTAGGGTTGGCGGCTCTGGGTAGCCTCCAGTCAGCTTAACCTTTTAGGCCCTAGGGTCTGCTCTCCCAACAATGGGCCTAAGAGAAAATGAGTCACTTTGTCTTGGCCATCTTGAGGAGCTAACTATATAGAGTCTGCACCCGTTTCTGTGCGACATTCTCTCTGCTCTGGATCAAGAAAGGGAGCAAGCTCAGATTGACTCAGGAAAAAAGGGTGGCAGGGTGCCAGTGCCTCACCTAGCTCCAGCTCCCTAGTTCCGAAGCTGAAATAAATCAACGGAGGGGCGCAGAAAAACTCCTCTTTCTTCCCACTGTTTAGTGATGATTTATAGCCGTGGAACATTCGTGAATTTAACAGCCCATCAAAGTGTCTGAGAGCACACCAGTTCTAAGGGCTCATTAGGTGACATTAAGCATAACTCTCCATGAGGCACGGCGAAGCGGCAGCGGTGGGCAGCCTGTGAACAGCCACGGTTACATAATTTATTGTTAGTAATTTTGTCTTATTACGTCTAAAAACATTCTTAAAGAGAGGGGAGAGCTTGTTACATATATATATATATATATATATATATATATATATATATATTTACTACTTTGCTGATCCTATAAATCGGATGGGGAAAAAATCTCTAGTGATTCTAATAATTCTTTTTTTCCCAGTCACCCCAAAATGACAAGGAAGACATTTTGAGGCACAACATTATAAGATTTTTTTCATGGGGTTACATTCTTCCCAACTCGCCTCCTCCCCAAATTCCAAGGATCACTCAGGAAAATAAACCCAAAATCTGTGGAATTTTTCTCTCAACACCCAGGTGGGGCCCACGACTTCAGCCAGCTCACACCCTCAGATGGAATGCCTTTTGTTCTAGATATGCAAGGGTCAGAAGCAAGGCTTCCTTCCACAAGACTTTACAGTCCTAGGAAGGCTCTGTTGGGGCATCCACACCATTTTAACCAGTCAAATCAGGAAGCCAATAAATGGTAGAGTAGAAGAGGGGGTGCTCAAGTTCCCGCACAGCACGCGTGACCGAGTTCCAGTGACAAAAGTGAGTAGTCACAGTTGGACTTTCTCCACATAGAAGGCAGCCAGCCTTCATGTCCATTCCCTAAAACAACCCAGTAGCTTGGCCAGAAACAGCTTGTGACGTTCGTGGTTCCCATTCTCCCACTGTAACTGTAGGCTTAACAGAATATAAAACTTTTGACTCTCAGTATACTACACATAGCAATCATGCTGACAATGGAACTTTCACATGAAGCAGATCACTTATTTGGCTTAGGACTTGCTTTAAACATTGTTTTGTTTTGTTTTGTTTTCCCCCTCCGCTCTCTCCCTCTGGACCAACACAGGTGTGTCTATATTCCTATGCCAAATTTTGCACTTCACTTTTACTGGCTCTGTGACTAAATATATCCCCTCCATAAACTTCAGCAACTTGGTAGTGGATGTCTGCAGCAGCCATAGCTTCTCAGAAATAAAAGTGAAGTCATGGGATTAACATTACCTCAAGAGGGCAGCCATGTTAGAAAAGAACTCCAAGTCGCTGGGCCTTCAGCTAATCCACTGCAGTGTTCTTACTCACGAAGAGCATGTGCAACAACTCCTGCAAAGCAGGTGTCTGCTGGGCGCAAAGTGATGCTGACTTTAAATTTTTTTGAGTGTTATTTAATGTAAAGCATGATTTTCAGAAAGATTATCTTTTGCAAGTAAGCATGCAACTGGCTAACTGTTTGGTATAGCTCCAACCAAAGAGTCCAAAATGAATCTCAGTGATGTCAATTTATGTCCACAAATTTGTGTGACTTTTTAAAATTACATTTATTTGTTTGTGTGTGTATGTGTGTTATGCAAACAGGTGTACAAATGCCACGGCGTGCATATGGAAGGCCTGCGGACAACATGATGAGAATTGGTTCTCTCCTCCCATCACGTAGATTACATGGATGGAACTCAGGTCACAGTGCTTGGCAACAAGCTCCTTTATACACTGAGCCATATTATTTGCCCTATTTGTGTTTCTTTTTTTAAAAATCTGGAATATATAACACTAATTCCTACACAAGTCAAAAGGGAGCATCTACGTATGTTCATCTACCTCTACTACGGCTGATTTATTGGCTATGAGAAGAAAAAGTCACCAAAAAAAAAACAAAACAAAACAGAAACATAAAACCTCCTAATCTGCTGTACCAACTAATATTTTTAAATCCCATTCAGGGGTTAGAGAGATGAGTCAGTGGTTAAGAGCACTGACTGCTCTTTGAAAGGACCCCTATTTAATTCCGAGCACCCACACAGCAGCTCACAACTGTCTGTAACTCTCAGCTTCAGGGGAATCCAATGCCCTCTTCTGGCCTCCAAGGTCACTGCAGGCATATGATGCACAAACACACATGTAGATAAAACATCCATATGCATAAAACAGTATTTTCAATTATAAAAAATGAGATAAAATAAAAATCCTACTCAGCACCATTAAACATGGAAGCGTTCTGTGACGGTTTGAAAGAAAATGGCCCCCTAGGGGTGTGGCACTATTAGAAGGTGTGGCCTTGTTGAACTAGGGGTGGTCTTGCTAAAGGAAGTGTGTCACTATGGAGGCGGGCTTTGAGGTCTCCTATACGCTCAAGCCATGCCCAGTGAGACAGACCACTTCCTGTTGTCTGCAGATCAAGACATAGATAGCACTCTCTCTTCCTCTGTCCAGCACCACGTCTGCCTGCATGTCACCATGCTTCCGGTCATGATGACAACAGACTAAACCTCTGAACTGTAAGTCAGCTTCAGTTTAATGTTTTCCTTTATGAGTAATGTTGGGGTGTCTCTTCACTGCAACAGAAACCCGAAGTAGGATGGTTTCTTATTGTTGTCCCTGAGCTGTCCACTGTGGGGAATCAATTGTCTGAAATTAGTTTAGGTAGCTGGCTGTTCTGTACTTCTGAACAGGTGAAATCCAATTCTCTCATGGGCAAGTCTGTTTTCAGCAACCACCAAAAAGTTGGAAAGATTATTAAATCCACAATTAATCACTCTCTTTCAACATATGTGCAAAGCAGAAGCAAAAAAGAAAAAAATGAAATAAACCTATCACCAGCATGAGTGTCTTTATTATTTTTTCCTATCACTAATGCCAATTGATATACACTTCGTAACATATTATAATATGAAGCGATTTATCCACTTTAAAATGATAATTCTAATTCCTTATTAATTGGTGTTAAGTAAGAATTAGTAGATTATTCTGAAGCTAATATTCTATCATAGCCAGAAGAGGCAGGTTGGACAGTCATCTGAAATTAGCTTTTTCACTGTAAAATAAAGATTGAATGTTAAGGTATAAAATTATTCTAAATCCCCAAACACACCAGAACCAATTGTGAAATTAAATGTGACACTTTCCATAATTCAAACTACAGCACTTCATTTTTGTCTCTCTCCTCAGCTACCCCTAAATTAAATTAGTCTTATTGATTATAACTCCGACATATTCATCGTCGTACCGTGATTTTCAAGTTTTAATGAAGTGCACAATTCAGCTGTACGCAACCAAGTTAGTTTTCTTAAATTACAATATAGGAGGTCAGAAACAGGTTCAGTAAAAAGCCTCTGACGCGGTTTCAGGCACAGTACAGACAGCAAAGTTCTCTGCTGCTTTAAGACAGCTGGTAAGTCACATGACCCAAATGTCTTTTCGGGCCCACTGAGAATGGTCTTTGGCTAAAGTAGGAGCTGAGTAACTCGTTAGGAGGGCTATTTAACTCGATATTGATGCCAGCTAAGTTATGGAATGAAACAGAAGCCCCCATCCAGTTAAATATGTCACCACAGGTAAACGAATAGCTTTGGTGAAAGCAGAACCAGAAGTTAGTACTCCCAGGTCCTTATCCTGGAAATCCGAAGAGCACACGTAAACATACCATGAATCTGCTAATGCAGACACACTGAGGAACTCAGCCTAGGTCTCAGCCGCATTTTCATTTTAGTGAGATTTGGATCGGGTTCTGAATTTTTAAGTTGCAAGAAAAACACGTAGCTTTTTCTTCACAACTATAGTTGGCAGAGACTGGGGGAGGGGGGGAGGGTAAGAGAGAAAGAAAAAAGAAAGTATCCCAAGACATTCTCCTACCCCCCTGGTTCAAAGCTAGGGCACTAACTCCCAAGCTGTCCTTATTTGCAATATGTGGTGATAAGAACATTCTCATGGCTAATAACAGATTTTATATGCTGCAATAAACACTGTTACTTCATTAACTGCTACTTTTTTCTGTCTTTAAAAAATGTACAGTCTTTCAGTATAACCCTTGTTTCTCTTATATACTTAGGAATATATATATGTGTATATATATATATATATATATACATGCTCATAGAACAACAGTTAAAGAAATGAGGCCATGAATTTAAACAAGAGCAACGCAGGATACATAGGAGGGTTTGGAGGGACAAAAGGGAAGAAAGAAATGATGTAATTATACTGTAATCTCAAAAAAAAAATACATTTTTTAAACGTCCAGTCTTCTTGACACAGCATTAGTGAGTTGTTTTCTGGGTTTTATCTTTTTTCTGTTAACTTTGGTGAGGTTAATATAAAACTATTACCACCGAGCAATACTAGCGGACCCGAGTGAAGTGATGAGCTTGCCGTACTTTACAACAGTTGTGATACAACTTTCATGTTCCACACACAAGCAGAATAATAAATGTTGGACTGTCACTGAGGGAGTGTTTAGCCTTTGTCTGGGTTTACATTGTCGTTCACTAAAATGCTAGTCCAAGCTTCACTCAGTAGCGCCCGGCCATTTATAAGACTCCAAAGCAATGAGGGTGCTACTAAGGATAAGGATCCTTTAGCAGAGAAAGAGCATTCAGCCACTGCTTTCGCGTCACGAGGCCTCAATTCTCAACTGGGAACACATGGATATACCTTTAATTGTGATGTTTCTTTTTTGAGCCCAGGTGTTTTACAACGTGACAAATCTCCATTGGAAATGTGAGGTGGTGTTTACACACTTCCAAAGGTTTGTTTACACTCCAGGAAAGTGATTCCTACTCTTTTGCACTCCTCACTGTCAAGCAGGAAACGCATTTGCTTTCACCATCAGCGAGGTACAATATTTAGTTTTAAGATAGGTAAGTGTTCCACGTGAATTCATTTTTAGAAAGCCCTGGCATGATCCAGACATTACTTTCATAACCCATCACTCAAACAAGAGTGCAGGCTTGCATATGCCATGCATGGAACTAATTACTCTGTACATGGAATGCACACTTACTAACGCTACCTGTGAATGACACAGGGTGGCAGGGGTGGGGGGCAGCTGGTATTCAGCATTCCTAGTTCCCAGGCGGATGTGATTATACAAGAAGCTGCAGCACGAGGGCACAAGTAGAAAGCCAGTGATTGGCAGATAACTGATTCTGCAACTTAGGTTCTAAATTCTAAAGTAAGCCAGTTCAGTCACAATGCCTAAGTCTCACTGGAACCAAACTGCAGTGGATTGCCAGCGCCTAGAGAAATTTTAACTTTAAAAAAAAAAATGAAGTAATAGGCCCATTAAGTTATGCACACCGTAGCACTTTAGAAAGTTCACGTTAGACATACTCAAAAATGTTATTAGCATATAAAATGAATCCCAAAACACAAGACACCTAGAGTAAATGTTTTGCATGAACTGAACATCTCCCTCTTCCTTCATTTTTCCCAGTCCATTCATTATGAAAATTTGTCACTGAGCATATGGAACATATAAGCATTTCTTGTTTCTTTCTTAAGACTACAAGCTATTCACGGTCCAGGAAGGCAACTCAGCTATTTGTTGTGGGAGAATTGTCTGTAATCTGTCAATCATGTTATAAATAAACGCTGATTGGCCAGGCAGGAAATATAGGTGGGAAAACCAGACAGGAAGTAGGAAATGATGTAATGAGAACAGGAGAATTCTGGGAAGGAGGAAGTTGATTCCTCCCAATCCTGCCCAGATCACCGAAGCAGCAGGATGTGATCTGCCCCACTGAAAAAAGGTACTGAGCCACATGGCTAACATAGATCAGAAAAATGGGTTAATCAAGATGTGAGAGTTAGCCAGTGAGAGGCTAAAGCTAATGGGCCAATCGGCTTTATAACTTATAGAGACCTATGTGTGATTTTCCTTGCGGCTAAATAGTTGTGGGGTACCGGGTGGGACAGAAACCCACTACAACAAGCAGGCCCTGTTCATGTTACAATTTGGTACTAAAAACACCACACCACATTGTACCCAGAGAACCTCTGATAAATAGTAAATACTACACAGGCAATGAGTAATGACCCCTGATAACAAAACCACAATTTAACCCAATGAGAAAATATTACACTAAAATAAGTCACATGTGAGTCCCATTCAAACAGTCACTCACTCAGCCATTAGAGTCCTGCGAAAAGAGAATGTCACCTTTCGGACCAAGGAAGGCAGCATTTTTAAGATTAAGTAAAGACAGTGACATCACTTGCTAGTATTACAATGCTAAGACAAAAATCATGCACCAACGATGCATATAAAGAATGAACAAACTCATCACAGAGCCTTTATCCAGTAACGGATAGAAGTATATGCAGAGTTCCACAGCCAAGGACTGGGCCAGGCTCTGTGAGTCCTTCTGAAGTAAGGCAGGAAGGGCTAGAAGCCAGGGCACTTGTCAAAGTCAAGATGAAGAACCCACAGAAAGAGCAGACCTGAGCTAAGGAGGCTGAATGGAACCTACCGAGGCCCTCTGCACATGTGTGATGGTTGTGTAGCCTGGTCTCTTTGTAAGGCTCTGAGCAGTGGGATTAAGACCTATCCTTGGGTTTAGCTTGCGTTTGGAAACCTGTTTCTCATGCTGCATTACCTGGCCCAGACTTTATACAGGGGGGGAAGAGCTTGGTCCTATGTCAACTCGATGTGCCATGCTACGTTCCAGCCCAAGGGAGACCTGCTCTTTCTGAATGGAGACAGAAGAGGGGTGGGTGCATGGAGAAATGGTAGAAGGGAGTCAGGGGAGAGAACCGGTGGATAGGAGGGAGTGGAAACTGTGGTCGGTATGTAAAATAAGGGAAAAATGTTAACTTAAAAAAAAAAAGACTTCAAAAAATGGGTAAACTGTCTTGTATAACTGTTTCAGTGTTTGCATATAAATAAAGCACATAGTTTCTATGCACCCTAAGGAAATATGATAGGAAGGGTATGTTTATAAAAGTTTTGGAATTTTGGGATGTTGTGTATGGTCTGAAATTTTCCATGTGTACATGCTGTCATTTTAATAAAACCAAGATTTTGTGTCTATTAACATTCCACCAAAATCACACTAGCATTCTACTTAATGTTATCTTAAATACTAACAAGTGACTAATAACTCTGAATATTCTTTATCTAAAGTAATAAGTCATGAAGAAAAGTATATTTTAAATGCATCCAGCTATGTCATTTTTATATACTATTATGACTCATTCAACAACAAGAATATGTTTGACAAATTAATTATTAGATGGTCTTGTCACTGTGAGAACATAAGGGTGTATTTTCCTGGAATAAGACAGATGGAAACCTCACTAAATAATATGCTACATGACTACTGTGGTAGGTGACGTCTGTAACTGACTAAGAATTAATATGCATGGTGACTTAGAGAAGATAATTAATTTGCAGGATGTAATAATCGCCGATACATACTAATGCATAGCTTTCCAAGTCCATAGCTGGCAGAACATAGAGAGTAAACCCTAAGAAGAACTCTGAACTTTGGGGGATAATGTTGTTCTCACTGTAGGTTTATCATATGCAACAATTATATTTTGTTTTCTTTGGGACAAGGGGCATATGGGTAATCTCCATGTTGGTTCAATTTCACTTGAACTTAAATCTGCCCTGAAAAATAAATTCTATTAAATATACTTTGCCCTATCTTTTTTTCACGTACATGTATATAGGACGTATAATAATATGTATGCTCACATATTTTAGTTCATGTATGTAGTCTCAGAACTATCTTTTATACACATGTTAAAATCTCCCAAAGCAAACTGAATGCATTTAAATTTATGGACACCCACATGGCAACTGACTTTTCTAGACACCAAACAATAATAATTCTTCTTTTAGATTACAGATGGATGTAACATAAATAACTGCTATCAAAACATTTCATGTGTTAAGACGTAAATATAGAGAGCTATGCACATAGAAATTCCTAATAAAATATAAGAGAGTTTGTTTAAACTCTCTTCAATTATCTCTAGAGCCAAAATATTTGGCCACTTTAAAAAAAATTATAATCAGCATTGCATCTTAATTTCCTTATAGCAAAAAAATGGAGGTGGGCAAAGTCACCAAAAGTTTATTACGGTTTTAGCTGCGATCCGTTTTCACGACACAAACTGTAGACTTGAACAGTTGAGTCTTGTTGAAGTTTCTTTAGGGTCTCTCTGCTTCTGTTCTCTGGTGCTTACCAGGGTGAGCACTGGCTCTTCAGCAAAGCAGACAGTCCGACCAGGGGAAAAGGAACAGCAGACCCCTACATCTCTCTGGGAACTACTTGGACAGAGGCGCGCGGTCAGCCACACCTCGGAGCCTTGCAGCAGCAGGGACAGAGCCATGCGCACAGCAGTGAGGAAGAACCACCCAGCTCCCATTTCTTGTTGTTTTCTCCATCTTTACTTCCACCTCCCTGTTTCCCTGCCCTTCCCATCTCTTCCTTCTCTCACTTTTTCTCCACCGTTTTCCAGCCTCTACCGCTTCCCTTTACGGGCTCCCTTCACTTCTTCGTATATTATATCCTTCTGTGTAAGGAAAGATTGTTTTAAAAAAGGCATAATACACAAAGAACTATAACAGCTGGGCAAAATCCCAGCAGGGAAAACCTGAACAAGCTGGCAAATACCAGCTCCTTCAGTGTTCTCGACACTAAACTTCCAACCCCTGCCCCGCCAACTCTCCTTCTCTCTCTCCTTTTGACGCCCTCTCTCCACCTCCCTGCTTGCTTATTCTCCACTCCAGCATCCCCTTCTCCCTCCTTGTCCTCCCATCGTCTTTATTACCCAAGTTCAAGAAGATGATTCAACCAAGTCTTCCACCAACTTTCCCTTCAACATTTAAAACCACAACAAACCCCAAGCCTCACTAACTGCCATGCCGAGATGAACGGCTCTCACCCATCCTTTGCCCTTTCCTTAGCAAGCCTGCAACAGCAAACCGAGAGGGTGTTTTCTAAATAAACACCCTCCACGGATGGAAATAATAACTTTTTACCCATCGCAGATGTCTGTTATGGTTGTGGGAGCTAGTCTTTGAAAAATATTTTCCTAATCTACTCTTGTGCCCGGAATATTTTATTTAAATTAGGTTAAAATTATTCTTTCAAAATAACTTGGCCAAGATTACATTTTAGAAATCACTTCATAATTCAGTAATTCTTCTTTCTATGCATTTAATCTTCTCTAAACTCATTGTCGATACACGTCTACTTTTATGTGCATAGCCGAATATTTTTCGTGTCTTGCTCTCCAAGAAATGGCACACGGAGGTATAAAAACAAAGTCCTTCCGTGGTTTACATTAAGTTTATTTTGTAAAATGCGCTCTGGCTTTTCAACTTTTCTTCTTGCTTTCATTATCCTCAAACCAAGATTCAGGGTCCTTTTCTGGAATGAACTGCTCCTCCAAGAACTACACAAAACCAGTTCTACTGGGAGTCGAGATAAGACAAGAACTCTGGCTGCAAGAGATCTGATGTACTGACCCTCCTGTCCGTCTTTCCTGTCTCTTTATGCAAGGACAGGATAAGCGGTGGGAGAAAAATCCTGACAATAGACAAAAAGAGGTGTAGACCTGGAGTGAGGTGTTCTCTGCCCACTAGTTGTGGTCCGGGTCCCCACATCACTGCTAGCTGTGTCCGGTTCTCCACAGCCCCGCTAGTTGTGATCCGGGTCCCCACAGTCCTTCAAGCTGTAGTCCGGGTCCCCACAGCCCGCTAGCTGTGGTCCGGTTCTCCACAGCCCTCAAGCTGTGGTCCGGGTCCCCCACAGCCCTGCTAGCTGTGATCTGGATCCCTACAACCCCGCTAGCTGTGGTCCAGGTCCTGACAGGCCCGCTAGCTGTGGTCCGGGTCCCCACATCCCTGCTAGCTGTGGCTGGGGTCCCCACAGCCCGCTAGCTGTGGTCCGGTTCTCCACAGCCCTCAAGCTGTGGTCCGGGTCCCCCACAGCCCTGCTAGCTGTGATCTGGATCCCTACAACCCCGCTAGCTGTGGTCCAGGTCCTGACAGGCCCGCTAGCTGTGGTCCGGGTCCCCACATCCCTGCTAGCTGTGGTCCGGTTCTCCACAGCCCCGCTAGCTGTGGTCCGGGTCCCCACGGCCCTGCCGGGAGAGCCCCACCACCTCGTTGCCCCGCTGTGGCACGTTACTTCTGCTTTTCTAACTTTTCCACTTCTGAGCACCATCAATTATGCACTAGAATAACAGAGGTCTGGCCAGGCACTGGAACATAAAGGCCGATTATGAGGATGAATAATTTAAACACCTGCGTGCCATATTCTTTTAACCCGTGATAGGAGGCCAGGAGAAAGTGATGCACCCGGAAGGTCCAAATGTCCCAGAACGCGGAGCCTGGGGAGTGTAGATGGCACAGTCACCCTGAAACTCCCCCACTCATCCACCCAGTGTAAAAGGGCACAAGTCACGTGAACTGAGTTGTTCCCAAACTGTGTGGCTCAGAAAGGCCTCCCATCCAAACAGCTCATGCACTCGTTCTAAATTGAGCCCAAGAATGTGAGCCCTGGGTACCATTTTATAACTTCCAGTAAAAAACTGATAGAGGAAGAAGACCGTTTCCATGCAAGGTTATTAAAGTTTTAAGAAATGACCAGTTCACGAGCCCTTTGCTACACCGTATACACATTCATCTATGAATGAAATATAAACAGAAACCATGAGGGATTACACGCAGGGGACACAGGTCAGTCCCCACTCAAACAGGGCCGCACACACTATCAGGCAACTGCAATTGGGAAACTCTTCAGGTCTCTTGAGCGTCCCAATTTTTAAATCATGACTTGAAAATTTACAATGGAGAGGAAATGGCCTTGCACGGATTGCAAAGACAACAGAGATCTTCCATGTAAGGACCCAGCAAGGCTCGAAAACAGCCCAACAAGGAGGCCTTGGGACATTGCTTCCCTACACCGGGGAAGTAAATTTCAAATCGGGTCTCTAGCAGCCCACACCCAAGCCTGAAACAAAAAAGCATTCCAGATTGGGGGGGGAAAATCTAGAAAGTGTCCTCAATTCTATTTCTTGTGAAGCTGTAATGCAACAGAAGAGTTGTAGTTTAGAGAGGAGTGAACAAGGGAGCCACGGAACTGAAGGCAACAGAAGCTTGCAGGAACATCAACATGGACCTCCAACCATGAAATCCAGAAGGACCGCGCTTAGTCCCTGCCAAATGATACTCACTTTCCTTCTGCAACGAGGCTCTCGTTACCTAGAAATACTCCTAAATTAATCCTTAGTCTCCGTGAGAGCTAATATTACTTTTCTAACTGCAAATGGATGAAAACTCCAGGGGAAAAACCATTTTGGAACTGTGGTTTCCAGAAGGCTTCAGGTTTAGTCATGTCAAATTAAAGGGGAGCGGAGCTTCTTAAAACAGGAGTCTTCCTAAATCACATCCATGCGATTTAGCAAATTGATATAGCCAAAGTCAATAAATCATGATGTAGGGTTTTTATTTTAATGTATGACTGCTTTCATTTTGTTGTATATATATTTGCTTTCAGCCAACTCCCTTAAACTTTTTAGCCCAGATCTAGATGCGTATCCATGTCTGGGCAAGATGAGCTCCTTCTCTCGTAATGGGTTCCTGCTTCTCAGTGGTAACACACCACCAAAGAAAGAAATCACCCCCAAAGTTCAGCAGGGCACCGAGCCGGCTGCCTCTGTGGTTGTACCAACACGCAGCCCATTAGCTGCCTTTCGGTTGGCTGTATTTGAATGTGGAGATTTTTCAGCACTCCTCACTGTGAGTGCTCCTTTTTCCTTAACCCCGGGGATTTCGTTTTGTGCTGACACATACCCAAGAAGCAATCTCCATGAAACTATCCTTTTAAGGCTAGCGTTCTGAGCGCTCCTTAATGATGGGTGTTTAAGAGACATGGTAATTATGATAGATTCTGAGCCTTAGGTAACAGCCGCACAGTGAGAAGGTTCGCTACATTTAAGACCAAAGTCCTCATTAAGAAACGGAGATGTATCAATCGAGCCCTGTGCAGACACACTTGACAGCCAACTCCAGGTTAGGAAAAGCGTCCACCCCCACGATGGATGGTCTCAAGAGAGAGTCCACATGGAGCAAGGTCATGCTAGTGCACCCAAATTTGAGCAAATGAAACTTCTTGGGAAAATTAAACCTAAGGGACACTGGTTGGAAATATTAAAAGAATCAATGTTTAAAATACTATTCTCTTCTAACACTTTTTATGATTTTCTTTTTGGTTTAAATGAGTCACCGAAGCTATCATGTTGGATATTCTGCATGCTATAAAGGATGCTGTATCGTAGCTTGGCAAAAGCAACCTATAATTCTTAACTAATGCTGGCAGTAACACTACCATGAAAACATGTTTCACGTGTGTGGGGGTATGAAGGCATGCATGTATATGTATGTACATTTTCCCACACACCTATGACTCCTCAGACTCCCTCAAGACATTGCAGATCAGCGCTACTGTTAAATCAAAGAAAATAAGAAATTTCTTGCACCAAAATGACATGACCCCAAAATTCTCCCTATCCAAACAGGTGCATACAAAAGGTTTTTTGCCTAGCTTGTCTGCAAAGATGGCAAATAGAACTTAATATTTTATGGAAGCCGAAAGCACAAAACCTGTTCAAATTTGATACAAGAAAATGGTTTCCCTCGTTGCTTACAGATTAATAATCGAAAACAGTGAAAAATGTCAGAAAACTATGCCAAGTTTTAACCAAATGACATATAAAGTTCCTTCTAGACACCCTCAAGCTATAAGCAAAATAGAAAATCATATTTAAATAAAGGGTTGATTTGATTAATCTCCTTACTTTAAAATATTTGTTACCGAAGGGTTGACATATCCTATTATGTTATTTATTACATCCAAAGTGACTTAGAGTATCCTACTCAATTCTTCTCAGAAAGAGGAGATCAGGCTGGTGAGAGTGGATGGTAAGAGTCCTGCATCTTGAACAACAGCACTTCCTCCGTGGAGCTAAATCCCAGGAAGCATAAAACCAGCAACTTAGCCCCACAGTAACCAGCTGTGAAGGATGGGGGGCGGGTGTTGTGTCAGGGGAGTGGCAGGGTGAGCCAGAGCAATAATCCGTGAGCCATCAGAAAAGGGCACAAAAAGTATTTAGCGCTTTATAAATATTTGAGAGCAAAGCAAGCATTTCTGGTTTAAATCAAGCAGATTTTAAACTTTCTGGTTTTATAAGAACATCCTGCTATAAATCTTTCTAAAATTTGCCTGCTTTTCGTTTATTTTATTTTACTCAAGCCAATAATGACCAGGACAAATGTCTAAATGCTGAACTAAGCAAAGATTCTTCCCCTAAATTGTGTGTGAGAAGCTTGAATTTCATCTGCCAAGCCAATGGCAGTAAATAGGTTCATTATTGGTCACTTTCCTTTTGATAAACTGTAACCAAAAACTACAATCTCTGAAGGATTTTAAGGAGAATCAAAAGTCTGAGGAAAAAATAAGATTATGGCCATATGCACTCCAATCTTTAATCTACCCCCCAAAAAGGCTTTGGCTAAAATAAATTCTTCCCATCTATAAAATATACTATGATAAGCGGTCCTAGGACTCCAGCCTGCCTCCAGCATCTGTCAAGAAAACCACAATCCTCACTCTTAATTTGCAGGAGAATGCTAACAGAAGATGAAGAACACCTTCCAAGGGGAAAAAAAAGGCACATTACCAAAAGCAGAGGGCCGTGCCTGAGGTGCTCTCTCACTGTGCACGGTCAAAACGTAAGCTCCCGAACCAAAATTACATATAGAAGCTTCGTTGCTCATTAAAAAAAAAAAAAATACAGCAAAAAACAATTAAATGCAATTATTTATGTACGCACACATATGTCGTTCACACACTGTACGCATGCATGGAATCATTTTAAACTGGGGGAAACCTCAGTTTTAAAACTTAAACTAATAAGTTATAATTTTTAGGTTTGTAGTCAATACCTTTAAATGGAAAACCACCTTTAAAAAAAAAGATTTATAAATGTTCCGTGCATTGATGCTTTGCCTGCATGGAGGCCTGCATGTGTGAGGGCATCAGATTCCCTGGAACTGGACTGACAGACAGTTGCAAACTGCCAGGTGGGTGCTGGGACTTGAACCCGGGTCCTCTGGAAGAGCAGCCAGTGCACTTAACCATTGAGTCATCTCTCCAGGCTGTGAAACCACTTTTAATGGTCTCTGCTTTTCAGTTCACGTAAGAGATTTTATCAAACACAGATTTCTATCTCACAAGCTCACCCACGCGTGGGGTGTAGGACTGCAGGTCTCAGGGGGACGGAGAGGAAGAGTGGGCAGACCTCAGAGGCCACGGGTGACCCCAAGGCTTCAGTCGAAAGACACGAAATCTCAACTCAGGGGAAAATGCTCAAGGCAACTAGTCAATATATAGAAGACTGCTAAAAGATTCTAAGTAGGACAACCACACAAAAGATGTGAAGCGATGTTCATGCAAATGGCACGGTCTGGCCATGCCACAAAGCACACACTTGAAAACGTGATGCTGGGCAATACAAGCACACGCAATATGCATGTGCGTTATTAAAAATAAAGGCTGAAAAGTCAGCAAAAGAAGGGAAAGAGATGCGTGCAGCGGATAGTAAAGAAGCATCCTGATTGCACTTATTACTACACAATATTTTTGTTTTTTTTTAAATTAAAATATAATTATATTTCCCCCTTCCATTTCCTCCCTCGCCACCCACTCAGGGGTCTTTCATCTAACCAACAACATTAATCTGAGCATTTGCCAATTTGCTCTGTCCCAACCGTCACAAACACAGAAAACGACCCTTGTGGTAGCGATTAAAATGGTGTCAGAATTCATATTTTCCTGACTACACTATTACTTTGAAGATGGTAGAGGTGGGGAGAGCCAATGAAAAACAATGTTCACGTGGTAGACGTAATAATGTAATCCTTATTAATAAGTCTGCTTTGATAGCCTTGGTGGCTGGGGCAGCGAGGCGTGACGGCCAATGGCATAGCTTGTGAAGCCGACTGCCGGGAGGTTTTAAATCCCAATCCTGCCCCCTTCTAATAGTGCCTAGACTCAATGCCTTGCTTCCTCGTCGGCAAAATGAGGTTGTCACTAACAGAGACTACACTCTAGGGCACTACACAAAAAGTGACTTCACAAGCACGTGGGGCTTCTAGCAAGAGCGACACCATTTTGTCTCCTCTTGGATCTGCTTGTGCACACGGGTCACCTGGCTAACTGCTCTGTACAGTCTTTACTCAGCGGTATGGGAGCCAGGAACAGTTTCACTTTAATGGCAGAGGGTCTTAAGAGTGAGATTAATTCATTGTTAGCACCTTCACAGTCAGCGAACAAACAAGAGGCTCCTCATTGCACTTAAAATCAAAGAAGTGTAGATCAAAATAATATCTAAGTGAGATCTTGAAAAGAATTTCCTCTGCCGGTTTGGTGGTTGGTGGCGCGCGCCTTTAATCCCGGAGCTCTGGAGGCTAAGGTAGGCGGATCTCTGAGTTCGAGGGCAGCCTGGTCTACAGAGAGAATTCCAGGACAGTCAAGGCTATGCAAAGAAACCTGCCTTGCAAAAAAATTAATTAATTAATGAACTGGAATATCCACTATCAACAGAGTATAATGAAACTATAAAGCAATTCGACGGTGTTACAAAAACTAGTTAAGACTAAACCGTTCAACTCCATACTACTCTGCCTTAAGTGAGAACCAGACTGAGAAAAGCTTTACAAAGAAATACTGAAGTTGCTTATATGTCACGAAGGTTATCAAAAACGAATAGGTGGTTAGCAATGAGGAATCGCAGGCTAGAATCTTAAAATAAGAGGTTAGGCTATGCCCCCACATACTACTAGATTTCTCTATCCCGGCTAGTCGGTTATTACTTCTACAGTAAAAATACTGATAGGGTCGGAGACATCCTTTCCCCGACCCTCCACTTCCCAGACACATTTGCTAACAGACACTATCCAGCTGTAATCCCCTGTAATCAGCACCATGCATCTGGATGGGAAAGTATAGGTTAGCTCAGTAGGCAGAGGCTCATCCTGATGCAAATGTATGATGTCATCAACGAGGAATTTCCAGTAACGCAGTCTGCTTCCAACAGTATGAAACAGACTACATTAAGTGAGAAGAGAGAAAGGCTAGATTCGGCTAATTAATTAATAGCCAAGCATGAAAGAAGCTCAAGGGGGAAAAGTCCCAACATGAGCTGTAGAATTACGTGTGCACGTTCCTACAGTGTGGCGGTACTTCTACAACCCAAACAAGTTCGCAGCAACGCTATGGTGACGTGGCTTAGTGATAAGGAGGGCTGTCTTCAGTCTTCCTGATTTTGGAAGTACAGTTTATGTGGTAGTTACTGTAATAAGGCCTGAGGGGAGAGTCCCCACCGAAAGTGACCTGTGACAAGAAAGGAGAGAACACACAGAGCCATCACTCGGCTTCACCAGAGGAAGCCAGGGAGGCAGCCAGCTCTGTCGACGGAACATTACCTGGGGGTGAGCAGACTGTCTCCCAACATCCCAGCTTTGCACGACAAATGATTTCCCAGCCACACAGGAAACCACCACACGGAGGAGAAGGCGGCCATACACTCGGCCAGTCACACCCTCTGCGCATCCTGGGTGTCTCTTTCCCCACAGAAGATTTGGGGGACTGGCGAGCACCCTTGTAGCAAGCCACACCTCTCTGTTCTCTTACAAGTTTGAATTAAGCAACTTGCTGATAAAGACTATCTATGTATCCATGTGTGTATGTACATGTGTGTGCTAAAACTCTAGATGCTTTGGAAACACATCCTCACTCTGTTGAGGAAATGAATGAACACTGTGTTCACATTATTGTGGCATCAGAAATGTATTACCTAATGGCGTGGTAGGGTGTGAGGACCCTCAGTGACTGGCAGTCCACTTTAAATGCCTCAGCTCCCCAGATTTACCAAGATGATGTCTTATTTGATGCCATGCATTTCTGTTTAAGGATCCTCCCTTTTTTGTGTGACCTAATAACGCATCTGAATTTTAACGAAATTTCATTTTTTTAGTATAAGGAGTGTGTAGAAAGGCCGCAGTACATGGGCAGCATCTGTTCACTGCATCTGCACTCACTACCACAAAAATTAACCTTAATCTAAAGAGGCACAAATGGGTTTTTATGCCATCAGGAGGCCCAAGTACTTAAAAATCAATGACTGTCCACCCAGACGAAGAGCAGCTGTTTCCTGATACTCTAGCTCCACACTGGGCCTCTGCGCCATCCGATGGCCCTCGCTATTGTCTCCTAGCAAAACCCTGTCAGGGAAGGACACTATCTAGAAACCACAGGCTGTATCAAGCAGAGACTAGGCAGATGGTACTGCAAAAAGCACCTTTGACAACCATCACTCAGCAATTAAGAAAATCATAATCCATTTTAGATCGCGTGTTCAGAAATCTGCTAATGAAATAATTTACCCATTTGTTAAGAACATAAAACTTGAACTAAACAGGAGGAACACGTTTTCAAGGATGTGCTGGACACCGCTGGGCCTGCCCTTGACATTTAAACGCCGCATTGTACAGCAGCAATCAGATATTGCTGGGTATAAATCTTAAGGGTCTTAGTACACGCACACGTGTGTGTGTAGAGTTTCATCTAGTTTGATGTAACACCTTCATGTTTCCTACATGCATCAAATCATCAGGTGACACGTCATAACGTGCTTTTTTTCCCCCTTGACAAGAGGTGGAGCGTTCTGAGGGCCTTGAACTCAAGGATTCCCTCTGTGAACTCCACGTGATATCCACAGACTTCCAGACAGGAGAAATGCCATCGAACTAGACAGTTCAAAGAATCTCTGAAATAAATATAGGCACTTTGGCTCTCCGGAAGGGCAGGAAGCAGATCTTATGGAAAGATAAGGAAAGAAAAACACATTTGCAAAATAGAAAGTATATGAGCAGTGGCCATGGCTGTCCAGGGAAGCTACTGTGAACATTGGAGTTTCCTAGGAATCTTCCAGAAACATCTTAAACCAAGAGTTTCATGAGAGACACACACATGCGCTTTCTCTGCTAAAATGCCATCTTTTATATTTCCATCTGAGAAAAAAATAAACAAATAAAATTTTACCTAAAAGATTGTAAACACACACACATACACACCACAATGTGGTGCTGTCTTCATATAGTTTTCCTGACTCCTTAAACTAAACTTTGGAAGTTACACGTTGGGACAAAGTACCAAGTAATATAAAAGTGCTCCTAGGAGATTCTTTCAAAATTTCATTGCCAAGTTTATCTTCTGAGGTATATATACATAATTGCCATCTTTTAAAACATCTGTGCCCTTTACAGGAATGTTGTAGTATTTACATATTTAGTGATTTCAAAAATAACACTAACCATCTGTAAGCAATGATGAAACAAACAAAAACCACAACATGACTATCGCTTCTGCCTGGGATGAGAGGAGCTGCCACCCTGCACACGCCACACTGGCTAACAAGACACCGACCCAGGGGAACTGAATGCTTCAATTTAATGGAGTTTGTCTGTTTCCATTTCCTATTTTTCTTCTCATATAAGATAATTATCTTATATATGATTTCATAGCGTTATAATTTTTCTCTTCCTAAATGGCATTTTTTGTCATTTTAAATACATTTCCAACAGATATAAACTTTTAGAAAATAAGGAAACAATGCCATAGTTCTTTTAACCCGTATGACCCTCAGCACATAGGATCAGACCCTTATATAAAACTTATATAAAACTCATATGACCCATAGCCAATAGGATTAGACTCTTAGAGAAAACTCACTAGCTCCAACAAGAGGTCACCCGACACCCTGCAATGCAGGGGTAACCACTGTGTAAGAGCCCTCATCGCAGTGAGGCACAGATAGGCACAGGATTAGTGGCAATTCCGAATAGCCGCCTCTGTCATTTAAGTGAGGATGAACCACGTGTGCTTAAGAAGCAGCAGGGAGCACCCTCTCCAGACTGCAGGGAGCACTCCCTCCGGACTGCAATGGAAATTCGCCTCTAAACTGAGGTCTTTTCTGACTCATCTTTGAGCCCATGGACTCCTGTTTCAGGGTTCTGCCTTCCAGAAGGTATCCCGGGGTGCTGCCTGAGCCCATTCATCTGGGCCCTCAAAGGGCCCATGGTTCTTCCCCCCACACCCCTCCCCCAGTGCGATTGTCTCCAGAACCGCCTTTGCAGTGTCGCAGGCATCAGGGCTTATTAAAACCCCAAAGGGAAGTAATCCCTGAATGCTACCAAAAGATCTCCAGCTGCTACCGTTTATGAAGAAGGCGGGATGGGGGGGGGGGAGTGCAGTGGGGCAGGAAGGGCCGGGGAGAGAAGAATTTGGACAAGGGCAAGTTATCCAAACAGAGCCCCCATCAAGACAGACAGAGTTGTGTTTTATCAGCTTAAGCTTTCCTGCCTCCTTTCAAGAAGTATTTCTCCCTTCAACTCCCATTAATTCTTCTTTATAGCTGAAGGCAACACAAGGCTAGGGGAAGGCTCCAAGTGTATGAAAAAGAGAAAGACTAGTCAGCCGGGCTACCTGGGAGCAACCAAATATATTCCCTGGAAAACCAGCGAAGAAAAACTGTGTTATTCCTGGAAAAGAATTAAAGCAACTCCTCTCTCTCTCTCTCTCTCTCTCTCTCTCTCTCTCTCTCTCTCTCTCTCTCTCTCCCTCCCTCCCTCTCTCTTTCTCCCTCTCCCCCCCCCCCCATACCCTTTCCAAAGGTCTTTTCATCCCATTAAGTTAAGCTGATTAATAAAAATGTGGCAGTTTGCTGATGGATCCTTTAGAAGCAGGGTTCCTGGCTGGAAGATGCAAGCGGAAGGGTTTTGTCCTGGAGACAATAGGGGGGTCACTGCTTAAGCCCATCGCTGTCATCCTCCATTAGAGACAGTCACCTTGCTCTGCTGCCTCACAACACCACACTGCTACTTGCTTCTTTCTAGTAACCTTCCGGGCTGGGGGGCCGGGGGGGGGGGAGCACTGCTCACTTAAAAATTAAAAGGGGAGAAAGAAAAACATCCAGAGACAAGACAGTGAGAACATTTTACTTCACTTAAAAAAAAAAGTTATTTGCTCAAATCACTCCAATTGGTAACAATGCACAGACTACAGGAATGGAAGAGTCATCAGAGAAAAGGCAATTTCATTCAAAGAAATCTCACACATAAACAAAACACCAGGCTTCTTCCTTTCCTGAACAGCTCCTCACTGTGCCATCCAGAAGCACTGCCGTGAATTGCCCAATAAATACCTGGCACCCGTCCGAAGACTAAATAAGAGTTAATAATTTCCTCGACAAACTTTAAACGATTGTGGTTTTCTCCCAAAGATGGAAAAAAAAAAACCAGTGTCAATTACAGAATGCTGTGATAAGCAAGGGTCTTCAGGAGTTCAGGTATAAGCGGAATTCACTTATGAAAAAATGCATACGATACCTAGCATGTGAAAAACGTGAACTAAAGATGATCATGTCTGTTGAGGGTGGAGAACATTTCCCAGCACTGTTAAACCTGCAGGACACTGAGCACTTCATCTGAATTCTATCGCAAGCCTTTTCTCCCAGATGACTGAATTAAATTTGTACTTCATGATGTTTTGCTGAAAAGTCCTCTAAGTGGCATTCACTGTGGGTATGTTAATAACCCTTCCGAATTTGTATCTGTCAAGTCTTTATTTGTATACAGCAGTGGCTTTAGAGCCATTTTAACCAATCTGCCCACACTGTATTGAATCGGGTTTTATAGGAAGTCCGATTCCATGACCAAATTTACCCTACGATACCAGATCAAATATCTGATTCAAAGGATTTGGGAGGTAAACTTTAGATCTCATAGATATTTCATACACTTATAGTCTTATAGAAGACCACCCGCCCTCTTCAGTCGAAGGCATTTTATACAGGCAATCTGGATTTACTAAACAAAAACAACTACCACCACAAAAATCTCAGTCTCAACCCTGACCAATATATTACTCTTTGTTCCAGATAAATATGGAGAATTCAGCACCATCAGGAAATCAAGTGCACTGACCTCACATTCCTTGGGTGGCCCATTTTGCCATTATCAATCCATCTTTTCAAACATGGAAGAGCTCTGCCCAGCCCAGGCAGCGGAGAAAAAAACAAAGGAAACAGGTCTATTTACAATCCTGAGGGAACTAATCCTAGCTAGCTATCTTCTTCATGAGCAAATTATAAAATTGGGCTCACTAAAGTACAGCTCCTTTTCTAGGGGAGGAGTAAGCAGAATCTAAACAAATCCCAGGACTTCATATCTGATATTACCAGGTAGGTCGTAGGATTACCAGGAGGTAGTGGTACAAGATGAAGTAAGCCTGAAGGTCTAATGGACATCATGAGAACATAGTTAAGACTATTTCACTGTGTACTCAAGAGAGCGTGGACATGAATTTCCTCCACGGTCACAACCATCTCACCATGTGTGTGGTTCCCAGCCTGGAATATAGAACATCTTGAATATAGAACATAAACAAATTTGAAACGAATTCTAAAACAAACCGTAGGTGTAAAAGCATAATCCTTTTCGGAATCTGAAAATTCTACAGTGTGCCCACCAGCTAACTACCGTGGACACAAAGAGTGAAGAGTCTTGACCTTGAGCCTGAAGGAAGCAGAGGCATCCTCAGGTGACACTACCATGAGGGGAGAGGAGATGAGGATGGGGCAAGGGAAGGACACCGATTCAGTAATTACTAGCTCTTCACTGCACCGATCTGCCTCAGCTCAGGGCTCTCCTTGTCCGACACAGACAGGAAGTAGCGCACACATCCAACCATATTGTGCGTAGATCCAAAGAATGTTAAAGTGCTCCCAAAATTGAAGCTGGCGGTGGAGGGCACTGCCACCTAGGTACTGACACTGTCGGGAATAGTAATTCTTAAAATTGTGTACACTGATTCCAAAGAAATATATGTGTGTGTGTGTATAATATATATATACTATTGAAAAATCTTCAATCATTAAGTAGGTTTCTGTGTAATGTATAAACTCCCATGACCCATTCTCCCAGGTCCTCTAGAAATAGTATAATATAATAATTATTCTATTCAGATTCTAAACTCCATTAGAATCTGAACTTTTGACTGATTAACACATTGTAAGCAACTAATAATATTGCTTAAGTCAAATATAAAAAATAGTTGTGATGTCCATAAGACTCCTATATTACAAATTATTTGCCTTTCTTTTTCAACTGTATCATCTTTATGGTATTTTTCTTGGTACCCACAGATACTGATGCAATGTAAAATGGCATGTGCTTACATGTCTTCAAATATAACAATTTTTTTTACATCTTGCCTAATATCATCAAACACATTTCTCTTAAATTTAGAAACCAGACACAAATTTCTTTCCTTTCTTTTTTTTTTTTTTTTTTTTTTTTTTTTTTGGTGGAAGGAAACACATTACATCCATTTTCATCCTCCTCTTAAATGCATCATGGGTATAACCATCTGTAACAGATCAAGATTAATTAAATATTTATAAAATGTATCTTAAAATCATACTCCCATAATTAGCACTGTTATTAAAAGCTCTTGTTCTTAAAATGTCTCCAGTGAAAATAATTACCTGGCAACTGAGAATAAATATCAGTGAAATCTATATTAATACTCACTCTGCTAACCAAAATAACCAACATTACAGATTTATAGGTTTCTGAGGAAAACAATTCTCCATAAGCTAAGCTTAGATGCTTAAATTCAATACTGTCCCTTCTTTTGACTTGAGTAGCCAGGAAAGAACCACCAAGCTCACAGACAACAGATTGCAGAAACACAGGAAAGCACACGTTTTACTGGCGGTAATGGCTGCTCCTCACAAATCAATCTACTTGCATGAGAACAGGCCCTCTAAAAGGACACATCTTCCAGCTCTGTGACCAAACCCACGGTGACACGGGAGATGATGTGAATCCAGTGCAGCCTACCCATGCAGGGGATTAGGAGTAATTTGACTAGAAATTGCAGAGAAAATAGACCCGAAAGTGGGCCCGGAATCTCCAAGTAAACGACTTGGTAAACAGGACAATCCAATGCAGGGAAGAACAGCGAACAGGTGAACCGGGTAGTCATTAGTCGTTGCTATTTATACATCTCCTCTACACTTCCCGGCACACTGACGCAAGATCACTAAACAACTCACTTTAAAACATAACTCATTTTAGGACTGAAGCCGTTCATTCTTGCATAGCGCACTGACCTCTTGGAACTTAAGAGATTCAGCGAATCTCGTCTGCTCAAGGTTCCGTGGGCTATTAAAACAAATTTTTTGAAAGGTCTACTTCATATTGTTGACCGTGATGCTTTTGTGCTCTTCGGTGACGGCATTTGGAAAAGAAATGTGCATAACAAGGAGAGAGAGAGAGCTCACAGGAAACTGGGATTAGAAATAAGGCAGTGGAATTGTGTCTAGACACCTCCGAGAGGGGCTGCCACCGGGCGCTCCTGTATGGAATTCCGGCGTTTTACATATTTAGGCGATTGTTTATAGAGGGCTTCCTTGCTTTGCCTCTTACCACCTCCCAAAGGCAAGGGGGGAGGAAACAAGCGAAAGCCAGTTCTTGTGCCTCACTGTATGGACCTGTAAGTGAACATTTTATCTTATTCTAGGTTCTTATTTTCTTCTCTTGAAGCACATAAGGTCTTTTTTTTTTAAACTATCCTTAATTTTTATCATCTAAACTTGGAGTTTACTCAGACGCAGCTCGGCTGAGATTCCCCCATGTGGGAGGATTTGCAGATTTGACTCATCAACCCGGGAGTGGGCAGCTAGAGTCTTTTGTGGTTGGATTCGTGTGATCCATTACTGTCACTACTCGCTGACTGCAATTTTAGCTTAGCTTTCCCATGTGCAAATCCTTTATAAGACATGTCTGGAAAAAAAAATACTTTGATGATCTATTTAGTGTCGTATTTGAAAATTAAACAAAAATATGTGTGCCCACTTCAAAAGTTCACACTTGTTGTGGGTATATATGAATGAATCTCCTTGCACTGACAAAAGGGGGGGGGTGTGAATTATAGGTTTCAACCAAGTCGATCTCAAAGGCTAATAGATTCAGCAAGTCAAACGCGACCAGGCAGAGGACAATCTCCTCTCTTCACAGATGAGGAGCCTCAACTTGACCTCGGTTAAATGACTTACCCAAAGTCAAGCAATTAACGGTGTCAGGGCTCTGACACATTCCAGATCTAATGAATCAGATGTTGTCACCTGGAACACCAACCAATTCAATCATCTTGCAAAAAATGAAAAGGCAAGTTCCAGGGTGGGTGGGGATTTGCATGAGGTTAAACACCTAGCTGGGGAAAGAAAGAGAAGAAGGGAAAGAGGGAGGGAAAAATGGAGGGAGGGAGGGA